>NC_139237.1:68015310-68388972 GCF_977018435.1 Lepisma saccharinum
CAAAGAGGCAGAAAAGCGACGTTAAGTAATACAGATCAAATCGTTTAGGGACTTGCTGCTTGAAGTTTACAATTCTGGATGTCCCGGGTTCGAACTCCGTAGGAGGCACAGTGATTCGGATCCCACTTTAAACTGTGTCCAGTATTGACAGCATATCTGAGCATAAAGTGGACCTGTGGAGGCTAACTTAAAAAGTGTTGTTCATTTTCTTTAAAAGTGTTGGCTATTCTATAAACTCCACTTCTTAAACGTGTTGGGCGAACTTCTTTTCTCGAAAGGTTTCTGTCTAACTTCACGGGATTGCTCAGATGAACGATGTATCCCTGTAAAAGGAGATGCGAATGATTTTGGGTTGCTGTCTTATTGATAGACGTGGAAGTTGTCTCTTATCTTGTGATCTAGGCACTGATTTAATGTCTTTCCAAACTGTGCTGCCCATCTTTTTGGGCAAACAACAAGTATACGACTTTATAAATGTGTACCTTCAAATATAGTGATGCTAAACGGGACGAGATAGCGAGGGCCAATTTCAAACAGAATTCCCCTTCATTTTAATCTCCTGTTAGCATTACTGGTCGGTTGATGGAACATTTTTTTTTAACGTTTTTCAAAAAGGGTGACACTGGTAATTTAATTTCGATTATTTGCCAACATTAATTCTCGACCCGCAGACGCGTATTTGCGATCGGGGGAGGCAAATAATGAAACAGGAAAAACAATCATATCTGTTACCCGCTGAAGCATTTAGTCAGGGCAGTGGAAATCTGAATAAGATATTGGTCTTTGACGCTGTGACGTGATCAATACTCCTGCCCAGGCAGGTGCTGCACGTTACCTGGAAAACGAAGCACGCAGCCGTTTGCGATAGCGGAAGGGGTGGGCATTAGGGGATGGAGAGGTAAAATAAACTGCTCACAGACAGCACCAGACTGGAAAATTTGTTTTAATTCAGGATTTCTGTGTTTGTTCATGTCTTTGTTCGCCGATGATAATTGGCGGTGTGGATGGACGCGTTTCTTTTTTAAAAATAAGGGTTGCTTTTGTACTATTGATATTACCGAGACTAGGCTCCGCTTTTCCCGCGGAGAGCCGTCACAGCTGAGGAGTTTTCCGGAGTTTCTTCCAGTCACTCCAAGTGATAAGATGGTACTGTAGTGAAGAAAAGTCACTCGCTGTTACTCGGAAGTTTTGTTCCATTGTTCTCTCACCACTTCGTCACCATTAACCTGGAGAGGCTGAAACGTAATCAAAGGGACCCGGGTTCGTTCGCTTGTGTACGCACATTGCACAGTGGTTCGGATTCCATTCTAAACTGTCCCGGGTTCGATAGCCGGCGGAGGCACATATTTCAATGTGGGATCCCAATTTAAATTGTAGGTCCAGTCCCGATTAGCCTTACTGTGCATAAAGTGGACTTGAAACACCAAATCAATCTAATCCTTTCTAAACTGCAGGTCAACATATCTGAGTATTAGGTGGACTTACGCAGAAGGTAGGAAAACTGTGAAATGAACAAGATAAAAATGCTAAACATTGTGAGACATATATGTGGCTGTACCCAGCTCGGTAGCCATGGGCGTTAAGTTACCGACTTTCGATTTCTCCACCGAAGTTGGTCTCTCAAAAATGAAAAATATAACGCAATTCCTTTTTTAAACATCAAGTGTGGATATTCGTTACATACATAGCATTTTGGTCGCTACTTGATCGCATTCATTCAGTCTTGACAAGTGCAATATGTTGCATAAAAATAAACAGAACATCAGAGGGAACTTGCACCAAATATTACTCTTATTGAAGGTACATATTTAGAAAATTAATGTTACAGGAAGGTTCTTCCTCTAGTTGTAACTGCCGGCAATATAACAAACTTGTCGATTTGGAAATTAGTGCACTGCTTTGGAACCCTTCTGTCTTTGGAACATAACCACTGTACTGTCTACATACCAAAAGTCCACTTGCTAAAATTGGCAGAATTTTAGAAGTCGCAAAACCTAAAATTCTATTCACAATTTGCCACATGTGACCGCTACTTTTAAACACCCGATCTCCAGATATATGCCATTCTTCCATGGTGAACTTTTCAGTTATGAAATTATTCCTTGAGGCTTACATTTATTATTTTACTAAATAAATGTTAAAACAATTGTAAGCGAATATAATTGAATAGTGGTTTTCAGAGTTACAGCTGGCGACTGTTATTTTTTTCAATTTCTGAAAAAGAAAACTGTTAAGTGAAACCCACAAAGAACACCCATACTAAGGCTGGGATTCAAACCCGGGACCTCTGGCGTAGTAGCGCGCTGTTCTAACCATTCTGCAATGGAGGTCGGGTGGTTAAAAATAGATAACGTCAATCGCCACTAGTGACAATCGCCACCAGTCCATTAGCTGCGCGTGACCCACCTTCCTCTCCTGAGGCAATGACCGCAGGACCGTCTTGGACTGGCTACATGCAATATGTATTGCATATAGGCGTGTTTAAAATCAGCCATTGGCTTCGTCAATTTTACTTTATTGCATATAGGCGTGTTTAAAATCAGCTATTGGCTTCGTCAGTTTTACTTTGAGCTCAGATTAAACTCCGTCACTAATATTTACATTATTTACATTTTTTTACTCTCATAAGTCAACGTTTAAGCTCCTGGACTTTATAGTAACTCTTCAAAGTTTTTGGAGATGAGAAATTGTCTTCAAACAAGTGACAATATCACCACTTTCTTTATATTTCTTTAACCGTTCTTTCCAGTCTGTCATCTAGAGTCATGTAAGCAATCTTCCTTCGTTTGCCTTCCATGTTGAGCTGGCCCCTTATTAGCGCACATGCTGTGCTGTTTGCTTCTTTCTTTAAACAGTTGATGAGGTCCTTGATTCGAGGATTCGGTCTTCCAAGTTCGGTATTAATTTTATTGTGCCATCCCTCGACAGAGTTGGTGGTTCGATGACGCCTGTCGTAACAACTCCAAAGCTCGACTGTAACCTCTTCCTTTTCCATCCATCTCTCCACGAAGTAGTCAAAAAATCCAGAAAGCTTTTCATTGTCAGGTACTCTGGGATGTATTTCCAGCCAGCCGTCGGGAAGATCCTCAGGCCGAAGAAACGACAAAGCAGCACACATGCGGATGATCATCCTCACTTCTTTGTTCTTCATATACTCACAAGCAAGTCCCAAATGTTGAACTTTACCCAGATGCACTTTCTCACGTGGAATTAGCAACCTCTTACCTCTACTGCGGGAAATACAACTTTAAGGGCTGAAATTGCTGCCGATTTAAAATCGACTGTCAGCGTCGCTGGATTCCACTCTGGTATGGCCTCAATAACAAGGTGGCAAAGTCGAATATATGTTTCTTTCCTTTTGTTTGACGAGAGAGCAAATATAACTGGATATATATTTGTTTCGTTTTTTGAGCTTCCAAAGTCTGCATGTATGGTATAAATTTGCGAAAATTGTTTACTGCAACTCTTAAAAGTGTCACCCATACAAAAATCTTGCTTACTTCTCCCATACAAAAATCTTGCTTACTTCTCAAAGCTGCTTCTCCTAATGCTCCACTAAAAATAATAAGTCGCTCGCCCGCCTAGCGGGCGGAGGGGAAGGTTCTGCGGTCATTGCCTGAGGGGAGGGGACAATGGGTCACGTTCATGGTGGCGATTGTCACAAATTTTAAGCTGGTGGCGAATGACATGCATTCTGACATACATACAATACACGTAACAAATAAAAGTTGTTGGTACATCAAAAAGGAAATACATTTTAAGAATGGTTATCTGATTTGATAGTTTAGGAAACTATTGATGCTACAAGAATGTAATGAATTCGGATTCAAATGCTAATTAATGGTGATGTAAATCATGGAACCATTAAACTGAGGTATATGGCAATATTCTGATTAGAACCTTGGAACGTATCGCTTTATATAATAAATGTTACTCCAACATATTTATCATTCATCCTCATCTTCGCAGTTAAGTAATTAATAAATCAGAATACAAACTAATGATGCCTGAGAGTTTGTATTTGGCACTTGGCACAATGAAAACGTAATTTGTGAAAACTTGACCCGAGTAACCAATCGCATGTTCATCAACAAGCGTTCAGGCAGTGACATTGAGTATTCGGATGACAAAACATCGACTTCTTGCGACCCGAGCGAAGCCGAACGTTTCCGACTTCACCCGAGCGTCACCGGACCGAGCAATGGAGGCAGTGCAATGCTGGTTACAGACTCGGCAGGGGCAGCTCCCGTGTAGGCCTGAAATGCGATGTACTACGGATATGTAAAGCGTGGCAAGGGAAGGAAGAAGAAGAAAAAGGAAGTTCTAACTCGACGCAATGCTCTCGTAGATGAAAAAGGTGTCACGTGAATGCCGTTTGGTTCAGGTATGTGTTGGCGGTGTATTGTTACTGTGTGTGTGTGTGTTTCCACGTTGATGCCTGGCGGGGAGGGAGGAGTTACTGCTTGCAGTGTTCGACAGCAAACCCCCGCAGCACATGTAGTAGTGTGGTCTCCGTTATCGCTTTTTTTAATGCGATTTCACGTATCGCGGTTTTTATATCCCAGTTCGAGGACTTGCTGTCTCTGGCTTTCGAAGTGCTTCTCCTCCATGCACCTAATACAGTGCACGTTGTGTGCGTGTGTTTTTGTCAGCAACTGACCCTGCATTTTCCACCAAGTGTTGCCCCTTTTTTTTTTTTTTAACTTAGTCTGTGGTTTGTGTGCGTGTGCTTAATCCGTGAATCATGAGAAGGAGAAGGTAAGGAATTTATACCTCTGTATGGATTGGTAAACAGCCAGAGTTAAATACACTTCTGTGATCGTGGATGTTAGCTTTTCTTTCGCGAATCTTAGTTTTTAAACAGAATAAAAAAAACAACTTTTGTTTTAATCCCACTTTATGTATATATAGGCTAATTGGGACTGGACCTACAGTTTTAAATTGAGATCCGAACCACTGTGCAATGTGCCTCCACCGGTCCTCGAACCGAGGAGCCCTTGATTACGCTACCGGTGGGGCATGAAACCTCATTAAGTATTCATCGCAGCATTTCTCTCATGCTAGCAAAGACGACTGCTAATTTTAACTCGTGCTATTTTAACGATATGAAAAGTTGCGTGCCTATACACACACACCTATATGGATTGATCAGTAAACAGTGAGAGTTAATACAGTTTTGTAATCGTCGATGTCAACTTTGCCTACGTGAAACTTAGTTGTTAAACGGCAGTTTTACATTTTATTTTGGTTTTAAGCCCACTTTATGCGCAGGTAGGCTAATCGAGACTGGACCTACAGTTTTATATTGGAATCCGAACCACTGTGCATGCGATGTGCCTTTACCGGATATCGAACCCGGGACCCCTTGATTACGTCACTGGTGGATGGGGCATTAAACAACATTACGTATTCATCGCATCATCTTCGTCATGCTAGAGATGAAGGCAGCGTTTAACTAATGCTATTTTTGACGATTAGAAAAATTGCGGGCCCAGGATTTAAGAAGAGAAGAATGTTCTATTTTTAGTAAGCGGTCATATGTTCTCCCACCTTTTCAATGTTTCAATGTATATCGTATTTTTTTTTTAATCTACGCCTGAAGATGAAAATAATTCCTTCCAAATCCCCGCCTGTTATGTAATGTATGAGCATTGCAACACGTCACGGTCAAAGTACAATAACAGTAGCAGCAATAAATATTTACTGTCTTTAAAAATTGTCAGAGAACATTGCATTAAGCTACGTTAAACTTGATAACTACCTTTCAAAGACAGTATTATCCGAACTTGATACGAAATTGCCACAATAGGATTCCTCTAAAACTCTACTACGTTTAAGCTTGGTACCGAAAATAATGTGCATTTCGCTTATAATACCGTGTTTCTGACGCCACCCATGCGAATATCAGTAGAACCGTCGATATGGATGGGAGAAGTTTCGCATGTCCTAAAGTGATTTATTGACCTGTATTTATACTTATATAATAGAAATATTAAATTTTCTTTACTTATATAATAGAAATATTAAATTTCCTTCATGAAGTTGAAGTAATAGTTTCTTAGATATTCGTGTAAGGTTTTTCTGAATCATTGATCGCTTTCTCGTTCAGCTATTTACCACCGCATGTTCGTTTAGTTAATCTAACCGCGACGATGGGATGAATAATTGAAGACGTGAATGAAACTAATAGTACGAACATTCTTGCCTTTGAATGAGACGTTGTAATGTATGCCACAACCGCACTCCTACAATAGGTAGGGAGGTCTCAGCCACGATGACCATGCGTTGAGTGGTTCTCTCACGATTTCGCCACCGAAGATTACGGCATCGAGTCACGACAAATGCTAGGGTATTATGTTTTGAGTGTTCGGTCATCAATTTCATGTAATTATCATTGAGTCTTTTCGTCGCGATTTGTCTTAAGTGTCAGAATAATCGAAGTTGAATAAGAAAAATACGAAGAGAGAGGGAGAATAAGAGCGAGTGAGTGTTAATATGCTGAGATAAGGTAATCGAGACTGGACTTAATTATAAAGTACCTCTAATGGATATCGAACTCTGGACCTCTCTATTACACGACCAGGGAGAGAAAAGAGGGATTGATTAATTTTATTTTACTTCGCGTTTTGTGCCTCTTGGCTAATTTGCGAAGATGGGGATGAGTGATGAAATGATGAAATTTATGAATGGACATTCACAAACAAACATGCCCGAGCGGGATTCGAACCTGGGACCCCGGGCGTCGCAGGGCGATGTGCTAGCCACTCAGCCACAGGGTCCGGCAGAAGAGAAAATGTATTGTACTTCAAATGCTTTGTTTACAACTTATGATACTCTAAAATGAACTGTGTGTGTATCAAATAACAAATCAGTAATAACGGAAACGAAATATTTCAAATTATGAGAAGCGTGTACTACACATTACTCTATTAATCAAAATTGAAATAACTTGAAATTACTATTTATTCTTTTCGGAATAATGTCGTAACGTAAATTGCACATAAATATCAGGATTAAAATATAAGCAATTACGGACTTAAAAAATCCATTACCTTCCTTCAAGACCAGTTCCTCTCGTGGGAAATCCATAATTAATGAAGTGATTATTTCTTCCATAAATTCAGAATCATCACTTTGTACGGATGTTAATTCATTTCATAAAATTCTGATTTTTATCTTTTTTATCCCTGTCAATCTTGTCGTTTTCTAGCTTCCAGAGGAAGTTGTAATTGTTGCTAACATGAAATATCAGAGAAATTATGATCAAATTATTTGGAAAGTGAAATTTTACAACCAGACATCTGTACGAGTCTACAGTGACAATTATGTAATATTTTTCTGCATGTTTCCAAGTAATAAATGACAAATGTCGACGATTGCGATATTAGGAACGATATACAAGAATTTCGTATTACATATTTTTAATATAGCCGGCCCCTGTGGCAGAGTGGTTATTACATCGCGCTACGACGCCAGTGGTCCCGGATTGGGCATGAATGTTTGTGCGTGTCCATCAATTTCATCATCATCACTGTCCCCATCTTCGCAAATTAGCCAAAAGCGAAACAAAAGCGAAGTAAGATAAAGCAAATCAATCAAATCAATATTTTGATAGCGTCATCGCCTTGTAATCAAAGGGTCCCAGGTTCGATACCCGGTGGAGGCACATGGTATACTAGTTCGAATCCCACTTTAAACTGTAGGTCCAGTCCCAATTAGCCTTACTGTGCATAAAGTGTACTTGAAAACACCAACTCAATCAATATTTTGAAGATATTGCATATTTTCCGTTTAGAGCAATGTTTTTCGACCGTCGGGCCACGTCCCGCTACCGGTCCTTAGCATCAATTTTCCTGTAATTTGTCATAAACAAGCTTTGATATAATCAAACTGTTACTCTTTATGCCATCATTTATTTATTAATATTTAGTTTCCAGTGTATACATTAATTAATGTATAAAGTTAAAAAAAATTGAAAGGTGTTTACGAATAGAATTATCTAGTCCTGGCATTGGATTTAGAAAATGATATTCCCGTCCATGATCTCACGAAGGTTGACAACCACTGGGTTAGAGTGCATAATTCATGCGGTCTTTGCGCCATTTCTCCCGTTTCCATTGACCAGTGCATATTTGTTTGTGGGACCAGCATTCAAAATATGATATTCCACTTATTTTTGTTTTAAGGAGTAAATCTCGCAGCAAAAATCAAGTATCCGTGTATACTTTGCTTTTCACTAGCGCCATTTGGTAAATAAACACTACTTATTCTGGGAATTGTGACTGCAGTACTATTTACGTCTTCCTTCCCTTGGATTGTCTGCAGGCACTCATTTATTATACGGTGTATCTCAGAGCCGCCTCATACATGAATACAGCTGAAAGATTCCCACCTTAAGTAACCCACCCCGGGAATCGAAGCCGGGTTTCCCGCGTGCCAGCCAGACATCATACCGACTTGACCACGGTGGATCTATCTACCAGAGAGTACATAATAATAATAATATAGGGCCTGATGCGGTAGTTGCAATGCCGTCGCCTTGCAATTAAGGTGCCCCGGGTTCGATACCCGGTTGGGGAACATATTATCCAATTTAAATTGTAGGCCCAGTCCCGATTATCCCATCTGTGCATAAAGTGGACTTAAATAAAACCTCAATAATAATAATAATAGATAATAGTTGCGAGTTGCATAATGTTTTTAAGTCCACTTAATGCATATTAAGGCTAATCGGGACTGGACCTACAGTTTAAAGTGGGATTCGAAGTAGTATACCATGTGCTTCCACCGGGTATCGAATCTGGGACTCTTTGATTACAAGGCGATGACGTTATCACTACGCAAACGAGGATGCCCCAAATTCAGTTTCATAAGTGTTAAGCCGTGACCTGGTATACACAAGGTCAGAAGTTCTTGAAATGAAATGTCCCTTTTTATCTTTTTTTTTGTGTTCGATTTTT
The DNA here is from genome assembly GCF_977018435.1 of Lepisma saccharinum. Taxonomy (NCBI): domain Eukaryota; kingdom Metazoa; phylum Arthropoda; class Insecta; order Zygentoma; family Lepismatidae; genus Lepisma; species Lepisma saccharinum. The sequence continues at coordinate 68,024,271 of NC_139237.1, forward strand.
TTTTTGTACATATGCACATTTTGTTTCTAAGACTTAATGACGTATAGAACATATGATAGGCACCTTCTTGGCTATCTTACGGATTCGAACCCTGAATCGCTTGGATTTGCAGAGTGTTACAGTGGCCATTAGACCATGGGAGCGTACAGATAGTAAATCAGGACGCCCACTGCTGTGTTTCGGCCGAGGGAGCCCGCTCCTAGTCTGGATTCAAGTAGGGACCAGCTGTGCACAATCCCCGCTCCCATTAAAAGCATGTACTTAACGCTTTCCGGCCAGCACCTGGAGGGGTAATCAACCTTTTGCGAAATTCGGGGGAGAGCCCTTAAGCACGTGCTGTTTTTCATTGCAGCGCATGGGCACAGAAATGTATGTGCGTTATGAGACTGTTTTAAGAGGCGTGTGTGCATTTCCTGTGCACAGCAGCTGTTTCCATGTTCTCGTAATTTTCGTCCAGTTTATAATTCCCCTTTCCGGTGTACTCCCTAGAAACGACTGCATTTCAGACCAACGAGGCATTGGACTACAGCCAATGCAATCGCGATATTTCACTGTGATTTCTTATGTACAGTTCTGGGCATTAACAAACTCTTATGTTCCTCTTCATATTGTCTGTGTCAAACGACACGTGTCCACCTCTCCAGACACCAGTGTTGTCGTTTCTTCAGGTAAACAGTCTGTGGCGTATGTATTTTGATTGTGCACAAATTTTCCCAAGTGCTCTCTGCGGTGATTTTGGCACTGAGGCACAAACAACTGGCAACGGCTGACTTCCGTGGCGGAGTGGTTTAAACAGCGGACTACGACGTCAGGGGTCCCGGGTTCGAATCCGTGCGTAGGTGTTCTATGTGAGTATCCCGTCATCAATTTTTTATCATCACACCCTCATCGTTGCAATTAGCTAAAATTGGCTAAAAAGCGACGTAAAATAACCTAATTCAGTCAATCAAAACGAGTGGCAATGTTGAAACCATAGCCCCCCCCATCTCTATCTCCGAACATGTGAGGTAACAATGGTTGAAAGTGTGATTATTTCCATGGGAAAAGAATTTCTTTATCAATGTCCACAAAAATATTGCCAAAAGTTCGTTCTCGATTGCAAATACACACGGCACAGTGGTTCGAATCCTACTTTAAACTGTAGGTGCAATACCGATTAGTATTTCTGTGCACAAAGTAGACTTAAACAACAATGCAATCAATCATTTGCAAATATTAGAAAGTTCCCAAATTTCAGCGCGCAGCACATTGATTTGATTTGATTGATTTAGATTTATTTTACTTCGATTTTTCTGCCATTTTTGGCTAATTTGCGAAGTTGGGATGAGTGATGATGTGATGAAATTTATGAATGGACACTCACAAACATCCACGCCTAGGCCGGGATTCGAACCCGGGACCCCTGGCGTCGTAGCGCGATGTGCACAGGCAGTACATGTGTGTGTGTGTGTGTATTCAGTAACTAAAATCACGCTTCAGCCGCCTTCGCGTCCTCCCTCCCAAAGTGCCATTCCTTAGACGCTGGGTGAACCCTAGATTCGTCTCCTTCAGGGACATTTCCCCAAAAGATCCTATCGGAAATCACTCAGCCCGGGTATTCAGGCGTCCTACCAACTGGATATACAAATGGTTTTGTTTTCTTTCATTGTGCTAATCCACTATTATTTTATCTACAAGAACACATTTTCCAGTCGTACGTCACTTCACCTTCCAGTTGGCGATGTTCAGTTCTTCAAGATTTGAACTGTGTAAGTAGCAGCAATCTCGAGTTATGATAGACTTATTCTAGTATCACGCTCGAAACAATTTAACGTGGCGGAAGAAAAATTAGAACCTCCTGGATAAAAAAAAAAAAAAAACACCAACCGAAGAAATATAATCAACATGTTTTTTCTACACGGTATGATAGTGTCAATTTTCAACACGTACTCAGATCGAAGAAAGTAAGAATATGTAAATGTACCAATTAAATTGCCTACATGGACATTTAAGAGACTCGTTTGTTGATATGGATTAATTCGATTTCTCCGTTTCGAATTTATCTCGATAACGAATTGTCCACGATCCCCAGTAGTTCAACCTAATCTCATGTATCCAGTTGTACCCTATGTGCAGTCACGTGCATACAGAAACAGTCTATTATGGCTACTCAAGGTGTGTGAACACAAGGCTACCTTCACACAGCTGTAATGCAAAAATAGTGCTCGTGATTATGAACGGAAGGTAAACTATCTCAGTGTAAAGGTATGGGCCAAACGTGACCCAACGACGGTTCTAGTATGATCATTAATTACCTCAATTAACGTAGGTGAATTAAAAACATTTCCTTCTGATACAGTCAAATGGGTTTAGTGCGGTGCACACCTAACAATTCCTAACCTACAATTCCTCTTAGATCTAAAAATGCATATGTGGTTAGGTTAGGAGGGACAGGTTTAGAGCTTTTAGCATTTAGTTTTGGTGTTTGCTGGAGGCTGGGTGTGCCTCGCACCAGACCCAGTCAAGAAATAGTCTTATCAACTGGTTGCTATGTGAACAGGCTGAAGTTGTAATTTCCTAATTTGTTACTTTTCCTAGTAGTGCATTTTAAATCGCCAATATATATGCAGATTACATCAAAGTTCTTGAAGAGAAGGTTTGGTTCCGGCGTGAAAATTCGTCGAACTCTTTAGAAGTTTCGCAAGAGTTTTTTCCGATATATTCTCTCCATGCACCTCAAAAGTGAAGGGAATAAGGTCCGAGGTAGATTCAATATGAATATGGAGCAGTGTGCCCTGATAGCAATGGCTTTTGCGTTTTAAAACCCTTCGCAGCCCACCTTAAAATTAGACTGGAAGTCGATATTATTCACGTTCTTCCCAATGGATGGGGAAGCATGATGTAACCGATCACGTAGCGTGGGAGTTACTGGGAAATACCGAACAGCTGGAATCGGGGTTTTACGGGCACACGTTTAACATGTTCATTATCCTGTTCAAGAATTCTGCTTGTTTTTTGTGTGATAAGTTATTTCTCGCCAAACTCCCGACCTATGGAGCTACTTCCAACATTTGAAAATACATATCGAGTTACTAAAGTTTTTTTTAAAAATATTATTGGTTCATAAAGAAAAAGTAATGATTTTTTTCTTTTAATAGATAGACGGACGGGGCAATAAAATATGTTTAGTTAAATTTATATTTGCAAGATCTTTAACGGCAGAAAATTTCGTATTTTCATATTTACTAGCTTCGAGATGTTGAAAAATCACTTTATATTGATCTTTCTTTCTCAATAGCGAATAATATCGATCGAGTTAATTTATGTTGCTTTGAGTTACCATTTGGTAGGTCTATCAGCCCATTAAAAATATTTTTTGTAGCTTTGTTTAGTTACCGATAGTTGACACAAAAAAGGACGTTAACACCCGATAAGGTTCTTTTTTTTTCAGCTTGGTTGATCAGTTCCCTAAAACTCTTTACTTTTTGTATCATAAGCGATCGATAGTCAATGTGGTGGAAAGGTTTCCCCCTCAAGATCGTTGCCAGGACCCATAGTGCGTAGCCAACCATTCACGGGCCACTGTAAATATCAGCTATCAGGCTGTCCCCTATAAAGACAGAAAGGTTTGCAAAGTTTGTTTTTACCTCTTTGGAAACTACATAAATAAGAGATTTTCGCTTTGAAGTGGCACCCTTCTGATAAAAATGGATTTAAATTGGATGCCAACACAGACGGTAGTAATGATTGTTTAAAGTCAATGGTGACATCTTGAGAAATTTTTAATCTGAATATATTGTGCAGTTTCATAAACAACAAGCTAAAATAAATATTGTTTTTTAAGATGAAGCCATTGTATTCACAACTATTCTTCAACCTAGAGTTTAAAAGTCAGGATCCAAACCTCGCATTCTCATGTGGCTTCACCAGGAACATAAGCCACCGGGAACTTTAGAGTGTTTGAAAATAAGAGAAAACGGCAACAAAGAGTAGCTCAATGAGTTTCGTTTGAGTGCTCCGCGAGTTCCTTTTCATGCCTATTCTCTACGGCTACTGCAACTAGTCTGGTAAATCAGTTGTTGCTTTTTCTTCTCCTACTCCAGAACTGTGTTGAGCCCCAATACAACTTCAAGGTTTAACGGTGACACTGGGATTGCATTTAGCAATGCATAAGATTTTTGATGGCGAAAATGAGTTTCCTGTCGACATGCGGTACCAAAAGTATATTTCTTTGTGTACTTTCGAGAAATGTCTATTGTACCCTCGATTGTGTGTTTTAAGATGAGTTGTACCCTCTTTTCTGTATTATTTTTGTGTCTCTTTTCTGCCGCTAAACGCAGCCGTGAAGATGAATAGTAATTAGATACACAGCCACATGGTGATTAGGTATTGCCACATTCCCGAACCTGGGACCTTCGGAAGAAAGATGGTGAGTCGACCATTCGATGCCATCGGCCACTGAAACGGTAATTTTTACCTTAAAGAAAACATCATTAGTAATGTTGGTCACACAACTCAAGAGCACTGTGTTCTACTACAGTTCTCGAGTTCAATATATCTGAATGCATTGCATTAGTACCATACGGGTCATATTATTATGAAAGCAAGGAATTCCTACAACAAAAGACCGCTGTGCAGTAAAATCTTGTTCATTACTGCATTATTTTTCTGCTACTTGCACACCTTCAAACGTGTAATGCGAGATCTTTCTGCTTTATTAGCATCTGTTGCAATTGTCTTAAGCCGTAAAATAGCAATGAAAATGCAGAGCTATTCGCTCGTGAATGTCTTTGTGAACGTTGTGCATGCGAAACGTGAACTGTTGTTTGTATCCTTTTCTGTTTTTCTTTAAAGTATGTTTACGAAATTTCTACACTGGGGTCCACAAAATAAGGCGGCTGGTAAAATATGCGCTGTTGCCGCATCTCACAACTGGATTTGTTCGATATTTTACGACGAGGCATGTTCTCGTTTTGCATCTTCGTCTTTGTAATGTGGTGAACTATGTGGAGAACTTTGCCATTTCGCGTGCGGAAACCGGCTTCTCTTCACCTTGACTCCTTTGATTTCATCCTATGTGGCACCAACGCACTCCTGCCTAGGCGCCTTTATTTTTGGCCGTTGGTATAGGATGTTTACACTACTGGCAAAGGATATTTACACTGCCATCTTTAGTATTAGCAATGGTGCGACTTCCGCTCACGTTCAGCTTCTGACAGAGAAACTAGACGAGACACAGAGCTTCAATTTCCTACTATTGGAGCGCAGATGTGTATCATACCCCACACAAAATATCATGTTTCTTCGATGTGTGGGACTAGTATTAAATCATGCACGTACTTTGTCATTAATATTCTGTCAAACTACATTCTGTTCTAAGAGTCTGTGGAACAACGCCACACATAACGGTAGAGGAAGGGAGAAAGCGCGTGGTCGGGGCAAAGAAGTAGGCGCTGCTGTAAACGGCTGGTAGCTGCAGCCACGTTGCCCCCTCCATGCAATCCCTTTCTCTTTCACACTTTCATTGGTCGAGCCCTCTCAAGTCACTACTTGCGCAGAGGACTTGTTTTTGTTCGCTGGTTCCAGACTCCTGAGACAGAGTATGTATATCTTGAATAGAAAATTGTAAGAATAAGCCTACATTGCAATTTTAATGCTGACCAAAACCTGTATTTTATTTTTGAAACGTAAATTTTTGGGAAACCAATATCGAAAATCAAATAAATCATGCCGATTTTTGACCGAAAAATTCAGGTCTCTAACAATGTCATGAATCCATGATTCTTCTGAAAAATGTGTGTATTGTTATTTTCTAGGCGAAAGTACTGACATTTTGGGTAGTAGTGCAAATTGGCCCATTGGCGTGTGTGGGGTTGGAAGAGTACTATTGATATCAGGTTTTCGTTAGTCTCTCCAGACTATCTTAACATTTGGCACATACTATGTACGTATGTAGAAATTTCAGCGAAAAGTGCAGGCTCGACCAGGACTTGAACGCGGGTGTCTGGTGGCAAAAGACCAGAAAAGCGAGAAATCTGGTGAAACCAGTTCTGACTCAGTGGCTCAGTTGGTAGAACAATCAGGGTGTTGACCAACCTCGTAATCCTAGAAAAGTCAAGGAAATTTGGCGTGTTTCTGGAAAAATCAGCATTTTTGTATTAGTGCACTAAATGTTGGTTTTTGAACAAACAAACAAACAATCAATTTTAAATTTGTTGTGGACAAACTATACTTCAATTTGATGCACTGAGTATTTTCGGCTGTTAATGTAGAAATTTTGTATTAAATACTCTAGGAAAAGGTCATGTTTTGAACAATTTTCATGCATAAATGAAGTTCAGTAAGTGGCCATTGGAGTTCCCCACTTTTTTTGTTGCATGTTTGGGGTTGTGTTTGGTAGACATTAGAATAATACAAGTTTTTTTTACTAAATTCTACTGTAATTATGTATTATTTACGCTATAATTGCTGGTTTTTTTATTAAAAAATAATTCTTTGTTAATAGTGCTGTTACCAATTTACATGTGGAGTGAATATTCTAAAATCTTGGTTAAGTTGTTAGCTAAAATAAAGCAACCTTTTTACACACGTTTAGATATATGAATTGCCCTAAGCTTTAGTCTGAAATTTTTTGGTTATTCGTCTGTGAAACCTCGAAAAGTCAGGGAATCTGGATTTTACGGCAATGCAACGGTATACCAGAGATTAGAGATCGAGTGTTGTTGAAATTTTCTGCATCTCCAGATGTTTTAACTGTAGCTTTCCAGGTGCCGTAGGAGAAACTTACTTACCTGAGGGAGGGGGAGCTCACAGGCCCACACTTTCATTTATCACTAAAATTCAAGAAACTATTTTGTTATTTAATTACAGCTTCCTTTGTTAAATATGTGCAGTTATTTATTAATTATAATAATTACAAAAATTGCCATCATTAATAAAGAAACAACAACCAATAATTGCATGAGTGTCGCACACATATTTTACAAATCGCTAAAACTCACAAAAACCATAATACATTATTATTTGTTTATAGAGGGGCAATTGTTTATTAAATATAATAATTACAAAAATTACCACCATTACCAACCAATTGTACACTGTCACTGGCATGAGTGTCTCATATAACAAGCATTCAAAGATGGCGCCTGGTAGACCCACCAAGTGCATTTTGCCTCCTATTCACATTACATTTATGCTTTTATGAACAAAAGTAATAGAGAGATATTGAGAACACCCTAGGGAACAATGTATTTTCAATTTTTTAATAAAAATTTTCAGTTGAAAAATCGAAAAAAAATAGGTGGTGGGCCTGATCCCCCCTTCGGGTAAGCTAGGGTTGACGAAGACCGCATAAGAGTCCTCATGGATTGTTCTCTTCCTTCCATTGCAATTGCGCCTGTGCGTTGAGGCTACCCTAATGATGCCAATAAGCGACTGTAATTAATTCAAATGCGCGATGCTATTGGTACTCCTAAGTGTAACATTTGCGAAACGTGGCAGCGGCGGTTGCTGGCCCGTTTTGTTAGTTGTCCACAAGGAGGATAATTACTGGTTGGACGTTCGTTTGGCTGTGTTTACGCTTTCATTCCGCCTCGGCATTTGTCAATGTCCGAGCACATGCATGCCGTCGATTTAACCAGGTATCGAACGAATTCTCGCAAAGGGCACGTAACTGCAGCGGTACTTAGCGTCGTTTGTCATGGACTTGGCTTAAGGAGCAAGCGATATGTTCTGGCGTCACGTGCTTTCCTTCCTTTGTTTTCCCGCTAGTTCAAGCTAACCGTGAAAGGAGATGTAATGTGTTGTTCTATCCACAGCAGTGCACCAAGATATCTATCTCCCCCTCTCTCTCTCTACAGTTGAATCTCACAGATTTGTTATTCTCCATCAAGGTATCCCTCGACGCCTGCTTCGAACTTGTCCTACATACAGTAAAAAGGACATTACTTCACATGTGACACAGGTCCGATCTGTCGTATCTGCTGTATTTTTTATCTTAACGTCGCCTGTCTTTCAAGAATGACTACGATGATGAGAAATGATGAGAATTAGCGATGAAGGCGTGATATAAGCTGCAGAACGAACGCAAAACATCTATGCCTTGTCAGTAATGTCAACCTTAGATGTATGTCGTGATGAAAACACAAACTTATGGTGAACATTATCATTAGTCGTTTCTTATGCTCAAAATTCGAATCGAAGGGTGGTGCTAGAGATTTTCTTCCACTTTTACATCTTCTTTCCCTTTTGTTCCGCTTTCCATATTTTCAACATTTTCATGTGGGGTTGCAGCATTATAATTTTATTTCAAGGAAGAGTCAAACGATAAATGTTCTGGCATGTCTGGTATATCACATGCAGGAAAACCGAATTAGCCTGCAACGGTGTACCACAAACATGGATGCATTTTTAAAAATTAATACCCCGTAGCTTTGATAAATATATTTTGTAATATTACAAGATTGTTTCCGTTTGTTAGATTATAATACACTGGACTCTTTTTAATCCAAAATCCAAGGGGAACACGAAAAAAAATTCGAATGAATAAAACGCACAACCGTTAAAGATGATTTCAAATCTGTTCGAATTACCGAATAATTCGAATTATCCAAGTTCGAATTAAGAATATTTGACTGTACTTCGAATTATTGGCATGTGAAAATTGGAACTTATCACGTTTCTACGTTCCTACATTCACTTAAATTCAAACACTGCGTCACACGGTCAAGTCAGAATCTTTTGTATGCCTAGCCGTCACAGCTGGATGCGAGCCAAGTAGCATCAAGTTCTTGTACTCCTTGCACGGAACCATATGCCACTTGGACCGTCCTCGGGCTGTTGCAGCACGGAGGAGAGAGAAGAGAAATAAACGTTGCAGCGGTGTAACGCGCCTCGCCGAGGGTGACCAGTCCGGCTTAGGCCAGGGTAAAACTTGAGATTCTCAGGCCAACTAAAACTGATTGATAACTTATTATAGAAGGAGAAACAACTTGTTTAATCTATTACGGAAGGTACAACGCACCGTATATTCTTGATTTTAATTATTATTTATTAATCAATATACTTATTATTCTATAAACTACTTCTATTATTTAATATACTTCTTCTTCTATCGATGGAATCATATGTCTTTCATATATTTATTCTTCTAGTAAATATATATCTCATTTAACAAGGCATCTATATCAAAATTCCTTCATTTATTAAACATTGGATTGATTCCGGTATCTTCCCTGCTATGTTTCCTTCTTTTTGGGCTTTATCAAAGATACAAAAATTATTCGAATCAATATTTTGCTGCGCAATAGCCTAATACAAGCAGAAAAAGGGGTTAATCGAAGGGCGCCGCCTGTCCCGCTCTCGACCTCGATCCGGGTCAGCAATAGATGCGCCGCAATGGAAGTGCTTGGGGGCCGCCACTGAGTTGGCGCCACACCGGGGAGAACAACCAAATAGATTTAGTGGGAAAACTCCTTCCCACTAAGACGGTAGAGAATATAAAATTGTAATAGCTTTTTAACTTAATTAATCTTTACATACAATTACATATACTGCACGTGTCGATCATTTCTTTATCTCGCCTTTATCCATCTCCATTATCTCAGTTCATAAATTTATGTAAGCACAATTAATTTCAGTTCACCCAATACTTTCATTCAATTCGCGTGCGCATTGTTACTATAATCTGCGATACTATTATTTCTTCCGCGTGGTGCCATCTGTGATCATTTGCCATAAGGTTTATATGTGAGTTCACGTAACGGCGGCATATAAAAAAAAAGCCTAAGGTCATGCCAGTTCTCGAGATACACATATTTCTGTCCCAAATATTGAGCGTTTCACACTTAATTGTGAGTGTAAAGACAGAATGAGACTATGTACAGTCTCCCCCTTCTTCATCCATTAGAATAGTAACAATTATTTCGTTGAATTATCCTTTTCCAAGATATACGAGTGTTGGGGCAATAGTCATAGCAACTATATATTTTCTCAAAGTTAAACGGTGGTACCACAATATGATCGTATGTCCCGAAGAGCGTGGCGGTGGCACCCTTAGTATAGGGTGGCCACAAAGCCCCGTTATCCCTATAATACGCCAAGACAGTAAACGATAGTTGTTTTGAGTAGTTTTTATTGATAACAGACAATGAATTTACGAAACACCTCTGTGATATAAACCATTCATTATCGAAGGAATCAGTATGTGCACCATCAATCTCATGTCCTGGCAAAGGATAATACGCCGCTAGGTTCCGTGCGTCATTTTGCGAAGCAATACTGCCGTACCTCGAGTGAAAGCCCTTCACACAGCATCTTTCAGTTCGTCAGTGGTAGCCTACACTAACGTTCTTGTGCAACAATTTCCTTTATGAAACCCCATAGCGAACGAATTATCACATGTGGTGAGGTTTGGGCTGCGTGGTGGCCAGGCTAGTGGCACTAGCAGAACAGGTGACCGAAGACCAATCCAACGCCCAGGAAAGGTCTCGTGAAAATATTCGCTTACTGTGATGGCATAATGGGCAGGTTACCCATCCTGCTGAAACAAACATGTCTCTTTAATTCCATGCTGCTCCAAGAGGGAAACCAACCAGTTCCCCAACATGTCCAGCTACCGATGTTGATTTACAACACCACCAAAGAAAAACGACCCAAACAAGCGTCTGTTCATGGCTGCCCATAACATCACATGTGGGGGATATTTTTCAAATCTTCGTAAAAGTGTGAACTCATTCCGCGATCGAGAACTCCGATACGTGGCACACTCATCGGAAAAGATAGTTTTATCTCGCTTTGGTATTGTGTCAAACACTTGCAGCAGTGCCGCACAGGCCTCTTTCCTCCGGTCCATGTCAGGATCCGATAATTCTTGAACGGCTGTAGGCCGATACGGACGCAACTGTAAGTCGTGTTTCATATGCTTCTGCATCGTCGACCGGGGTATACCCAATTCACAGATCGTTTATGAGTCGACAGTAGTATTGATGTACGCCAGTGGCTGTCTGTATTTAATATTCATAATTTGTTTGCATGTAGTTAGAATTTATTTGCATGTATTTAGAATAAATTTACATATCATTAGAAAAATTTACATTTATGTATTTGCATATTTATAACTTTTATGAATATATAATTATTTTATGAAAAATGTGTATATAGAAGGTAATTAGTGATACTAAATGTTATGCATATGGTTTTATATTCATTACTGAAAAGTATGTAATGTATGAAACGATAAAAGATTTTATGGTTTATGAAACGCTATGAATGTTGGTAAAGGTACAATTCTCGCTCCAATCTAATTGGGTATTCCAAAATCCCTTTTTCTTGCGCTCTAGTTAAACCTTGGGTTACTTTGACGGAAACATGTCCTAACATGCTAGCGTTCTACCCTAAAACCCGAGCTACAGCATCCCGTGCCGTGGGGCAACCATGAGCGGAATATTAATTGGCAGCGGAAACCGGTTATGGAAAGCGACGCATAGCTTCAGAGTTTGGCCTTGACCGCACATTCTCAGACATCCTTTGTTGTCTGGTTCAATCCCTTCCCTGCCCTACGGCGTTGCATACCTTTCTCCTATTCTTGCGTTCTATACCGCGTTTGTTACAACCTGTCCCGGTTCCCGCGCTAGCTGGTCGCTGGCTTTTCTCCGTGCTGGGGAAAGTCAAAGCCAGGCAGCCAATTAAAATACGCAACGTCGCAACAGCGTCTACGTAAGCGCCTCTCTTCTGGCTTCCATTCGCTCCTCGCTGCCCAGCAGACGATTTTTTCCTCGTTTCTCATTGGCACCGAAACTGTCGAGCGATTGCTAGCGCGGGAAACGGGACAGGTTCTAACAAACGCGGTATAGTTGACCGTGGAAAAACCGGTTCTTAAATCTACCGACGCGTTTTCTCATTGCAATTGGGTTCTCGGGTTCTTTCTTTGTTCTGTCGTCATTTGACCTTGCCCGCACATCCCCCAAATTCCTGTCTACCATCACCGCGGTTCACCGTCTCCTGTCTCAGACCACCGTGTTTCATACCATATAACATATATTAGTAATACATAGTACTATAACCATATAACACTATTCCTTAGTACAGTACAGTACTTGTCGTGGGTTCGAGTATCGGGACCGTCTTCTTTCGTACCCGTACGCAATAGCGTTTCATAAACCATAAAAACTTATTTTCAATACAGGGTTATTCATAAGTCAATGTCACATTTCGGAGTTTTATTGTGAAATAAGCATGACATATCAGCATGAATGATTTTAAAAAAAGAAAGACAATCTCAATAAGTTTGTTTGTCATACCTTACAAGTGCTCAATGTGTGCACCTTTGGTTACATGGGAGACATCCAGCCGATAGTACAATTCTGCCCACACCCGCACCAGCATGTCACGGTCTATCGTTGCTGTCGCAGACACCCTGTGCGCTCAAAAGTTTCATACGACTTCTTGATGGTTCTGCGATCTGGTGGATCCTTCTGAAAACGAGTGCGAAATCGCCGCTGAACAGTCACAGTAACCTCTGTTTTCGTAAACTGTATCACGCAAAATGCTCTCTCGTTACCTGAGAACGCCATTTTGTACACTGCTACCGCCTAGCGGCCAACCGCGTCACCACACCATGTTCTGTTCATGTGACTCAAACTTAGAGAGTTTCTGATTCCATACGTACATGATTCGGACTCGCACGTCTCATACATCACGCACACGATGTTCCCCAAATGTGACACTGACATATGAATAACGCTGTATTATAAACATTAATTATTATCGTTTTATACATTACATACTTTACAGTAATAAACATAAAATCATATGCATAGCGTTTAATAACACTAATTACCTTCTATATACATATTTTTCATAAAATAAATAATTAAAAATTCATAAAAGTTATAAATATGCAAATACCTAAATGTATTTTTTTCTAATGATATGCAAATTTATTCTAAATACATGCAAATAAATTCTGAATATTAAACACCGACAGCCACTGGCGTACATCAATACTACTGTCGACTTTTGCGGCGATCTCTCCACGAACTCCTCGACGAGTGCGCATGTTTCTCTTCTGATGTTCGGTCTGCCACTTCTTTCCTTATCCTTTATATCACGTGTGGAGAAGAGTTTGTTTCTATCTCAACGGCGTCTGTTTCGGAGGAGGATCCCGTTGAAACCGAGACCGAAAATCAGTACGCACCTCTTCAATAGTCTTCCCTTCATTCTTTCTTTCATGCACCCAACAACTCGCAATAACACGTTGTTCAATAGTGTACATAGACGTATCAGCCATCGCTTCCTTCATGCGGTCTGAAACAGGAACAAAAATATACTTTTATTATACTTTACATAGGGATAACGGCATTTTGGGGCCACCCTGTGTGTGAACAAGTCACTAAATGACAGTGTGATGAACCGTTATCGTACAGAGGGCAGTGGTGATTCATTGTTGATTCAACCGCCGTGCCACGGTGTGAACAGCGTTCGTGTATAAAAATTGCCGTTCTTAGGGGAAGAAATGCCAGAGGAAATTGTGGGAAATAATGTCCTACCGTAGTATGCGCCTCTTTGTTCCTCTAATGATAATGCATGCTTTCCGACTTGTAAACACGTGTGTCACGATGGTATCTTTATGGATGTTTTGCTCTCTTCCATATCCTGCACCTACTACAGATGATCTGTATTGTTCATACATTCCACAGTACCATACACTGTGCCTTTCCATTTGTATACAACCTTGGTGACAATGAAGTTCGATCAGAAAGGAATACGTGATTAAATGCACAGAGGCATAGGCGGTGGAATGGGTGACCCGCAGAAGTGACGCATGTGTGTAAGAGGAGACGTGTGAGCAGGCAAGAATCGTGATCCCAGCATGTTGCACCCAAGGTCACGTAAAGAACGAAAACGGGGAACTATACGCGTGACATTGAACTTCGACCAGGCACCAGACCCATACGGCAAATTCCAGATAGTGGCGCATTCGACGGAAGCATGACGTCACGGACACGATAAGAGAGTCCGCCGTATATAAGCGCGTACTGTGCACCGAGGAACCGCAGTGCATCATCACCATGGCCAGGGGCAAACCTATTGACAACACCGTGAGGAGAAGAGTGATGGAGTTGCAACGGGATGGACTCAGTGAACGGGAAATAGGGCGCCAACTGAACTTACCCAAGTCAACCGTCCACTGCATCATCAAACACCACCAAAATACGGGTACTACAGAGCCAGGTAAGGCCCCCGGTCGAAAACGCCTGCTGAGCGTGCGTGACCTACGGATATTTAGGCGCTATATCCAGACCAACAATCATGTTTCTGTGGCCGAATTACGACTGTGGACTCGAGAACGCTTTCACATTGAAGTGTGAACCAGAACCATTCGCCGTTACCTACAGCGATGCGGTTACCGAGTGTACAAGGCGAAACGTAAACCCTTCCTTTCCATGTTGAACAAAGGCAATCGATTACGGTTGGCACGAATGTACCGGGGATGGACATTTCGGCAGTGGAACAGGGTTTTGTGGACGGACGAATCCATTTTCAATGTTGTGTACGGGAAAATACGGAAAACAGTCATTTGTCGGAAGGAGGAACAGAATGAAGCAAAATGTTATGCACGTCGGGTACAGAAACCTGCGTCAGTGATGGTATGGGGATGCATGACGGCATCTGGGGTTGGCCCACTACACGTCTGTGAGGGCATTGTGAATGCACACGCCTATACACGCATACTGGAGCGGCATCTTCCCACAGTGCGAAGGCACCTGTTCCACAGGCGGCGTCTCATCTTTCAACACGACAATGCCAGGCCTCATACAGCGCGGCTGACAAGAGAATGGTTGACTCGCCATCACGTGCGAACTCTGCCATGGCCACCATCGAGTCCCGACCTCTCGCCCATTGAGAATGTGTGGCGTGTTCTTAAGCGACGTGTGCAACAGAAGGGACCCACGACAGTGGCTGCTCTTATCGCCTGCCTGCAGGAGGAATGGCACCGCATCGATGTGGAATACCTTGAACGACTCGTCCGCAGCATGCCCCGACGCATTGCCACAGTTATTCGCGGACGGGGCGGCGTCACACCATGGTAAACAGGATCCCCTCTAACAGTGGTCGAACTTCAATGTCACGTGTAGATGGACGAAAATGTTTTATTTTGTGTGGACACCATACATTGCTGCGTTGCAGCGGAAATTTATGTTTTCCTTTGTTCCATGTAGCCTGCTGAATAAAATATGTTCAGCATATGCATGTGTTCTCCTTCTTTCACAACGCACTCCTATATTTGTGACTGGTCGAACTTCATTGTCACTAAGGTTGTATTTCTGATTTTCGTGCCGGTCCAGCATTCTCTGAAAAGAAGTTGCCATAACTTATACCCCAACCCTCATATTTTTAAAATTATATATATATACGTACACACACACATATAATGGGAGCCACGGGTCATGGTACACAATTATAATTTTCCACACAGTCAGTCTCAGAGCGTTATGATTACCTGACATTCTTGAGCAGGCATTACGTAGAAGTGCGGAGCTTCATGACCCGTACGCTACTTGATCTTTTTTCCCCGTCATCCAGCGAAACATGTTACACGCTATCTATCAGTGTTGCACTTAGGTGGGTTGGCAAGCCTCCAGCACGCAGCGTGCACTCTTCGATCGTGCATTTTATGCAGCAGTGAGCAAGAAGGCAGGTGGACGAGTATGTAAAGCTTGAGGCTGCACGGATGTGCGTGTAGCTGGTTGACGAAGAGAGAACAGGAGAGACCGGCCTTTGTGCCCCCACGTTTGTCTGAAACGGCGGGTTTCCGCTTGTTCAACCAGACGCTTCAAGTAGATGTGTTTGACGCAGTGGCGCCAGGTAGTCACACAATTTGCCGGTAGGAATCGGCAGGGACAGGAGCTCACACAAAGCCCATTTTCTCATCTTGATGCATTTATGCAACAGTGTCTCATTTAGCTTAGGGACGATGCTTCATATCCATATCATACGAGGGTAAGTCAGTAAGTAGGTCACAAACGTTTATTAAAAAAAAAAACTAAAAACAAGTGAGATACTGACTTGAAATTAGTTTTTATTTTTCAGCATGATCTCCACCAATATTGATACACTTATCCCGTCGCTTTATCAGTCCCCCAAAACCTGCTACATAAAAGTATTTGGGCTGCTGTCTCAGCCACACTCGCACCTCACGTTCAGCATCATCATCTGCACAACGCCTGCCGCCACCGTGCGCATACTTTTCGGAAAATCAAATGATCATGCATTGTGCTCTGGGCTAAACCGAATCGTAGTTGCTATGCTGTCTATTGTCACTCGCCTGTCAGCTCGAATCATCTCCTCCACCCGTACCATCTCCACGTACAGTCTTGGACACTGCCGGGTTGTAATGGATACATTGACTTTCAATGGAATCGTTACAACCCGGCACTGTCCGTGATTGTACACTCGTCGAGCACTGTCGCCATTTTTAAACTGAGTTGCCCATGCGTGCGTCCTATTGCTAACTGAATATCATCCAGCTGGATTGTGCTGCCACCTTACGACACTTTTAGAAAGTACTCACTATTATTTTCAGCTAATCAGTTGGTGACCTATTTATGGACTTCTCTTCTTGTTAGGCAAACGTTTTATTTTATGTGTTAAATTGTCCGTTTCTTTTCTTTACGTTCCAACCAATAAACGCTACCGAAAAAAACAACAACTCTAAAGTCAATTGGAAAATGTAGCATCTGTAATACAATTTAGGACTCAATTGTTAGAAAGGTGCGAAGAGTTGAAGAAAGGATTGGGTATTCGTACCACGGCGTGACTCGTTATTAGCGCCTCCCCCCGTGGAAAGAGCTCCGAATTGATCGAGGGACATTAGTTGACCGTGTGGGCCAGGAGGCAGAAAAGGGGGAGGAGGGTGAAATACGAATATGGCATTCTATGTAAGTGGAAAGTGGCGAAGTGGAGCGACCGTGATCGAATCGGTAAATTGTTATTCAAGTCACGGAATGAAGGGAGTAGATTGAGTGAGGCTGTCGCAAAACCTTCCAGTTTTACGTCTCCTCTGATATAGATCTGCCCTTTTTTTGGGCTGAGGAATCTTATCCAGACCCCTTCTCTTTTGGAAGATAGACTGTCGTATTCACCCCTCCCTCCTTCCCCCATGCTATTTCACCCTGCTTTACGCTTCGATAAGCGGCTTTTAATATTCCGGAGTCGAAAGATAAACTTTTGACATATCTTTGGACCCATTTCATGTTTTCTTCTTCCATTGTGACGTCATTCCGTTTAAACATTTTGAATTTGTGCAGTCGTCTCTCGTCGTAACAATGGTGGGAGTCCGAATAAAAATGTTATCAGTTCAGGGTAATAAGAATAATAATGATATAAAACAAAGGTCTTTGAATTGTGTCATGCAGCTTGTTCGCTAATTCTGAAGGCGCTCTTCCATATATCTTTTTGTTCCTTGATATATGGTTGTATGTAATACGTAATTTCTGACGTAGGAATTGGAAATTTCGTCCTCCGTAGATGAACGTAGTTGTTCTATGAACAAATTACATTGTTGCGAGTGAAAGGCATCTCTCGTTGTTAAGGTGCAGCGCGAGTGTAGTGGCATGTGGTTCTGATTTACGGAGATTGCAAATTTGGCGGTAGTCGGCTTACTGTAAAGGTTACCTGAACGGAGTAAATAGTTAAGCTAGACGGGATCAGAGTTCTTGTTTTACTGCGTACAAACGAGCCTCTCAAGAGACCTTGAGGAATAGACTACATATGTTTCCTAGGCATAATATCTAGGCGATACTTGATTAAACAGTGTCGTTCTCGTTTTTTGCTAAGAATATATCTTCCTCGGTGAACAATTATATATAACGACCTGAAAAGCCTAGTTTAGGTCTCTCCTCTTCACTGGAACGGATATAAAGTAAAACGTTGCAATTTAAATAGAGTATTGTTCAGATCGTTGATAAAATAATTCCGTACTTTAAAATGTGTTTAATTTATTTTCCCCGAGGTTTAAAGTAATAAACCATACATGGGATGGAATAGTAAGTCTGAACTACGCAAGTGTTCAATGTGGGGCCTTCTTCGTGGTACACATCACACCTGGCTGTTAAGTTCTTCCCATTCTCAGTCAGCAAGGCTGATGTAATGGACGAAACAGCCGCAACAATCCTGCGTCCCACGTAATTACTAGTTCGGTAGGTGGTAGGTAGCGGTGGCATACACAACCGATCTTTTAGAGAACTCCATATTCAAATTGTTGCTGGAGCCTATCTGCGCGCTAAGTGTACTTAAAACTTAATCTCGAGTGTCATTGATTACCGTAGAGAGGCAGAAAGTGAATGCATAAAGTAATCAATAATATATAATGTAACAAAAACATCGTGGAATCGAAGCCAGGACTTCTGTTTTCAGGTTACGGTACTTTCTTAATCCCTGAGGCTATTCTAGCGCTTAAATTCCATTATGTCAACAACGAAAGAGAATTTCTATAGTATTTGTAGATAAAACCCGAGAAACTTGTGAGGCTCAACTGCAAGCAATACAATGGAAGCACAGAGCGAGAGAAGACACAGCTGAGGAACTGGAACATCTAAATCTTATCCTAAGCAGCTAAAAAAATTCAAGGAATTCCTTAACGTAGGAAGAGATATTTTGCCTTAAGATTAGCAAGCTTTCTTTTCGAATTGGGCCATCTAAATGAAATTGTTGAGAGCCATTCTACATCTTAAAAACTGCCGTTTCCCCACAGTTAACTTTAATCTCGGTTTATAGTTGCGGAACGGAAATTTGATCGCAAGAGATACTCGTGCTTTTAGTAAAAATATCTCTTTTTGAAAGAGACACGGAAGAAGAGGGGGCCGGGGTGGATAAAAGTGGAGAGCAATTTCCCGCGGAGTCGTTCCTGCGTCTCGTGTAACGAGCGCGGCGATCAATAACACTGCTTGTTCGCCCTTTTACATCCACAACCTCACGGATTGACACTTGTTATGGTCTACGGTCCACAGCCGGGCCAGGCAGCGCGCGGAGAGGAGAAAACATTCTATGGGGTTACCTTTTTTCTCGTTCCTAAGATCATTTTTAAACACGAGATCGGAATCAATGTTTTGAACCCTGCCCGCTGTAGGATTGGTTTCGTGGCATTATGCAGCTGGGAAGTGGAGAAGAGTTCGGGCTGAGATTATCGCAGCCTGTTCTCCATTCTTACCTGGCCAGGCATGGGCCAAATTATCTAAATTATTTGGCATACAGGGCTTATCTTGAAAATCGTTCACTATTTACGCTGACATTTCAGTTAGGAAGCAACCGGCAACGGGAACAAGATCACAACGTGATGTGATTGAAGCATGTCTTGAAGCCTCCTCAATACCGTAGTGATAACATCTTGCCTTGTAATCAAGGGTCTCGAATTCGATACCCGATGGAGGCACATTGTACAGTAGTTCGGATCCCACTTTAAACTGTAGGTCCAGTCCCGATTAGCGTATATGTACATAAAGGGAACTTAAAAACTCAAACAAGCAGGGCTTGAAGCTTTCCTGGAGACGAATGCTGAACAGATTATCTTGGCGTATCGACCAAGTGAGTTGTGGATAAGTTCCCCAGCATTCGAGAGCTAAGGTCACTCTCATCCTCAGGGTATACTACACCTCTATCCAGAAACCCGACCCCGGGGCGGAGTGGTTAGCACAGCGCGCTAAGATGCCAGGGGTCCCGGTTTCGAATTCTGCCCTGGGTATGGGTTTTCTTTGTGAATGCCCCTTCATCAATTTCATCGTATCACCAGCTTCGCGATTGGCCAAACGTGGCAGAATTGCCAAGTGAAATAAACCAATTTAATTAGTCGAAACCTATACCCTGAGGATGAAAGTGACGTTAGCTCTCGAAAGCTTATAAAAACCTTTCCAGAGCTTACATTGTCGATATCACGAGAAAATCTTTTCACAATATGCTGGAAGTTTGCAAGAATTTGTTCACTGCAACAAACTATTGGGCCCAATGTCTACGGACTACTGGAAGTCTTCCTGTCACTCAGATAGATCGTATTCCAACTTTCTTCGATTCGAAACCTAGTATATTATGAATATATTACTCACAATGACTTCATAGCGGCAGTTATATGACTAGTATTTTTTCCGTAACGATTTTCCAACACACTACCTTTACTGTAGAACAGCCATCATGGTTCGGAGAGCACATAGGAATTTATGTTTCATCTCCTGTATGTGTAGGGAAAGCGGGGGCTAGTTGCAACAGGGGTAGGTTGCAACACTGTTAATATCTCTTCAACGTGAAGAGTTACGAGAACGAACTTGCTCTTCGCGCATGCGCATTTTGTGGAGGAAGAAACGTTCTAGATTGTTGGTGCACGCGAGCTGATAATAGTTACAGGATATAAGAATTCTTGTTTTCAGACTAGGCGAGTAAAATTTGAATAATTTATTTTGAAGTGACTGGCGACTAGGACAAGTAACTGTCGTTGACTATGTTGCTACTAATGATACACATGTACTTTCACCTGTAAAAGAATAACAGTCATGTTTACAATGAGATTCATATTGAAGACATTTTCGTCCTTTTGTTAAGTAAAGTGGGTGAGGGGTAAGTTGCAACAGGTGGAAGGGAGTATAGAGTGTGACGGGTGGGCACATTTCAAGAAATGTGCGAAAGAGGATGCGTTTTATGTCTGTCATCATTGTTTCTCAAATTAAAGAAATTGTTTATTTTGTTTGTATACTCCTATATATAGCGTACATTTATAAACCACAAATATGCTAAATTTAGGTCTACGCCTACTTGAAGTTTAAAATATTGTTACAATGTCAGCATATGTTGAACAGTTTCTAACATAATATTCATATCGTTTTTGTATAATTTGTTAAATAAATTAAGATTTTCGTTCTTACATTCATTTATGTTTCCAAGTGTTCCACTGCTTCAACAAAAGTTAGGTGTTTGGAAATTTTAAATTTCCAATAAAAGTACACGAGTGTCGAGGTACTCAAATGTTCTGTGCAAGTGAAATGTATCCCGCCTTTCAACTACAAAGTTTCGTGGACGTATGAAAAGCAAAAATTATACTATTTTTTGAAGTTGAAAATTTTAAAAGTGTTGCAACTAGCCCCCGCTCCCCTACAATGAATCTTTCAAGTATGTGTTCTTTGGCCACACCCTGCATATTTCACAGGGAGTGTAAGTGTTTTCTTTAACGGAAATTCTCACCAATATCGCCATACTTGGAACGTCAATAGCTGAGAAGCAACCCATGGATGAAATGAGTTCTGCAAATTGGACAGAACTTGTTGCCGGCCGAAGCAGATGACTGGTTCATGTCGGAACGGTGACATGGCCGCCCTCGTTAACAGGATCGCTCACGCAAAGTAGTTAGCTGTCCGTAAAATCGATGAATTCCAACTCGCCCATGAGATTGACTGCACTCTTGCGACCTTGAAGGAAAGTTTTAGTGTCCTGAGTTATGTAAAAATCGTTAAGGAACCGGGTAAAATCAGATTCAGTGTACTTTTCTTTCCTTTCTTTGTTAAGAAATGATTTGCCTCAGACATTAATCCAGTTGTTTCATGAGTATCGTTGTTCGTAATATTAAGCGCCTATGTATAAATCGTCTGATGACTGAATCTTGATATTCTTTCAAGTTCAGGCTTTGAGCATTGGAGTTGTTGCTGACGTGTGCGGATATACAGTAACTGTTTTGCGTTTCAGTCGGTTACGATTATACTCTGTATCAGAGCCATACTGCTCATAATAAAATCGCATTAAATATAATTCAGGATTTTTATGATTTTATTTCCTCCTTATATTTGATTCCAATTTGATAACTGGGCACCAGATAGAATTCGCTATAAGTCATTGTTGGAAAATAAGGTCGCAAATCGCGGATTGTGACTGCAATTTTATCAAGTCACCATTTTTGGCAATAACACGATGCAAAAAAATCCTTTAATTTTTTTAGATGCAGGAACGTGCAATATTTGACGTTTTCGTTTAATTTGAGAACGGGTAATTTCCTTTACATGTCTCGGGTCAATCAATTTTAGACTTCTCTACCTTAATCTCCACTGTGAATGTACAGTCACCGGCAATAAAAATGGGACACCTAGATCCTGAAATACTCGCTTCCCTGCATAGCGTTTTGTGTGTTGCCTAACACTGCGGTAGTGGTAGAAGCTACCATTTCTATCAAAATCCACTTGTCACGGTAGAGTTAGGCAAGCCACATAACACATTGCTGGAAAGCGAGCATTTCAGGATCTAGGTGTCCCATTTTATTGCCGGTGACTGTACATGAATGACTGATTACATAGATGATGGAACAAAGAATGCTTTATCCTGGATTCGTATCCAAAACCTGTAACTTCACAGCACCAATCAGTTTTGTTCCTTACGCTCTCAAACATTAACGTGCATCCTATAAACATATTACTGTAGCGATATCTGACTAAAAGGTTTCGCCTTAGGAGAATAACTACATTTATTGTATTGTAAAGTAATTCAGGATGTATTAACTTTATTCTTTGTACACCCTAAAGCAAGTGGAAAGGGATTGTTGAAGTGTTTCAATGTAGTAGCCACCACAACTTGTGAACAGAAATCGCCTGAATGGACCGATTTTGCTTTCCTCAGACAATATTTTAATCTTCCAACCGTGTATCATCCATGTTGGGAGATGATGCCAGTGTTTTTATATATATATATATATATATATATATATATATATATATATATATATATATATATATATATACACACACACACACACACACACACACACACACACACACACACGTATATTTTACACTGTTTGCCTTGCCTTTTTAATGTGTTTGTCCTGTGTAGGTCCCTTTACAACTTTGCAGCTTTCTCAAGGGGCTCTTCATACCTCCTTTTAACATTAATGGTTTTAGATAAGAGGATGTTTTCCTTGTATGCTTTGAAGGGTGCAAAATATACGTTCCGACGCACCCAAAATTTTAACTCTTTCATTCATTTCACCTAACCATTTCGTCTTTCGACAACGATGCAGAATTTGGCAGTTCATTTTGCAGCTCTGCGATGCTAACTAGCTTGCTCGTGACGCTAGCGTTGTTTGGCGACAGAGGAGAAGGATGCTCTGTCAACAGAGCTCGGTAATGGAGATGAATGCGCAGGATCATATTGTAGTGTGACATTTGCGTAACCAAGGATGATCGATCAGTATTATCTCCTGATGTTGCGAGAAGCCTCTTCCCGACTTCCGCCGCTTCGGACGAGAGGAACTTTACAAGTGGCGTTCCTCTTGTCTGTGACCGATTGTTCTCTATCTATTCCCTAGTTGGTGTTTTTTCGTTCATTTGTTGCGCTGGCGGAATGTTGGTTGGGGAATTTGGCTGCACCCCTAGAAGTAGTGGTTCACTAGTAGCTAATAGCTGACAGCACTAGGGCGGGTCTTGACACACTTCGATCAGATAGTGGGGCGCGTGGACACAATACGAGGGTGTGCTAAAGAAGTATACTGGCCAGAAATCCCTGTAATCCCAGGAATTACACGATAAATACAGTCTGCGTGAATTCTCTTTAGAAATCGGAAAATGGTCCAAAAGGTCTGAAACGAGCCATTCTGTGCTCTCTTCCATTGATATTTTGATTAAGAGATTGCATCTATAGTTGTAGTTAAACCCAAAAATAAATTGTACAGGGTGGTCCAAAAGTGTGGAAACACCTGAATAAAAATTGAATGGCATGATATTTCCAAAGACTAACATTGCAGGTTTGTAATAGGGGTGGGGGAAATGTTATAGGGCATATGACGATGACGGCCGCCATCTTGAATGCAACTTTAAAAGTTAAAATGGAAACCATGTTGTGTAATAACCGCCGAACCCTGTGGCCGAGTGGTTAGCACATCGCGCTGCGACGCCAAGGGTCCCGGGTTCGAATCCCGCTCGGGCTTGGTTGTTTGTGAATGTCCATTCATCAATTTCATCATTTCATCACTCATCCGTATCTTCGCAAATTAGCCAAGAGGCACAAAACGCGAAGTAAAATAAACTAAATCAATCAATCAATGAATCGTGTAATAACCTCATTTCAATAGGAAATTTTCTCAAGTGTTCAACGGTGTGCATAATTTTGCTCTAGCACCAAAAGGGACGAGTTATTAACGTTTTTTTTGTGTCTGTCATCCCAAACAAGGCTCGTAATGAACCCATGCCCACTCACAGTTAAATGACGTGTTCAATGTGATTACCATCGTGATCCACAATGAAAGCCAGTCTTGATACCCATTCTTGCAAAGCCCTGCGTAAAGTGTCTGCAGTAATGCTGGCACATGCGTCAATGATGCGTTGCTTAAGGTGAACAATATCTCGAATTTTCTCGGAGTAAACGATGGCTTGACATGTCCCCACAGGTCGTCGTCCAATCCAAGTGTTGGGAAACTGCACATCCAGGTACTGACGAACACAATGTCCGTAGTGAGGAGGGGCGCCATCGTGTTGGTAAAACACAGGGAATGACACATCGTCAGACACAGAGCTGGCAAGATGTCCTCTTTCAACATGCGACGATACTCGACCGCCGTTAATGTCCCGTTGACGAAGAAAGGGCCCACAACACGGGTCCCCCACACACTACACCACACCATCACCTTTCCGCGAATACCTGCAGATGCATCACATCAATGCGGGTTACTGTCCGACCAATATCGGACGTTCTGTTTGTTCACCTCGCCCGACAGGTAAAAGTGTGCCTCATCAGTAAATAGCACTTCGAAGGCGAATCGAGGGTTACGCCGTATTTGCTCCATGGCCCATTCCTCAAATTCCACATGGCGATCGGGATCGTCTTCTGATAGGTGATGCTGCAGTTGCAGCTTATACGGGTGCCACTTATTCAGGCCTAAAATCCGCATAATGGACGTGCGGCTAACACACTTTCCTGGGCTACACGACGAGTACTTCGTTGCGGACTCTTGCAGAATGCAGCCAACACAGCTGTGGACGTTGCTTCATCCGTCGCCGTGCGTGGCCGGCCTGATTTTGGTTTATCAGCCACAGTCCCGGTTTCACGAAATTTTGTAAGCACTTTACTGACGGTACCATAATGGATGAGGACCCTATCTGGGTGACGGTGGTTAAAATCGTCTCGTGCTTCGTTCGCCTGAGATCAACACGATCTCAATGCGTTCTGCCTGCGTGAGACCCATGCTGTGTTACGTCACCTGCAACGATAAAGCAAGCATAAACACGTTAATAGCTTCGTCCCTGTTGGTGCTAGAGCAAAATTATGTACACCGTTGAACTCTTGAGAAAATTTCCTATTGAAATGAGGTATTACACGACATGGTTTCCATTTTAACTTTTAAAGTTGCATTCAAGATGGCGGCCGTCATCGTCATATGCCCTTTAACATTTCCCCCCACCCCTATTACAAACCTGCAATGTTAGTTTTTGGAAATGTCATGCCATTCAATTTTTATTCAGGTGTTTCCACACTTTTGGACCACCCTGTATTTAGAGGTACATTCAAGTAACAATGTTAAACAACTTATCACCCACAATTGTGTGTACTTTTTCGACTGGCAATTGATTTTTTGTTACCATATTATATATACAAATATTTTATTGATATTGAACGTTGACATGTCATAGCAGAATAATAAAGAATAACAATAAAAACAAAGTATTCTAAGGTAATGGAATTCAATTTTATGAATTTGCTGGAACAGTGTTCTGTCTTGATATATGCAGTAATCCTTATTATTAATGTCATTATAATAATGTAGAGTTTAAATGCCAAACTATTCTATTTATTTAGCTGAACACGATGGTATAGTGTGGATCATATCCACAGAATAGTTTCTGAATATATATCTTTCTTCTCGTTGTGAGGTATGGATACACGTACTAAGGAAACATTCAGATCATACATTGCAAATGTAGAATGGCGAATGACATACACGCGACACTGCGTAATTAGGAGTTGCATTTGAAACTAATTGTACGCCCTGTTTTACAACATGGGCGTGGCAAGTACTTTATATCCCCCGCATGCTAACTCGAAGCTGGAAGTTGCAACCTATACAGGGTGTATCTAAATTCCCTTTACAGACTTTGAGGGCTTGTAGTGGAGACCAAAACTGTTTAGTTTTGCATAGGAACTCATGTCCGGAAGCGAATTGTTTCCCCGCTACAAGCAAACCACCATCACAACACACGCTGAACACTACTTCTGCTGCTTACTGTACGTTGTTTTTGCATAGTTGCAGCATCCATTTACAAGAATTGCTCGATGTGGCGACCATTGACTTCAACACAAACACCGTTCCTACGTATGAATCATGTTCCGGTACACACGATCACCATCCGCCGCTGCCATAACCCGCGCCAGCATGTCTTCCTCTGATTCCACCGGGGTCTCGTAAATCAGGTTCTTCATGTGGCCACAGAATATAATCGAGTGGAGTCAAGTCCAGCGAACGTGCAGGCCAACGTACGTACGTATACCCTGGTCATTGGCGCCGAAAACGTGTGAAAGTTCAACGTCTGTTGTGGTGGTGTTTTGCTTGCAGCAGGGAAACGCTACGTTTCCGGACATGAGTTCCTATGCTAAATTTAACCGTTTTGGTCCCCACTACAAGCCCTCAAAGTCTGTAATTGGAATTTAAATACACCCTGTATAGATCATTAGGATTGTGTAAAGGACCCTTATGGTAAATCTGTGAATTGGTTTTAAAAGGCTCGATATCACATTTTGATATTCTCATTGGCAGTGCTCGAAAAATCTTCAGAGCTAGGCTCCAGCTATGAAAATCAGGCGCCAGGAAACCACCTACTAGCAATTGTGCATACATACTATAAGAAGCTGAGCCGGCCTCCGTGGCGGAGTGGTTAGCACATCGTGCTACGACGTCAGGGGTCCCACATTCGAATCCCGGTCTGGGCATGGATGTTTGTGAGTGTTCATTCATCACAGTCGCTAGGCTAAAATGTTTAGTCGCCATGACGACCTGGCGACGGAATTTTCGAGCCCTGCTAATTGGAATTCAAGAACATCGAGCAGCGCACTTTCTTTTTTACGCGAAATTAGAAAGAAATTAACTAAAATGAGTAGGCAATCTATCAGTTTGTATCTTACTACACAAGGAAATTAGCAATCGGACGATATCTCGTTTTTGTCATAATAACATTTCTCCTTTTAAAACCAAGCCACATATTTATTCTACACAGGCAGTTCTTTTATCTCAATTTCAGGGATAGAAAACTACCTGTGCATACTTCTGATTTTTATTCATGCATTGTTGACTGTTTCGGAAGCACTATGCATATCATTGTGGTGGATAACTGCAGTACATATGCCATACTAAGCAGTAACCTGTTACAAAACTGACAGAAAAGTATACACTTCTGAAGTAAACCACGGTCATCCATATGGATTGTTGACTCTTCGTCCACAGTTGGACAGATGAAGCAAACATTCTTCCTGGCTCTAGAAAAAATATACACACTTCTAGAGACCTTCGTAACGTGCGCATTCAAGATTTAATTTCATTTTTATTCTTATGAATAATAACAACACGCTGTAGTAATGACTATGCCACTTCAGTGTATATATTATGTTTGCAAAGACATTTGTGCAATAAGGTGGTATTTTCATAGAACTCTAAAATATATATCTTGCTTCATGCCAATCCACATATTTCATATATATATATATATATATATACACACACACACACACACACACACACACACATACATACGGGGTGTCATTTTAATGGCGCCTACGGACCACAGATTTATATAGAGGACATCAAAGCAATCAACTTTTCTCAGTAACATTTTTTCTCGTTGGTGCGACGCACTACAGCCGTTCAAAAAAGACTGTTTTGCCGCCTGAATGCTGGCAACCCAACACAAAATTTGATCGTATCTGTGACGTCATTTCCTGCCGCGAAACTGCGCATGGCAGGGTTACAAGGAAAACACATATTTTGTGAAAAATGCCAAACTACCAACCACATTATTAGCTGTAAAACGAAGCGAGAAACGCGTCCAGTAGACCGAACATCATAGACTACCTGCCAGAAGATCAGTCGTCATCTCAGGGGAAGGTGGAAGTCAACCAACGATATGAGAAATGGTAAAAAACGTATTCAAAATGAAGTGTCAGTATCGGATTTTGTCTCAGCCTACATGTCAAATATCAACAACAATACATTTTATTGGACTTACAGCTTACATGTGGCTGTTTACGCCCAGCTACATGTTAAATATTTGCAATTCTCGTTGCAAGGTTGATATCTACAGGTTTGTATCCAGATGCCTTGTGGTACTTTTGTGCTGATAACGGAAGTATCAGAGGTTCACGTTGTTACATTACGGCTAAAACACGTACAACCACAGTAATAATGTAATGATGAATCAGTAGCGAATATAGTGCCCTGTTTACAGTTGAAAACTATTACATGTGTATCCGGTGCATAGATAAACACAGTCGTCGGAGAGCTTGTATTACTACTACTTTTATCCCTGTTTTTCCAACCATTTTTCTCCCTTGCCTCATAATGCCCTGAATATACATTATATTATGTGTTACTTACCTGTGGAATTTTGAGTTCTTTAATTTCTATCTTGTCATCTGTTCAGTGTGTCATAGACAACTAGTATCAGAAGGACGAAGTGGATAGACTAAAATTGTACATGCCAACTTAGTAACTAGATTTGCAAATATTTGACATGTGAGCTGAGGCAAAATTCGATATGACCACTTGAATTCTATTTTCTCTCTACAATTTTTCGTATGGTTTGTTTAGTTCCTGTTAGGTTATAGAACGTGTTTTCTCGTTTTATTTTACGGTGCATAATGTGGCTGATTGTAGCTATGTCAGTTTTCGTACAATATGTGTGTTCATGGCAACCCTGGAACGCATCGCTTCACAACGGGATATGACGTCACAAATGCAATCAAATGTGTGTGGTTGGCAGCATTCAGACGGCAGAACGAGCTTTTTTTAACGACTGTAGCGCTGAAACGACGCACCAACGAGAAGAATGTTACTGAGAAAAGTTGTTTGTTTTGATGTCCTCTATACGTTTCCATGGTCCGTGTGCGCCATTAAAATGACACCCTGTATATAGTGGCCCTATTTCCCGTAAGAATACTAACATATATGCTGTATGAAATAAAGAAAAAATAATCTGTTGTTGTACAATTATAATGTGCATTATGTTATATATAGTGATGATGAATCGATTTAGATCCGGAGTACCAATCTGTAAATTGAGTAAAATGACGGAAGCAATAGTAGTAGTAATAATTATTGAGATTATGAAAGCCTTTTGAAATCTAAAGCCAGTTTGATTGAATTTCGTTGGGTCACGATGGTCTGTGCATTCCAGCTCTTCGCACGATTTTAGATCGAAGAGCGCTTCTCCCTAGCTGGTCGCTAATCAAATTCATTATCGTTCACACCTGAGGCCAGCGCCGGTAATAACTACACTTCCCCAACGCGCTGTTGCCTGCGTCTGTGGTTTACTTACATGGACATGGAGGTGCATGGAAACCTTTCTGTTTATTAACATTGACATTAACATGCTGTAGTTAGGCCACTTGATAACGATTGTCAACTCGGACAAACTAGCGAGAAAACGTATATCATCCAAGCTTAGAATTGTTTCTGGCCAAATACTACCTTATCATCATCTTTTGAAATTCCCGGAGAAGGTATTTTTAACAGCAGGGGATGGATTTATATGTACTAAGAAGTGTAAATATACATTTACTTTTTACCAAAATATGGAATTAAATATCGACTTGCAATTGTGAAAAATGACCATGTTCATTAAGCAGCGAAATAAAATTCATTAGACTACATTACATTGTAATGCAAAATTGAAATAAAAAATGTACTTTTTTTTTGTATCAAAACAGTGCATTATCAAACTTTCTTTTTAAGTGCTGAAACGTGAATATCATCTTGTTGTCCCGAAAGACAGATTTGTATTTACCGTACCTGAGTGTAATATCTTATGAAGTAATGGTAGTATATTAAAGGGCAATAGATTTCACAGCGAAAGTTCGAGCTTGCATTCTCTATCGTTGACAAGAAGGCTATAGAATAACAGACGCATTTTCTTTTGTCAAGATTTAAAATATCGGCGAGTACGGAAAGGAGCAGAAAATGGATGAACTGAATTGAATGAATACCTTTGGTATTTAACTAAAAAAGGGAAAATGTGTCGGAATATGTTTGCAAATTAGAAAGTTATATGTAAAAGTGACTAGAATATGTAAAACACAGTGTGTGCTAAAATTTAATACATATAAACATGTGGAAAATAGAGTATTTTTCGAGTTTACATAACACGGTTCGCAAAATAATGTAAAGCAACATTGATTTTATCATCACATGAAGATATGTGTTTACATATAAATCCGTTCCGTGTTTATCAGCCTGGTCGTTTTATCTTCCTTTGAAAGACTCCTTTCGCGTTACAGTAGGTTTTCTATCGTACACCACCACCTTGTTGGTGTTTAACGTGGGAAGCACCATCTTCATTCCGAAAAGCGTGGGATTGTAGGGATATTTCTCAACCGTTCAAGAGTTTCTTGAACCACTTGTGCGAAGGAATTTTACTCACCGCATCACTGCAGTTGAGTGCTGTTTTATTCTTAGACTAAACAAACTAGAATTACACTACTTAAACGCTCCCACTTCGTTGCTATTTCAGGGCACAGCGGTTTTCTACAATGGAATTTTAATTTTTTTCATTCGGCAACAACTTTTTATGTAAACGTTTTTACTTAGTACATAAAAAGTTGTTGCCGAATGCAAAATAATGCACGTGTAGGTGTAGTCTTTCAAGGCTGTAAAGTTAATAAGATCAATTTCTTATTCGAGGTACTGAAACTTACTTTGCATGTTGCGTTGCATGTAACGAAGGATTCCGATAAATTGTGATAAATATGTACTGCGACTTGCCGATATCGATTCTCCATATGCTCTTTTTGAAGTTTGAGTCTGTTCTGGGAAGTAAATACTCTTCTCTACGTACGTTGCTTTCCTTGTACTTCTCTGTATTTTCCTTATCTCTTTACTATACTTTCCGTTCAGTACAATAATAAATACTTGAAAGTGGTATATACGATTTCGTTTTTTCCAGTTTTCCAATTGGCCAATCTGCGGCGTGCTTTTATTTTCCATTGACTTGGCCAGCGAGATCACCTGACCTTACACGTGCGATCTTTACACAAACCACAGTTAATCATCAATCTTTATAAAACGCAGAGCACTGAAACTTCGAAGATACTCCTGCATGAATTGCATTTTTTGTTTAAGTCTACTTTATGCACAGATATTGTGATCGGGACTGGACCTGCATTTTAAAGTGGGATCCGAACCACTGTGCAAAGTGCCTCCACCAGGTATTGAACCCGATACACCCTTGATTACAAGGAGAAGACGTTACCACTACGCCACCGGGATCTGTAGAATCTTACGTTAGGGAGGTGTCAAGGAATCTTTCAAATGTATTGCGCTAGGTCAGTACCCACAGGTTACACTTGCAACATCCAACTCAGTATTTCTCCTTTTTACGCACTCCGTTGCCTTTCCACTCTCTAGGTTACTTTCGACAAAGAGAACGATCATTAAATGAATGTTTTAAAGGGAAAGATACAAAGGAACACGCTCACACCAAAACTCGAACCCGAAAACTTCGATAACGAGATCACGAGTCGAACGCCCCAACAGCTGTTAATTGTATTACCCTAACTAGTTTCTAGGTGAGAAGAGTACGAGACATGGTTTCCTCTCTAGATCTTTCGTGTAGATACTCTTCTGCTGCAGTGTACGTAATGAAATATTTTGAACGCGTTCTAAATGCAGAAACGTGTTGGGTGGAGAATGGCGTGGGGAAACAAGTTTCAGCCAGTCTCCGAGGAAGAATGCCTGACATTTCGACGCGGTTTCGTTCAGTGGTCTTATTTAGGATGCCGGTGGAAGTTCCCAGACTTCGTGGCGTCTCGGAAAATCAGGAGCTGAGAATCTGTGAAGGAGAGTGCTTCATTTCAGCTTTCAGCTATCTTTCAGCTGTAGGCCCAGTCTTTGTGAAGTTCTGCTCTTTGTCGCCCAGTTCCGCCAACGACTTCGTGATGAGATGAAGCTGTCCCTAACCGCAGGGCGAACAGTGGTGCTAGATATCTTGTGTTACTAAGCAACTATTGAGAAATATGCATTTCCATATAAGCGGAATATGTGTTGTAGTTATCGTCGTTGCTATTGGTTGACTTACGTGAGAAATAATTTGGCTCTGTTGAGTACAATGACTGTACGTACATTCTGAACGAATTTCCTGAAAGGAAATGGTTGTAGCCAGCTCGCTACCCAGTACCTTGGCTACCCAACTCACTTTCTCGCCATTGTAGGTTTCGGGTTGAAGTCTGGCCTGTGCCTGGATGTTGCTTTGTGAGTGACACTTCATCTTTCATCCTCACGGTCGCTATCAGCTCATCAAAGCGACGCAAAATGAACAATATACAAGTTATAATAAACAACGTGACAAGAAATACGCCTTGTGCGTTGTAGAAGGATTATTAAGGCGTGCATATTTTCAGGTTCAAGAAAATATGGAGAATCGTGTAAAGAATATTCCAAACATATCCTAATAATTGAAATATTTGTCAACACGTATCTTGCAGGTACTTCCATTTTCATGTATTCAGCTATGGTTTCGTGAATGGTGCTTTCTAAGTTTATCTTTTCTTCACACATGTTTTCCAGTTTCTTCGAAACGCATTACAAGATATTTTTCTTAACTCTGCATTATTCACTCTATGTAGTGAAATAAACGCTCTACAGAAACGATTAAATAAACTGGGAAAGGTCTACAAGGATCCGGAACATACGGTGCTACACCCATTGTTATTATCTTTGTTTTCAATTTTACACGCAGGCGAATCGTACCTTCTATCCCATTCCAAATATCATGCCAGTGTTTTATTTCCAGGTCAAGCCGGCATCAGAACACCCAGATTAACTTGAGCCCCTATATCCTCTCGCGAAATAACTATTGAGGTTCGGCGGATCTTTGGCCTACGCCTGGACAGCTATTTTCGATTTTTCCATTTCTTTCGAAAAACCGCTGAGAGATTTAAAAAATCTGAAAAAAAATACATGTACTTGGAATTCCTTCATGTGAATCTTCATGTGGTTTGCTTTCGTTGTTGCCCAGGTATTATCAAAAGTTGCCTTGCCATTGGCCAAAGATCCAGCCGAGCCTTAATTTCTCTTCTGATGTGATAATGCACCCACCACCTTCCTGGTAAATCTTGAAGAAAAATGTATACAACGCCATCTTTTGGTATATCAAGCTACCATCTCCGCATGCCCGACACACAACGATATCTATCATATACATCCCCTCCTTCCTCAGATCCGAATCTTATTAATAATATGAAAGATATGTACAGAATATGGAAACTTATACCGCCTTAACGTATTTTCCAAGAGAAAGAAACCCTGCCGTACCATTATTTCACGTTTTACGTCATCTGCGTTGCTTTCTAAAGAAATTATTATCCGTACCATCTAACTGTAGACCAGGCGAACTAGAACAAGTCTTCGCAAGTAGTGACGCGAGACGGCTCCACCAATGAACAGTGAGAGAAATGGGATTGTGTAATGGGCGACGGGAGTTTTCCCGATTACCTCCTTCGATATGCAGCGTTGCAAACTTTTGAAAAGGATAATACCGAACGCACACGGCGAACGGACCGTATTTTTGCCTCCAGGTCCGTACGATTGGTTTAAGAAGTTCTTAGGGAAATATTAGGGATATAACTGCAAGAGCAAATTTTGACAAGCCGTGCATTTAGCGTAAGGACTAAGGTCTGGACCGAACATCCGTACATCTACGGTCAGGACCGTACGGTTGGCAACGCTGCTCTCCTTCTTCTCCTCTGCCTATATGAGCGGCCCTGATCTACAGTTAGCTGGGACAGGGTATATGGCAAACGAGAGCAACTTTTTGGCCTTTTCCCCTGTGTGTTATGTGTGCCCGGTGGACACATCGTTATGGTTGGTTGCATAACAGTCAGGCAGTTCCTCGGGTGAACCCTAATGTTCCTAAAAAATAAGAATCAATGCGTCAAATTTGTAGAGGAAATATTATGCCGGTGTATGCGTTATTTGCACAAACACGCAGGAATAAAACCTGGAAATGTGGACTATTGTTTACACAATGCTAGCGAGCGTAACATTGTTTTCCGTAACAAAATTTTCCCTTTTTCCCCCCATTTGGGAGCGAATCACAGGCCCGTTTCATATCTCCATGAATTAAGATATTCGTTAAAGAGAAAAATGATGTTTTGAAATCTATCTTTAAATATTGCCGATCTACTTAACGTGTTAAACAGTTGTAAAAAGTATTGACCATTTATACATCTCATGATTATCGGCTAGATTGTTAAAACATTTGCATTATCTTACGTCACCGTGCTTTGTTGTTTTTAATAAGTACAATTAATGGAAAATATTGGTATACAACGGCTATTCGGAAATCAACCTCCGGGAGGCACGAAATATAACAGATATAAAGGCAACTAAAATTTATTATGTACAAAAGTTGCAATCGTACACGGCACTCGTTCTGCGATGGATTTCACCTGCACTGAGCCCTTCAGCCTGAAGAGAGCAGATCATACTGCGAGCCTCACATTTGGCGGGAGCAGCGATTACACCAGCCATCGTCCCCCACCATTTGCATGACGTGAACCAACGTATATCTGTACTTTGTTCCACGATACTTTGTTTCTCTCCATTTCTAACGGGAGACTATTCAGTACTCTTTTTCACAATGAACTGTTAAAGTACGAAGGGCATTTAAAAAATAAGGTCCGCTTGGTTATTACAGAGAATGAAATCAAGCGAGAAAATTTTAATTTTAATGCTATACAAGTGCATACCCTGTCTAATTTTCTACATAGTCACCATGACGCTCCAAGCATTTTTGGTACCGTGGAACAAGTTTACGTAGACCCTCTGCGTAGAAATCTGTCGCCTGGGATCTCAGCCAGTCGAGAACTGATGTCTTGAGAACTTCACTGTCATCGAAACGTTGCGAAGCAAGCCACTATTTGAAATGAAGGAACAGAAAGTAATCACTCGGGCAAGATCTGGACTGTATGGTGGGTGGTTAAAACGTTCCCATCGGAATTTTTGAATTGTCGGAACAGTACGGTCAGCTGTGTGTGGGCGGCCGTTGTCATGAATAAGCAGAATTCCAGACCGTAACGTTCCTCTTCGCCGGTTTTGGATGACACGTCGCAGATTAGACACTGTTTGGCAGTACACATCTGATGTGATGGTTCGTCCCGGTTCAAGGAATTCCACGAGGATTACACCTTTTTGGTCCCAAAACTCGGTTGCCATGATTTTCCGATATGATTGCGTTTGCTCGAATTTCTTTGGTTTCAGTGAACCGGGGTGACATCATTGCATGGATTGCTGCTTCGATCACCAGTGATGTACGATATCCAGGTTTCGTCCCCAGTCACTATGTGAGAAACAAGTCATCCCCATCCTTCTCCCAGCGGGCAAAAAATCAAGTGCCGATTTCATTCTTTCAGCTTTGTAATTATTTGTCAACATTTTTGACACCCACCTCGCTTACAGTTTGCGATAACCCAGATTGTCCGTTAGAATTCGGTGCAATGTTTTATCCTTGCCTAGATCAGTAATGGTGAAACGGCGATTGGATCCCACTTTCTCATCAACACGTTGCACAAGTTCGTCCGACTGAACAGTAGGCCTGCCGCTCCGCTCGTCATCATGAACATTTGAACGTCCATCCCGAAAAGCACGACACCATTGTCTTACCTTTCCTTCACTCATTACTAGAGCCCGGAAGTTCAGGCATTTATTTTCGTTAAAATAGGCAGGCAAAAAGGCATTTATAATGTGGTAAATAGGCACTAAAAATGAAAAAAAAAAGGCAAAATAAACCGAAAAAAGGCACATTTAGAAGTCGCTTACTTTTATCTATAATTTCTGGCAAAATGTTAAAATCTAAATTGGGAAGAGCATTTCAATTTTCTCCGTCTTGATTGCACATAACTACAAGGTGCTTTTTAAGTTCTAAACATTCATTGATAGTCGTCTGTCAGAGAGAATGTTTTTTATAATAGAAAAAGATCTTTCTACTTTGACGGAAGTTATTGGAGCATACATATAACAAGGTAATGTAGCTGGACTCATTTTGGTAACAGCATTTTCACCTTTTAGAATATCACAAATTGTTTTCAATTGTTTCAAGTCCTCATTTGCACTCACTACCCGTTAGCACTTTTCCGCAACAGCTCACCCCTTTTCTCCTGACACTTCCATCATCTGCTGCATAGATTCCTCGAAGATTTTCATGGATGCTATAATTGTAATTGTCTCTGGCAATGCACCATAATGTGCAAAAGTAAACTTGAATAGCACAGGAGTTTTTTCACTTCACGAATTGAAGCCGCTGCATTTTCTGGAAGAGCATCGATCACCTCACTGATTTTTTGAAGGTTGTTTGCATAATATATAGCTGCTGATATCCAGGTTCCCTATCTCGTCAAGACTGGTTGCTGAGGTAAACTAAGCTCAATCGCAACTTCCTGAAATTTTCGGGTTCGAGAGGGAGATTTCAGAAATATTTTCTTTGTGTTCGAAATCAACCTGTCCACTTCATCAGTCAATCATGCACAAGAAATGTTAACCGAAAGGCAATATCCTGACTCAGCATGAAATACTTTTTTCTCACACTTTTCTCCTTCAGCAATGTTGAAACATGCGTGAGTTCAATATTACTTAAATAAGGCGAAAATTATTCACATAATAAACGGAAGAAAAATAAATGCCAACAACGTTTTTTGGGAGAAAAATAATTTATATACACATTTTTTTAAAAAAATGTCAAATTTCATTGAAAAAGGCAAAAAAGGCATTATAATTAAAAATAGGCAGTGGGGTCCCAAATACGCACAATAGGCAAAATGAAAAGGCTTCCAAAACATTCGAAACAACATAAGAAACGTATATCCGGAAAAAATTTATCAATATATGCAGTAGATAAAAAGAGGCATTTTGCCAAACTTCCGGGCTCGACTCATTACTATTGATCCGTAAATGGCACAGAATTCCCGATGAATGTCAGCTGCACTCAGTCCTTTTGCGGTGAGAAATCTAATCACCGACCTCACCTCGTATTTGACGGGATTTTATATTAGAGCAGCCATTTTAACTTCCTGCTACTCGCACGTACGCACCTCCACACTGAGAAATATACTTCTGTTGCAGGCACAGAATACTAAAACATGCTTCCGTGCACGCGCAGCTTCGTCAGTGTTGCCAGTCCCAAGTAAATAATTATCGGCATTTTATTTTGACATGTGCCTCTTACTTTCTGATATGATTTTCTTTTTCTAAACTAAATTCCTGTTCAACGGAATACATTTTAAAAGTAGAATTTTAAAAAAGGATGAGGGATAAAGTTTTTTCATTCAAAATATATTGCAGTAGATCTCATGCCTACATCATAGGAAAGCAAGAGTTCATACCTCACGGGTTCACGTATAGTTTGTAACGAGAGCATTTAATTGTTCCTAAATGATCGAGTTTGAGTTTTTGAAGTCCACGCAATGCACAGATAAGGCTAATCTGGGTTGCACCTACATTGTGCAAGTGGGATCCAAACCACTAGGTGCCTTTACCGTGAATCGAACCCAGGGCCCTTTGATTACAAAGCAACGACGTTATTACTACGCCATCAGAGTGGACCTCTTATATAGTTGAAAGTGATGTTTTGGAGAAACATTATTACATCCTAGAATTTGAAGGGTCAGGGGGAGAAAAAAATGTAAGCCAATTTTCTGTCGTTAGGGAAGTGGTGGTGTCATTTCCTGCCATGTGAATGCTGTGCTGGACTTTACAGCATACTTTTCTTTCGTTTCATACATTTGACACTTCCTGTAATATGTTATTTTTGTATCTTTTCGTTTACATGCTCAGCAACGTTTTGCAATTAAAAGTTCATTTTTCTGGAGTTTGACGAACCTGTTTTTTCCCTCTGGCCTTTAATTTGAGAATTGAGAAAGGACATTTATTGTATGCATACGTCATTCCCATTGGATTGATCCATTTGTCGACAAGGTAAGCTCACTCTTTAGTTTTTCGCGACCAGTATTACAAGTAAGAACTGAGCCACGCAGCCGAATAGCTTAGATGCGGAAGTCGTACATTGAATGGACCCGTTTAAATACTACGGGAACCAAATTATACAACGAGGCCTGACATCCGCAAATCAGGCTTGAAAGTGTAGCCGAATGGAGGAACGAGCTTGAAACATTCCGAGGAAAAGGGGATGAAAGCGAGCTTGAAATTTAATTCCGTCGTCGCTCGAGCGGCTTCCCGACTTTCCTCACCGGCGTTACACAGTCGAGCGAATTTTAATGGCGGGTTTCCATTACCGAAGCTCTCATCTGGCTCCCGTGAGTGATGGTCGCGACGTGCCTCTCGCGTGTTTCAGCACTTTCTTCTCCTGCCGAGAAAAGGAGAGAGAGAGAGAGAAGGCCATTTCTTTAGATCTGCCTTCTCTCCTCTTGCCCAGACATCATTAAGTTCCGCGGGATGTGCATTAACGCTTGCTGCTTACCTCCGGGGCCGTCTTTCATCTGGGCTTCCGAGGATTTGTCAAGTTCAAGTTTCTGAAGGGACGGGAGCTGGAATTGAAGATTTCATTTGCTGCGCGATTCAAGGATCTATCCTGTCCTTAAAACTGGAAATCCCTCCGCATTTCTTGCCTGTAAATGTCAGATTTGCACGAAAAGACTTCTGAACGAAATAAAATTCTATTAATTTCTTTCCCGTCATCTGTGGCGGACTGTTTAGCACAGCGCCCTAAGATGCCAGGAGTCCCGTTTTCGAATAGCTACCGGCTTGAAAGTGGATGTTCTTTGTGAGTATCCGTTCAGCAATTTCATCAAATCATCACTCATCCTCATCTTTGCAATTAGCCAAAAGTGGCAGAAAAGCGAAGTAAAATAAACCAAGTCAATGAATCAAATTTTTTTTGGTAAAACGACAACTGTTTACTCTAGAAATTGTGATAATTTCATCCCTGTTCAGCTAATTTTTCAAGTGATTCACTATGGCAGTGATAATGTAATCGTCTTATGAGTACCAGGAGAACGTAACTCCAAAAAATGCGGTTTTCGGCTTTGTTTATCGTATCTCCCCTGTAGAGCTCTATTTGGATCCTAAGTATTAAGGTGGAGTCACGTTTCTCCAATTTACCGACTCTTTTTAACCCCTTCCCTGTGAAATTTTCTGACAAAATTGTTTCCCGTTCTGTGTAATTTTTTTTCTGAGTTTGCGTAGTAATATTTTTAAGTAGCTACTGCTTCAGCACAATCCATCCGAGTATCATAGTTCATACGTTTTTCTCTTCATAATATATCAGGCTTTCAAGTGGTACCACGCACATGTGTACATCAAGTATGAGGAAAGGGAAATCGGGGATAATTCGGGAAATTTCCCTCCGAAAAATCCCTTTTGGTAACTTTGGGACGCTCTGGATCGGTCCTGGA
This sequence comes from Lepisma saccharinum, assembly GCF_977018435.1. Taxonomy (NCBI): domain Eukaryota; kingdom Metazoa; phylum Arthropoda; class Insecta; order Zygentoma; family Lepismatidae; genus Lepisma; species Lepisma saccharinum. The sequence goes on from NC_139237.1 coordinate 68,063,871, forward strand.
TATAGGTACCTGATTATAATCTACCTTGAAAAAGCATATGGTCTATACGTAATGCATCCGCCAAGTTTCATTGCAATATCTTCAATAGGTATGAGGGAAAAAATATTTCGCAATCCTGTTTGACAATACTATTAGAAACTCAAAAACCAAAAATAAATCGCCAACAGTTCAAATAACGCAACACCAAGAAGAAATTATATAAAGCAACTGACTAAACGAGACACACAAACGAATTCACGTTTGCACTTTGTCAGCATAACACAAAAACAGTTTACTTTCTTCTGAACTACTACTACTTCTTCATCTTCTTCTTTGTCGGCTCTAAAAATCGTGATTAAATAAAAGATCGTTGTTTCTTCAATAGCAAAACATATGTTTCACCAACAAAAAATTGTATTATTCCGTTCAACATAGGTTACTTCAGTCAGAGATGTTCGCGGGCGTAATATTACGCCCAACACAGAATAAGCTAAAGTGACCAAGGGCGTAATATCACGCCGAACACAGGGAAGGGTTTAAGAGTCGCATATATTCCTAAGAATACAGTATTTCATTTCTTCTGTAAATTTGATAAATTGGAGTTACGTCCCACAGATTCTGACACGACGTAATATGGTCGATGTGAATTTAGGATGATGTAACTACATACGAGGAATGGTCGAAGAGAAACAATACAAAGCCTGTAAATTCCAGTAGGTATTTAATACGTGAATAGAAACCGACTCACTTGAAAAGCTACTTCATACACTACTTCTCAACATAATCTCCCCTCCGGTTCAGCCATGTATCCCAGCGCTTCACGAAGTTCATGATGCCTGTCTTAGAAATTGGGGTCCTGTTGTCGGATCCAAACCATTACCTGTAGCTGCACACCATCCTCAGAGTAAAATCGGATTCCTCTGAAATGTTTCTTAAGAGAACCAATGACATAGCAATTTCTCGGAGCGAGATATGATATCTAGAATGGAACTTATAGCAAGGATGAGGTTATGCAGCTTGAAGTAAGGGCTTGGGTTGACAAAGGACCCCAATTTCTATGAGACAGGCATCGTAAACCTCGTGAAGCGCTGGTATATATGAAGAGGAGGAGAGACGATTTTGAGAAGAAGTGCATGAAATATTATTTCAAGTGAGTCAGTTTGTATTCACATAATAAATACCTACGGGAATTCACGGGCGCAGTGTTCTTTTTTTTTATCATCCCTCGTGATTACTTCTGTACTAAGGTTGATTGAAAGTTATTTTACGTCGCTTTTATGCAATTTTTAGCTAATCGCGACGATGAGGTTGAGTGATACATAGTATGATGAAGGGACACTCACAAAGAACCCTTGATTCGAACCCAGGTCACCTGGCGTCGTAGTGCGCTGATCCTAACCACTCCACCACGGAGGTCGGCTCTCTGCACTAACTTGAGCCTTTGCCTGAGGATACACACGAAGAAAAAGCCTCCAGTTTATATCTGTGTAGTTGTGTGAATTATCTAATCGGACACTTCGTGAAGTTGAAGAAATGATATTGTTTCCTGAGAAAGGTTCCAAAAGTGGAACCTGTTAATCGAATGTATTTATGTTAAATTAGCGTCACTTTCTTCCACGTTTTGGCTAATCGCGAAGGTGAAAATGAGTGATGATTAGATAAAATTGACGAAGGGACATTAACAAAGAACACCCTTGTCTGGCGAGATCGAGCCGCCGCCTGTTCGAGTGGAAGGAATGAATCCTTTTTATTGATATGTAAGGAACGTGGCCTAGTGTGTTGAGTGGTTTACTCGCAACCTCATACTTTGAGGTTCCGTTTCGACTCGCGTTCTGGGCATGGTTTTTACTTTGTTAGTGCTCATTCATGAATTTAATGTTATCGTCATTGATCCTCATCGTTAATTTTCCCACAGTTTGCCGTAAATGTCACATGTATGTATGCATTATGTAGGCATTATTAGAACTGAAAGCAATGCATGTAAGTTGATTACCAGTGTTAAGTTTGGTGCTTTCAGCTATTTGGATAAACCGATTTTAGCGATGTTGTAGCAGCTGGTTGTGCCTCACACCAATCTCAATTCATACAGGGAAAGTATTTCATTCCTTGATGAGGGAGGGGGGATATTAATTGCCATACTCCGTGATGGTATTCAGGCATTTTTATAATGATTAGTAACATAACTCAAAACGCGCTACTTTTAAAAGGGAGCGAAGTACATGTGCAAACTTATTTAGAAAATCCTTGTTTTTGAAACTTTCTGATAGCATAAATTTCATGTGTTATGTCACGTGCCAGTTCCGACGACACAATGAAAAGTGCAAGGAACAAATGTTTCCCGAGAGCGACGATAAATGGCAGCACGCCATATGAAGAAAATAAGAGTTCACTGTAGAAACTTGGAGCGGAGAAGAGCGATTATATATATTATAGTAAATGCAAAATATATAAAGGAAGAGTATAAAATTCAAATAAATTTAGAAATGTATCTCTCCTTTTTGATCTTCTGACGAGGAGAATATCGGCAGCTTTTGTATTTGTCCGTCCCTCGGTGGCGCTGTGTCCAAATTAGACGCCCCGAAGCACTTACGGTTGCTCTTCTTATTAGACACACTGGGCCATAGGCAGCGCTTGCTGTTAGCGATCCTGGGCGTTACATATTAGGTGGCGCTATTGTCAGTTTAGTCGACCCTACTCTTTATATAAGTATAGGTTGTATCATGCCAAAGAAGCTGGGAAAGCGAGCGCATATATGCAATAAATAAGATTACACTTTAAAAGGAAAGAAAATAAATTAGAATAAAGAAAAGAAGAATAAGCCTTTTCCAAAATTAGAAAGAAGAAAAGAAGAAGAAGCCTTTTCCTAAATAGAAAGAAGAAAAGAAGTAGTATTTTCCAAAAATAGAAAGAAGAAGTCTTTTCCAAAACTAGAAGAAAGAAAAGAAGAATAAGCCTTCTCCAAAATTAGAAAAGAAGAAGCCTTTTCCTAAATAGAAAGAAGAAAAGAGGAAGAAGTCTTTTCCAAAAATAGAAAGAAGAAAAGAAGAAGAAGCATTTTCCCAGATCAAAGATAGGAAGGAAGAAGAAGCCTTTTCCAGAAATTACGAGACGAAAGAAGAAGATGATTTCCTTTCAAGAAGAATATAACAGACTTAAATTTGGAATCAGCATATATATATATATATATTTCAATGTATATACAAGCTTCGCTATATATTTTCTCTGTATTGAGTATAGTTTTCAGAATATAGATTTGCATTTAACTATATCCTCTTGGCTATAAAACACTTTCTTATTTGGAATTCTCGAATAAAGAACCTATTCACTGAGATTAAGATATTTCTGTAGCCGTGGTAAATAACATTTAAGTACGTACCCCCAAAGGGCGTAGCAGTTAATACACATAAACTATTTTCTGTGGAATAACGTCGAAACAGCTGCGGTGTTCTACGAGGGTCACTATTTATATTTTTAGCCTAACAACTAAAAAAAACAGGAATTTGGCATTGAAAACTGCTTTATTGTTTTTTGAAGTATTCTTCTTTATGGTCAATACACTTTTACATTCGTTCGAACCATTTGTCAAAGCAGTTTTTCCAATCTTCTTGAGACACCTCCATAATATGGTTTTTGAACGCATCAACGGCGTCTTCCGCCGACGAAAATCGTTGTCCACGCAATTTATTCTTGACATTCGGGAACAAGAAGCAGTCATTGGGTACCAAATCAGGACTGTACGGTGGATGACCCATCAATTCGATTTTTTGACTGTTCATAAAGTCGGTTGTTAGACCGCTGGCATTGTCTTGATGAAGAATGATCCGACGGCGTTTGTTTGTTTTCCGTATTTGACCGAAGACCTCTGGCAAACAAATTGTTGTGTACCATTCAGAGTTGACCGTTCTACGTTCCTCTAAAGGCACAGTTGCCACATGACCAGTTTTCCCGAAAAAACAGGCGACCATTTGTTTCGTTGTGCTTCGAGCGCGAACAACTTTTGTTGGATTGGGTTGGTTCATATTGAAACACCCATACAGTCGACTGCTGTTTACGTTCCGGCTCATATGCATATATCCATGATTCGTCACCTGTTACAATCTTATATACGTCTTTTGAAGCACCACGATTGTATTTATTGAGCATTTGTTTGCACCAATTGACGCGAGCGTCTTTTTGAGTTTTTGTCAAATTGTGTGGGATCCAACGAGAACATACCTTTCTCACAGCTAAATGATCATGTAATATTTTATATATGCTGGTGGAACTAATGCCTATGGTTGCCTCAATCTCACAGTATGTCACATGACGATCTTGCAGTATTAGGTTTTGCACAGCATCAATGTTTTCTTGAACAACAACTGATTTTGGACGACCTTCGCGAATCTCGTCGGTGAGCGAATGGCGGCCACGATTAAATTCGTTATACGAGCGTTTCACAGTGGCAAAGGATGGGGCTTCATCGCCAAATGTGGAAGTAAGTTGATCGATGCACTCTTGTCTTGATAATCCACGTCGAAAATCGTAAAAAATCATCGCACGAAAATGTTCACGAGTTAATTCCATTTTATTGTTTTCGCGCAATCTCCAAGGCAACATAAACAACACAAATGAAGCTATTGACAAAACATTTGAAGTACGTTATGGTCAATAATGCCAGACGATTCCGTGCAAACGTCAAATCGTGCCTAACTTCAATTAGTGTTGCCAAGGCTCAAAATATAAATAGTGACCCTCGTACACAAAAAGTTTCCCATGTTCCGGTTTAGCATTTCATCATTTTTTAACTAAAGTGAAACCCGAGTTACTGTCAATATGCCTCCACGGGGAATCGAACCTTCTAGTCCTTGATTAAGAGGCGAGAGCGTTATTCACTACATTACCCTTCCTTAAAATAATCCCTGTCCCGATTTTTTCGAACAGAATTCGATGAGATTCTGGCAATATTGTATCTTACTTTCTTGGGACTATATTTTTCATTTTTAACACACAAACAAATGCTGCTTCATAAAAAGAAAAAGTAAATCAGAGCATCCTTCCTCTGTCCACACGCCTGTGCGTACCTTTCCAGCGAGACCACGCTTCACCACTGCAGAAATTAAAGACTTTTTCCCTGGTTAACGTAAATGAAATTTTATTTGCGAACGGTTTTTTCAGTCTGTGGTAGGTTCTGGAAATATGTGGATTTTATTTTTCATCATTGCTTCCCCACAAATGTTTTCTCGACTATTAAACAATGCAAAGGTCAATATTTAATGTGAAATATCATGAGAGATCTGTCGATATCCCGGAAGATAGTAAATGTCAAGATGTAACATTTCAGCAAATGGAATCCTAATAATACCAGAGTAAATGCAACGTCATAGAAGCTCATAATCAGCGTTTCGGTTAAAGCCAGTTGTGTTGTTAGCGGGTGTGACTTCATGCACGTTTTGCTCTCAGCTTTCTTGTCGCAGTGCAAACATTTCGAGGCGAGAGTGCCGGAGCGCCATTCTTGTTCTCAGATCCATTAACAAGGTGCGAAGGCAGTCTTGGGCAAACAGCGCTTTTTTTTATAGCCCCTGATAAGAGCTCGAAATATGCAAATACGTCATGTGCATTGTCCAAGTGTTTTCAATACTGGCTCGAGGTGTTCGTTACAGAGCGTTGCAGTGTAGCTAATGAGGTTTTGAGTTCTTTACAGGCGTGTTGGAAATCATTGTGGAAAGGGTTACTTCGCGTTACGATAATAAACTTCACATGTTGTTGTATCTTGAGAAAAACAAGTGGATTATGTTTAACTGTTCACTGCTAAGGAATCCAGCTGAGCACACTTCTGTGGCGATAAGAGAAAAGAAAAAAATGAATAGCTGATTGTTAGAGACATTTTCCTATTTTGAACAAAGCCAACGATAGTTGTTTTTGGAGGAATTTTTATAATTTTACATTTTCCTTGTTATTATGAAACTCAAAACGAAATTATTTCGTACATTGGGATTTATAAGATGATGCTTTATTTGTCCGGTAGTGTATTTTTGTTCTCTGCACCAACATGAGGCAAATACATCTGTTTATGAATTGAATCAATTAGGATGGGTCTATGTCATAACCTTCCGATAAGGCAACCAGTGTAGTACACCTTGGGAATTGCTATTTTGCCTGGATCCACAGGCAGTATAATGCTATGTGCGGTCGTGTTGTCATGTGTTTGACCTTACATGTGCTTGTGTGCTGAGTGCCCCTTTATAGCCTGAACTTTTAACTAGGATGTGGAGATTTTATGCTCGGAGACAGTATAGTTTTAGTTGCAGGTAAAGAGTCTGACAGTATTAGTTTTAGAAATTGAGTGAGGAAGCTTTTAGCAAAGATTTTCTTCTTAGGTTCCGCTGCTCAATTTTGTTTCAGTTAAGGAGCTTATCTTAGTATTGTGCGACGGACGTGCCATTATTAAATATAAAAAACATAAATTCTTGACAGCATGGTTGGTGTAGACGATACGAGATCAAAGATTCCATGTTCGAATCCTAGGTAAGATATTGGCTTTTCATGGTGTTCATTGCTTCATCTGTTTCATCAGTTCGCCAGTTGTCATCACCACTATTAATCTGGAGAGGTAGAGTAGGGAGCAATGTAACTAAGTGCCAATACAAATAACCGCTGCTTCAAAACCTAATAAGCGAGGCAAATAGAACGAGCTATAATGTGTATCTTTCTTAGTTTCCCCTCATATTTATAGGCAATTCTTTGAAGGTACACATACATACCGTACATGTAATTATTGTTTATTTCGCTTGAACTTTATTCCCTGAAAATTGTCTATCCAAATATTTGTAATATAGCTTGAATGAATAATTTTTTAATGGAATTTTTGCGTCAGATATTTTCATTTCACTTAGGTTAAGTGTTGCTAAAAATACATTTTTTAATTTTAATTTTTCTTCTTTACAGGTGAGTACAATGCTGTCGATAACATTATTGTGTTGCAGATGGTAAGTACATTTTTTTAGACTACCGCGCCGAAAGTTTTCTTCCGTTCGTCCATTGACATACTCGAAAATCCCGCTCTTTAAATTTAGCCATAGATTAGTTGGTCTGTTCAATTTTGAACATCCTGTGATGGATTTTGCATTAAATGGTTTATGTTTACAGAGAGAGTAGTGGGTTTGGTGATACAACCAGCACCGGAAAGGAAGAGCTCCCCTCCAGCAGCTTTGCTACACTTAAAACTTGCTCAACATGGCCATATGAGTTTTTTGCTCAAGTGTGGAATTCTGGCTAATCCAAGATTTTTGTGAAAATGCCCTCAAATATTTTTCGGAAAGGAAGAGCTCCCTCAGATTGATTTGTTTATACTTACAAAAATTGCATCAGCCAGATTTTTGTCCATAAATTTGTCAAAAATTGATATTTTTTTGGCTATACCTGAAATTAAGCAAAACACCCACATACACACATATTTACACCCACACATACCCCCCCCCCTCCCCCTCTCACACCCACATATATACCCACACACGCATACATGTAATGCAATAGCTCTTGCATCATGCTGTGCAACAAATTATTATCCAATGCAACAAATTATTAACCATCTAATTGCTTAATTATGATATAATATGATGATGTGTTATATTCTGATTGGTTTATTATTTCAGAAATTTTAATCCGTGCTTAGGGTATATAAAGAGATTCTGTATTGCATCAACCAATATTGTGAGAATAATTGAAGAGAGCAGATGTGTTTTTACAGTGCTTCTCATACTTACAGGCCTGTTTGTTTTAATTTCTTATTATTTAATTTCAGATATATTGAACAATATTTTGCCTGACATCCAGCTTGTTTTGTTGCAATCTCTCCCAGCCTGTTATACAAAAAATCAATACATAACAAGGTCATTGCCATTCTAGATATGCATGTCTGTACAGGTATTTGCGGACGGTCAGTGTGAATCAATATTTCCACTTGTGGGCCATTGGCCTTACAACCTGTCATAAGATAGGCATAGAGTTTTTGATTTGAACCCCAGGAAATTTTATATAAATACCAAAGCCAAAAATATTAACACACATACACACATACACACATACACACACACACAAAGCACACTGCTGAACCCAACTGATATTTTTTATTCAGTATAGAATTTTGAATTGGACCCCAGGAAATATTTTACAATTTTGAGAATCTCAATTTAAATTCAGGAACAAGAGATTTGGATTTGATGTATCTGGAAATATCTCTTCTTTCAAAAATATTTGCATCTTGAATCAACCTGCAAACAACATTACATGTTAGGCTGGGCTATTTCAACAGCAGTAAATATTTACCAAACGTTTCAACGTTAAAAAAACAATCAGAATAATATCTTCCAGGAAATATAGATACCTGAACATGCAAACATATTTTGAAAGAAGAAACATTGCAAGATACATAAAATCAGACCACCTGTTGGATTGTTTTAGGGAAAAATTTGAAAATTTATCAGAGTATGATTTTTTTTAAAGTGCAAAATGAAACAGAGGCAAGATGGGTACTTGACAGTGATGTTGGGTTTGGGTATGTGAGCATAGAATTGGGTTCTGAATATGATGATTTTGAATCCAATACATACTGGCATAGAATTGATGCATACGTGTTGCATTGTTGTTGGGGAAAATATGTTGCTTTTTTTACAAAAAGTACTTCAAGTTTAGAAAAATTTAGGTTTTACAAATTTTTTCATGATCATAGAATTTATACAAACAGCAGGTGGCCTGTTGATGACATAACATGGGACACAACAATTTCCATACTTGATGAGGCAGGAAAATTGGATGTAAATTCTGGTTTATATTTTAATGAGTTGATTATGTACCTGCTTAAAAACAATATCAATTCTGGCTCATTCAATACAAGATGGACTTAAATAATTCGAGTTTTTACACAAAATACAAAGCTCTGTTTCAATACAAATATTATATCTCATATTATCTTGCTCTGCTTCTGATTTTGGGTGAGTATTTTAATTTGCTCATCACACTTGACAGGAAAATTGCACAGAGACGTGCTAACAATATTTTTTTTGCTAACAATTTCAAGTTCCTTGAGTGGGAATATGTTGTTTCTAAGATCAGCATTGATTTTGTAGTACAGTATTGCTGTGGAACATGTTAAGTCCTTGGATTCTGTCACACCTATTCTAATACAATTAATATCACAAGGCACGCACCGCATAAAATCATAATTCCAAGCGATGGCATGGAGTAATTATTTTTCCACGATTCCATATCAAACATACTGCAATTGGAGCTTCAGCAGTTCGGGACTGTGCAATATATTGTCTACAAATGTAGGAAAAATTATATTGACTGGGTTGCGTACAAAACTCCCAAAGCTTATGTGTTTCAGGTTTCTTAAATTTGAAACAGAATCCAAACTGTCTGGAAGTTCATAAAAGTGAAGCCATTCTACAAGCGGGTCTATCTCAGCTTTTGCATGATCATAGGTTAAAACATCCAATGCGAGCAGGGATTCAATATTGTTTTTAGCAATAAATATGCTCTCTTCTATATCCATCATGTCCATAATTGATAAGGAGACACAAATTTACAACTATTGTAATTGATTGAAGCAATGCGGTGAAACTTGATATTGCATTGATTACATATTTGTTCTGATCAAAGGCATGAGCTATGGCACATCCAGATTGAATGGCTGCATATATTAAATATAAGCCAAGGAAAACAAGAAAATGCACTGCATTAAACACAGACACCATATGTTCCATAATCCTCTGCTGTAATGCCGAGACTCACGGCCTCATGGTTGATGTGATCATGTACAAATTTACACCTAGATCCTTCAAATTGAGTACAAGCTGTGATACACAGTGACATATTTTAAATTTGGAAATTTCTCTCTGAGGATTTTCTTATCCTCATCTGTGGGGATACTATCAAAATGGATCCATGTGACTGTTTCTGTGTTTGGGATCATGTCATAATATGGGGAGAGAAGAAAAGTGTGACCCATATTTGCTACATATTGCAGGAATTTCTCACCGTACAAATTTAATCTGTATGCATTTTGATATTGTTTCACAATGGGCCTCCCATTTTATTTCCAACATAATGGGGATGACAGAATGAGGATTTTAGATATTTGTTGTTTGGACTGAATGAAATGGTCCTGTACTTCATATGGCACAAATTTAAACACTGTGGCCTGGACTGTGTGGGAAGAATCATGGAGTGGGGATTTTTTAATGTGAGATGCAGATGCGGCATGCAAATTTGTGACTCAGAGTTGTTCTAATTTCAGATGCAAACATATTTTGATAGAAGATGCCTATCCCGATTTATTAGATCCAAGTCTGTACTTGATGATATCATGCCCAGATTCCATCAAATTACAGAGTTTGATTTGTTTTGTGTGAGAAATGAAACAGAGATTCAATGGGTTCTAGACTGTGGGAATATTTGAGTCTGGGGGACATCACCCTATTTGAGGAATATCAATATATAAAGGGGGGAAGGATCAATGGCTTTTTATTTTCTTCGATGTGGATTATACAAGAAGGTGGTACTCAAATTATATGATTTCCGGATTCAAATTCAGTTTGCACCGATACGACATAACAGATAGAAACTATTTCAATGCATTAGAATTTCACCAGGAGGATGACAATCTTATGTACAGGGCTAGTGATTTCAACCCTGAAACCTTTTACAATTTTGATAAGAATCTTATATCTATGAACAAACTATTTATGTGTTTTATGTGCAGAAAATGCAATGCCTCTTGCCTAGTGATTGTTCTGCAAAACGGCATATTTTATTCCCAGTGCAGGAAGCAGTTGTGTTAGACAGATCTCAAATCTATGCGTGAAGATTTAACAATTGGGAACAATATCTGAGAACAATATAGAATCTATAAGATGCCAATTTAATTGTGACTCAATCAGTTGTTAATATGTATGAGTGCAGGTATGAATGTATTGATTCTGTTTTGGGGATATGCTATGTAAATTAATTTGGCATTTTGTTTTTATAGGGTGCCAAAATGCAAACATATTTTGACAGAAGAAACATTGCACGGTACATTAAATCTGACATTCTTGTTGATTCTATAAGGCATGAATTTTCAACTCTATCAGAGTATGATTTTTTTGCAGTTAGGAATGAGATAGAGTTTAGGTGGTTGCTTGACAGGGGTCATAGTTTTGGGTATGTAAGCATAGGGCTGGGTGATTGCATACATTACCATGAATCACAGGTATATCACTATAGAATAGATGCATTCATGCTTCACTGCTATTACAGATCCTATGTAATATGGTTCAGCAAGGTACAGGTTCTGCCCACAAAACTTATGTTGTGTTCAAGCAGAATCTCTACACACTGATGTGATAGGGGTGTAACACCATGGTCAAGACCTAGAATCTTATTCTTGCTGTGAATAGTGTTTTTGGAATTTTGAATGGAATTAACTATAAATGGTTGCCCGAATTACAATCACTTGAGACGGGTTAGAAGAGCCGAGCATTTCCACCCCTACATAGCAGAGTACAAGTACAGGGACAATGTTCTGGTGTTTGTAACAAGAGAGCCTGAAAAATACAAACATGTAGAATCAATAAGGCATCTCATACACCCAGATTATTGCAGCCTGTCCTATATTATAGAGGTGTGTTTTGAGTATGTTTATATTCTTCCGGTAATGTCAAAATTTAATATCAGTAATATCTGTTATCCTCAAATACCCAATTATAATCTATGTTTTGTAAATCCCATACCCGAATGGGTTATGACTGACAGCCTGGATGGGTCCCGCATAGGTATTGTGTATCAGGTGGGATCACCCACTGTGATTTGTAGCAAAAATAATGCCTGCTCGGAAAATTATGCAGAGGCAATTCACCCTGCAATGCAGAAACTGTTTGGAATTGTGAGTGCCGATCTGGGAGACACAATTGTTGTGCATGGCCAAGTAATAGGACCTAGTATATATGTACATGACATATACAATGCCACAACAGGGCTGTTCCTGAGACCCTATACCAGAACTCTTGAAATGTTAAAAAAAAAGCAGGGTTCTGTCATGTTGTCAGGGGCAAAATTGTGCATCCCGATGAGAAATTCTTGGAGGGTACCAAGCTTGAAAAATCATCGCACTTAAATAAGCAGTTTATATTCTGTCTCAATACAGCCCAGCTCTGTGGAAACATATTCAAGTACAATTTTTGTCATCGCGACTTGAATAAGTGAACAGAAATAAATTTGCCGAGAAGTACTTGTTGCAAATGCACCGGGTCCTACATGCATGATTCAAACCAGAATCCCTTAGCCTCGCGGCGAGATTCCCTAGCTCGGTGCGGGAAGTTGAGAATCAATATATTGATTCAATATATTGATACGGCAAAATCTCGGGAATCTCGCCGCGAGGCTAAGGGATTCTGGTTTGAATCATGCATGTAGGACCCGGTGCATTTGCAACAAGTACTTCTCGGCAAATTTATTTCTGTTCACTTATTCAAGTCGCGATGACAAAAATTGTACTTGAATATGTTTCCACAGAGCTGGGCTGTATTGAGACAGAATATAAACTGCTTATTTAAGTGCGATGATTTTTCAAGCTTGGTACCCTCCAAGAATTTCTCATCGGGATGCACAATTTTGCCCCTGACAACATGACAGAACCCTGCTTTTTTTTTTAACATTTCAAGAGTTCTGGTATAGGGTCTCAGGAACAGCCCTGTTGTGGCATTGTATATGTCATGTACATATATACTAGGTCCTATTACTTGGCCATGCACAACAATTGTGTCTCCCAGATCGGCACTCACAATTCCAAACAGTTTCTGCATTGCAGGGTGAATTGCCTCTGCATAATTTTCCGAGCAGGCATTATTTTTGCTACAAATCACAGTGGGTGATCCCACCTGATACACAATACCTATGCGGGACCCATCCAGGCTGTCAGTCATAACCCATTCGGGTATGGGATTTACAAAACATAGATTATAATTGGGTATTTGAGGATAACAGATATTACTGATATTAAATTTTGACATTACCGGAAGAATATAAACATACTCAAAACACACCTCTATAATATAGGACAGGCTGCAATAATCTGGGTGTATGAGATGCCTTATTGATTCTACATGTTTGTATTTTTCAGGCTCTCTTGTTACAAACACCAGAACATTGTCCCTGTACTTGTACTCTGCTATGTAGGGGTGGAAATGCTCGGCTCTTCTAACCCGTCTCAAGTGATTGTAATTCGGGCAACCATTTATAGTTAATTCCATTCAAAATTCCAAAAACACTATTCACAGCAAGAATAAGATTCTAGGTCTTGACCATGGTGTTACACCCCTATCACATCAGTGTGTAGAGATTCTGCTTGAACACAACATAAGTTTTGTGGGCAGAACCTGTACCTTGCTGAACCATATTACATAGGATCTGTAATAGCAGTGAAGCATGAATGCATCTATTCTATAGTGATATACCTGTGATTCATGGTAATGTATGCAATCACCCAGCCCTATGCTTACATACCCAAAACTATGACCCCTGTCAAGCAACCACCTAAACTCTATCTCATTCCTAACTGCAAAAAAATCATACTCTGATAGAGTTGAAAATTCATGCCTTATAGAATCAACAAGAATGTCAGATTTAATGTACCGTGCAATGTTTCTTCTGTCAAAATATGTTTGCATTTTGGCACCCTATAAAAACAAAATGCCAAATTAATTTACATAGCATATCCCCAAAACAGAATCAATACATTCATACCTGCACTCATACATATTAACAACTGATTGAGTCACAATTAAATTGGCATCTTATAGATTCTATATTGTTCTCAGATATTGTTCCCAATTGTTAAATCTTCACGCATAGATTTGAGATCTGTCTAACACAACTGCTTCCTGCACTGGGAATAAAATATGCCGTTTTGCAGAACAATCACTAGGCAAGAGGCATTGCATTTTCTGCACATAAAACACATAAATAGTTTGTTCATAGATATAAGATTCTTATCAAAATTGTAAAAGGTTTCAGGGTTGAAATCACTAGCCCTGTACATAAGATTGTCATCCTCCTGGTGAAATTCTAATGCATTGAAATAGTTTCTATCTGTTATGTCGTATCGGTGCAAACTGAATTTGAATCCGGAAATCATATAATTTGAGTACCACCTTCTTGTATAATCCACATCGAAGAAAATAAAAAGCCATTGATCCTTCCCCCCTTTATATATTGATATTCCTCAAATAGGGTGATGTCCCCCAGACTCAAATATTCCCACAGTCTAGAACCCATTGAATCTCTGTTTCATTTCTCACACAAAACAAATCAAACTCTGTAATTTGATGGAATCTGGGCATGATATCATCAAGTACAGACTTGGATCTAATAAATCGGGATAGGCATCTTCTATCAAAATATGTTTGCATCTGAAATTAGAACAACTCTGAGTCACAAATTTGCATGCCGCATCTGCATCTCACATTAAAAAATCCCCACTCCATGATTCTTCCCACACAGTCCAGGCCACAGTGTTTAAATTTGTGCCATATGAAGTACAGGACCATTTCATTCAGTCCAAACAACAAATATCTAAAATCCTCATTCTGTCATCCCCATTATGTTGGAAATAAAATGGGAGGCCCATTGTGAAACAATATCAAAATGCATACAGATTAAATTTGTACGGTGAGAAATTCCTGCAATATGTAGCAAATATGGGTCACACTTTTCTTCTCTCCCCATATTATGACATGATCCCAAACACAGAAACAGTCACATGGATCCATTTTGATAGTATCCCCACAGATGAGGATAAGAAAATCCTCAGAGAGAAATTTCCAAATTTAAAATATGTCACTGTGTATCACAGCTTGTACTCAATTTGAAGGATCTAGGTGTAAATTTGTACATGATCACATCAACCATGAGGCCGTGAGTCTCGGCATTACAGCAGAGGATTATGGAACATATGGTGTCTGTGTTTAATGCAGTGCATTTTCTTGTTTTCCTTGGCTTATATTTAATATATGCAGCCATTCAATCTGGATGTGCCATAGCTCATGCCTTTGATCAGAACAAATATGTAATCAATGCAATATCAAGTTTCACCGCATTGCTTCAATCAATTACAATAGTTGTAAATTTGTGTCTCCTTATCAATTATGGACATGATGGATATAGAAGAGAGCATATTTATTGCTAAAAACAATATTGAATCCCTGCTCGCATTGGATGTTTTAACCTATGATCATGCAAAAGCTGAGATAGACCCGCTTGTAGAATGGCTTCACTTTTATGAACTTCCAGACAGTTTGGATTCTGTTTCAAATTTAAGAAACCTGAAACACATAAGCTTTGGGAGTTTTGTACGCAACCCAGTCAATATAATTTTTCCTACATTTGTAGACAATATATTGCACAGTCCCGAACTGCTGAAGCTCCAATTGCAGTATGTTTGATATGGAATCGTGGAAAAATAATTACTCCATGCCATCGCTTGGAATTATGATTTTATGCGGTGCGTGCCTTGTGATATTAATTGTATTAGAATAGGTGTGACAGAATCCAAGGACTTAACATGTTCCACAGCAATACTGTACTACAAAATCAATGCTGATCTTAGAAACAACATATTCCCACTCAAGGAACTTGAAATTGTTAGCAAAAAAAATATTGTTAGCACGTCTCTGTGCAATTTTCCTGTCAAGTGTGATGAGCAAATTAAAATACTCACCCAAAATCAGAAGCAGAGCAAGATAATATGAGATATAATATTTGTATTGAAACAGAGCTTTGTATTTTGTGTAAAAACTCGAATTATTTAAGTCCATCTTGTATTGAATGAGCCAGAATTGATATTGTTTTTAAGCAGGTACATAATCAACTCATTAAAATATAAACCAGAATTTACATCCAATTTTCCTGCCTCATCAAGTATGGAAATTGTTGTGTCCCATGTTATGTCATCAACAGGCCACCTGCTGTTTGTATAAATTCTATGATCATGAAAAAATTTGTAAAACCTAAATTTTTCTAAACTTGAAGTACTTTTTGTAAAAAAAGCAACATATTTTCCCCAACAACAATGCAACACGTATGCATCAATTCTATGCCAGTATGTATTGGATTCAAAATCATCATATTCAGAACCCAATTCTATGCTCACATACCCAAACCCAACATCACTGTCAAGTACCCATCTTGCCTCTGTTTCATTTTGCACTTTAAAAAAAATCATACTCTGATAAATTTTCAAATTTTTCCCTAAAACAATCCAACAGGTGGTCTGATTTTATGTATCTTGCAATGTTTCTTCTTTCAAAATATGTTTGCATGTTCAGGTATCTATATTTCCTGGAAGATATTATTCTGATTGTTTTTTTAACGTTGAAACGTTTGGTAAATATTTACTGCTGTTGAAATAGCCCAGCCTAACATGTAATGTTGTTTGCAGGTTGATTCAAGATGCAAATATTTTTGAAAGAAGAGATATTTCCAGATACATCAAATCCAAATCTCTTGTTCCTGAATTTAAATTGAGATTCTCAAAATTGTAAAATATTTCCTGGGGTCCAATTCAAAATTCTATACTGAATAAAAAATATCAGTTGGGTTCAGCAGTGTGCTTTGTGTGTGTGTGTATGTGTGTATGTGTGTATGTGTGTTAATATTTTTGGCTTTGGTATTTATATAAAATTTCCTGGGGTTCAAATCAAAAACTCTATGCCTATCTTATGACAGGTTGTAAGGCCAATGGCCCACAAGTGGAAATATTGATTCACACTGACCGTCCGCAAATACCTGTACAGACATGCATATCTAGAATGGCAATGACCTTGTTATGTATTGATTTTTTGTATAACAGGCTGGGAGAGATTGCAACAAAACAAGCTGGATGTCAGGCAAAATATTGTTCAATATATCTGAAATTAAATAATAAGAAATTAAAACAAACAGGCCTGTAAGTATGAGAAGCACTGTAAAAACACATCTGCTCTCTTCAATTATTCTCACAATATTGGTTGATGCAATACAGAATCTCTTTATATACCCTAAGCACGGATTAAAATTTCTGAAATAATAAACCAATCAGAATATAACACATCATCATATTATATCATAATTAAGCAATTAGATGGTTAATAATTTGTTGCATTGGATAATAATTTGTTGCACAGCATGATGCAAGAGCTATTGCATTACATGTATGCGTGTGTGGGTATATATGTGGGTGTGAGAGGGGGAGGGGGGGGTATGTGTGGGTGTAAATATGTGTGTATGTGGGTGTTTTGCTTAATTTCAGGTATAGCCAAAAAAATATCAATTTTTGACAAATTTATGGACAAAAATCTGGCTGATGCAATTTTTGTAAGTATAAACAAATCAATCTGAGGGAGCTCTTCCTTTCCGAAAAATATTTGAGGGCATTTTCACAAAAATCTTGGATTAGCCAGAATTCCACACTTGAGCAAAAAACTCATATGGCCATGTTGAGCAAGTTTTAAGTGTAGCAAAGCTGCTGGAGGGGAGCTCTTCCTTTCCGGTGCTGGTTGTATCACCAAACCCACTACTAGAGAGCGTTTTGGAATTACGTTACAAGGCCGCTTGGTACATCGCGGGTACAATAAGAAAACGCGAATTATATTACCACATAAGAGAGTGTGTTCGTAATCATTGTAATGTTTTGGGGAGAATATTATTTTTTGTATCAGTTATAACGAAAATTCACAATGTTTTGTATCGGTGTGGTTATAAAATAAATGACATTCAAAATAAGTTATCTATACTTATATCGATTCCATCAGAGGGCAAATGCATGGGAATAAATGTAAATATGAATACATTATGATTTCATCACAATTAAATTTACCATCTCGGTTGCTTATAAGATCGCCACGTATGTCCTGGGTTCGAGTCCTGTCTTGGACACGTGTGTTCCTTTGTGAATGTCTCTTCATCAATTTCGTCTAATCATTACTCATCCTCATCGTCGCGATTAGCCATAACTGGAAAAGCTACGTAAACTTACATAAATACAAAACAGAAAAGTGAGAGAAGTCAAGTGGTATACGTACAACACGGTAAATATGACCACAGTTATTTTGTGTTCAATAGTAAATGTAAGTACTATGCACAGTTTGTGTACAAAGTGGAATTCTGTAATTTTACTACTGTTTGGGTTCGTTCATTCGTATACGTGTAGTTTCAGCGCTGTGCACACTGCTGAAGGGACTGTGTAAAGATTGCGTTGCATGAACCTTAAATATATTTATGCATCAGCTGTATGAAGGTATAGACAGCCCATCTACTAGTGCTAGAACAGTTATGTTACTTTTCCCTCCCTCCCTCTCGTATGCATATTCTTTGAGGCGAGAACAGTTATGTTATGTACTTTTCCCGTACCCTAACTCCCTCTCGTATGCACATTCTTTGATGCGCTGAAACCAACATGCTCTCACGGTGATGTATGCGTTAATGTTAATGGTTGCAAGATTCACCGGCAGAGTGCAGTACGGCACAGTAGTTACATCTGTCGAAGCAAGCAGATTCCATGTAACTTGAATCTACACATCGAGAGTTTGTTAAAGGAAGGTTCAGTTACTGAAAAAAAAAAAAAGCAATTAAAATAGAGGAGGTACATTATAACGCCCCATTTGCTTCAGTAACAATAAGTCCTAAAAGGAACCGATGGTGGGTGAGTTGTCACCCCTTAACCCTTCAAGTACCAAGGTAAAAATGTTATGTAAAGTTCCAAGACTAGGTCATTTGATCCAGGCACTATTTAAAAAAAAAAACACATTTAGTTGGATGCAGTGAGTTATAATTGGGATGTACAATAAACAGGATAATGTGCCTGATTGTATCATGTATTACAATACATGTTATATACATATAATACAATAATATGTATTGTCTATATGAAAGTAAATAAGCACATACACATTTAGTGTGGACACAAGAGATGCAATTTTTAATGTACTCTATTAATAGCAGTTTTCTTTCAACAATACTAGAAATACGTATAATAATTCAAAGTTAAAAACATAAACATACAAATAAGATGTCTCTCTTAGAAGAAACTGACATCACATATTCCGTTCTGATTACACTTGAGAGTCCTTGCAGAGCTGTTCGCTGATATAGTGTGCTTATATAACAACTTTAGTGAAATGATGTGCAAAAGTAAAAACGCATGTTGAATGAGGAATACCTATAATAATATACCACTATGGCTCTTTAAAATAGTGAAATTTTTAAAAAGACGTCATCTGGGTCAAATTGATCCAGACTTGGAACTCGAAGGGTTTTAACCAACCTACCCCTTCGATGCGCTTCTGAAGGGTGTTATTGAGGTACAGTCAGAAACGTTTGTATTCCTCATACGCGACTGGACCCAAGCCAAGTAGCATGAAGTTCTGTGCAGAAGTCTTACTTGGCTCCTCCCTCTCTCCGAATGGCAAAGAAGGAGAGCGTGGATGCCTTTGGGACTCATATGCCGTCCACGAAATAATGTAAAATCCTTCCTTTAAGATTATTTTTTGGTTTTGGTTATTTTGCGTTGCTTTTATACCACTTTTGGCTAACCGCGACGATGATAATGATTAGATGAAATTGATGCCATGGTCGGAACACTCGGATGTGACCCATTTGATCCGAGTAGCTCTTACCATGCACTAGGATGGCTACTCTGATGCAACTCAGTTTCGTATAAGGGTGTAATTTCTCTATATTATATTTTAAATACATGCTAAGTCAAATATCTGCACTAGTGTACAATGTAGTATGTAAGTGCGAATTATGACCGAAAATATCATGAAAATAATTATTCAGGACATATCTTGGAAGTAACCACAATGTATCGACATGCATCGCGATAGGGCTTGTACATACAGTGTGTAAAAAAAAAAAAAAAAAAAAAAAAAAGTGCACCACGCCATGAAGGCGTATAGGGGTGTGGAGTTAGGGCCTCACACTTTCTTGATTGCGGCCGAGGATAGGGGTGATGTGATCAGCACCACGCTTCTGGCCGCCTTTACCTCCCAGAGTTTCCTCCAAGTACCCACTTTATACGACACTGGGTGGGCGCCAGAGCTGCTTGAAAAATTTGCTTTACTGGAAATGGGAATGATATCCATAGCTGGATTAATGTGTACACAAAAATGCATGTGGGTGATTAGATGTATAAAGTTACGGAATAGTAATAAATATATTATACGATACAAAAAATCGTTAATGAATAATTCAGTTTGTCACACAAATCCATTTCCCGAGAAATCATAGTTCTACTGAATTTTTATTCTTTGTTGAATTTTGTTAACCTTCTTCCCCAACTCCGTGGCAGAGGGAACAACACATCTATTGTACAACGCCAGGGGCCTCGGTTTGGACCGTGTTGCTGATCACACCCACCTTGACTAGAGCCAGATCGAGAATTTTTGGAAACTTATCTTCATGGCGCATTGCAGTGCATAGAGGACAGACTCACTTTTAACCTCCGCCAATTCTGCATAAGCTCAGTCTTTACGTGCTAAGATAATACTTTAATGATGGAGACCACCTCTCTAATGAATTGCTTGCATTAAGATCATCGCATTGTTCTTTTCAGCTGACATCTCTAGTCTGTGGCATTATTTAAAAGCGAGCTCTATTCATGCTGCCATTTTTTACTAGAGGCAAAGGCATTGTTTTCACTTGTGAATGACATTGGAAACTTGGAAAAGTTCCATTGTAAACATCTTTGCATATGAAAGGCGATAGAAGTTTTTGTGTTACGGAAGTAAGCATTACACTGCTGAGGGAAAGAGGTGGCGGCAGAATTATTCCCCGCAAGTATGATGAAAATCCTCTCCTTTTTTATAACCATCACCCACGTTAATTCCCACGTGCAAATGTACCCCTCGGTGCTGGAGGTTGTGTAGAGAAGCGATCAACCCTCTGCGGAAGTACATGCCGTCGCAACTGCCTGTGTGACCTACACGTTATGGACTGCATAGGCAGCGCCAAGTTCTTTTCCACGTCTCTGTCGCAGTCGAATGAATTGGCGCATTCCTCACCCTCTTGGCATCGCGAAGAGCTCTAGCTCACTTGCAAATGGAAGATTTGTTCTCAGCGTGGTTGCCAACTTGAGCGACAAATTGCTAAGTCTGGATGCTTGCAGTGGCAGTTAGACAATATAGTTCCGTTCAACGGCTATTGCAGCCAGCTGGTGCTTTTTAAGAACAAATCTGGAACATTCACACAAACGGTAAACCTGCGAGCAAATGTTTCAATGGGTAAAGAGCCTAATTACGTATTGTGGTTGCTAAGTATAAATGCAGGCGTTAGAACGAATTTTCCGAATTTTAATTAGTTTAGTGCACACATAGAAGTGTCTGACCAGTTTTCAACGTAGTCTCCGAAAATATTGATGTATTTGCCCCACCTTGCCGCGAGATTTAAGATACACCCCTTCCCGTCAGTGGAAATCAGAATCTTCATGTTGATACCGTTCTAATCCCACGAATCAAAAAATAAAGAAATGTTCCTTGTCTTGTGTGATGTATGTGTGTGCATGTTGATTAGTATGCAGTGTTGTCGGACTTCAGGCAAGAAGTGCGTAACATAATTGATTGCTCGTGAAAGTAAGAACAGACATTAGTGGTGAGCACGCTTATGTAATCCTTCATCAGCATACCAAAGGCAGGAACTTGTGTACTGCACATCTTGTAACACCCTCCTTACGTTATCTGTTCGGAGTGTTGAAGAAACATCTTAGAGAAAGATAATGTGGTGGTTTGTTCTAAAATGTATTAAATGTTTCAATCTTCTCGGAGATTATGTGAAAACGAATCAGAAGTTTGAATTTTCGCACAGCCAGGCTAATTTTGGCTTAATTGTTATTGAGATTAAGTCCACTTTATCGACAGAAAGGCTAATCGTGACTGCACTTACAGTTTAGAGTGGGATCCGAATCATTATGTGCCTCAACCTGGTATCGAACCCGGGGCCATTTCATTACAAGGCGATTAAACTTAGGTTTTGACCAACCCATGATGGACACGATATAGTGTACATTTCCGACAGACTGCGCAGCACCGAACCACCGTGCACTGTGCCTGTACTGAGGACCCCATCCCCTTTAATTATATACCCTTTTTGGGATACATGTGCCGTAATGGTAAGCGCGCCTCCAAGTTCTGTATTCATTTCCCGCTGCCTCGTTAACAAGTCGTAAGCAACAGTGATATAGGTAGCTCAGAATGTTCGGTGTAAGCCATTCTGGATGGCTTCATGGTAATGCACTGCGCTTAAATTCAGCAAAATTCCTAGAATTTTAGTTGGTTAGCGCACTGGCTTAGCAGAAATTGGTTGCGCGCTCTCACAGAAGTGATCACTCACTTGGGAAAAGAGGCATTTCATCTTGAGCTCTCCACACTCCAGTGCTGGAAGGCGACTAAAAACTCTAAACTGAAGAAGGCGTTCTAAGTAAATGCCGTAAAGAAACTGCTTTGGATACACGTTATGTAATATTTTTATTCGACGACCTTCCGTCTATTTTCTTCCTTTTTTTATTTTTCCTTTTCTTTATTTTTTTAAAAATTAAAGTTAGCGTTAGTAACTTACTGTCCTAAGTTTCAATGCCAGCAACCCATCGAGTTAGCTTTGTGCAGTTGGGGAGTAACGTAACACATTTAACGGGTTACTTGTTCGATACATACATTAGTAACGCGTTACCGAAATTACACAAGTAATTGTGACGTTACTTTACTTGCGTTACTTTGATAAATTCGGAAGTGACAGATTTATATACCAGGACGAAAGATGGGTCGCTTTGAACTTGTGCATGTAAGATTACAGTGGGGAAGAAAGCACTACAGAGAATCGATGTGATAGATTGTGCAAACCGTTATATGCTTTGTCATAGCAACAGTAACGTGTTACTTTCGGAAGCAAATTAATGGTAATTGTAGCGCCGCGCTTTCAGATGCAACGTAACGGTAACGTGTTACTTTCATTAACTTTGCCCTCCCCAGTGGTGTAGAGGTAACATCGTCGCTTTATAATAAAGGGGTTCCGGATTCGATACCCGGTGGAGGTACGTACAGTCCCCCCGATTAGCCCATCTGTGCATATAGTGAACTTGAAACAGAAACCCATACTTTCAATAACTTAACCAGCTGTGGCATTGCGCATCATTTGTTCGACGGAACCATGCTGTCTGCTACTTCGAAGCACGTTGCACCTACTTGCAGAAACAAGTGCAAGTATTGACGAACGCTGCAATGTGGATATTCAATTTGTGAATGATGATTTTGAGCGCGCACCGTGCTTACTCCTGTTTGAAAGCGGCCTCATTCAACGGAGATAATCGCGCATGCACCAACGTGGTATTAGTAGGTACCACCCAGACAGTTTTTGAGACAAATATCGACTTTTCACTAAATGCAAACCATAAATTAATTCCAACAAACGTGCAACGTATTCCAGATTTATTCCCATATAAATTGTTTCTTGAATCTTGTATTCCGGTCTAGTTCAACGAAGGCACAAAAGTTATTTTGCAGTTCAATGGAGAGTACCTGATGTGACGTCACTGACACAACTGCATGGCTGACTTAGCATAACTAAGCTGCTGATCGAATGCAAACGTGATTTTGGAGACCGTTGACATTGCATCCGATTGTTAGTCTTGGGACTTCGGTTTGGATAATTCATTATTCTGTAAGAGTTTCTATCACAATAGATTTGATTTGGATTAATTTACTTCTCTAATAATTGAATAATCTTTACACTACTAGAAGCAGTATTATATATTTGTACATTACTTATTCATTTTTAAAAGAGAAGAATCTTTTTTAAAGAATCTCTTCTTGCAAGACGGGCATGAATATGACGACGACATGGTTATTGTGAAGCTTTCTCCTGAAGAACATACATTACGAAAACCCTATTTTAAAGATATTTTGTGCTTTTCGGTGTGGTAATGGAAAACACGCAGAGACGAACAGGGTCTTTTCCATCTCGTGCGACGTGTATATTTGGGTAGTCGGCTGTTTGGCATCATTTCACGCACCTTGTACTAAACTTAGGCGTAACATCTCGTGTGATCTTTGGCTTCATGCCTCCGAGCCACGAAGGAGAACCATCATCTGTATTGAATCACACTGATCACCTTTCTTCATCGCCGGAGATCCGTGGACGATCTAGAACGACGACTTGCACTGGGTATATGAAACCACTGAATATGAGCTGAAAGTTAATACGATAAAGGTCCTTTGCTATAGACCGAGATCTGTCGCTTGTAGGTATCATTATCTGATTGTTCCTGATATCTTGTAAGTATATGACAGGAACGGATCGTTAATTAATTCCCACAAAAAATCGAGCTCATTTTTCTTACAGAATCCGCAGTTTCATAACCGACTAGCTATCTGGCATGAAATAACAAACATTTCATTAAGAACTTTTATTATTCACTCACCTCCTTAATTTGGTTGCATTCGACTGTTGGGTTTAGGCGTAGAAAATTAAACTATGTATTACTTTAGAAAAGTAGAAATTATGCAAATAGACTGACATTTGTAATGGACCATTTTTCCACCACCCTTCTACCTTTAAATTCGCCCCTTTCCACACCTCTGCCTACGGTGACCCGAGAGCAGATTAATTCCGCCGGGTGTCCATGAAGGAATCATATGGCATTTCTTGGTTCTAGGCTCAAAAAATAACAGATTATAAATGGAAAAACTCGAGTGGCAAGTACCTTGAAGTAGGGTGTATACTGTTCATTCAGAACCATTATATGTAGAAAATTAATAAACGATTTATTATGTGCTCTGCAGATCCATTAATCCAATCCAATCTCTTAATTGAAAGAAATGATCACCTTTGGCTTCTCACCTTGGCACTTCCATAACGCAGAAGTACCATAACTACCTGCACAGTCACGGACGATCCAATTGAAATCCCCGGAAACGAAGTCGTTCATTTCAAATCAAGAAAGTAAACAGTTAATAATTTTTATAATCGATAACAATATAAATAGACGCAAGTTAATTTTTTTTTCCCACAGAATGAACAAAGTAAAAAAACATGTGTCCGACCAAAAAAAAAAAATGAGTGTTAAATGCAACGATTAGGTGACAATTTAATGTTTTTAAATTCTACCACTCAATCCTAAATAATCCACGGTTTTCAAAATTCCGAAAATGAGATTTTTATGCAAGTGGTCACACAGCCTATATTTTACGACTATAATGTTTAAGTCGCTTTCAAAGATTTTCCTTAGACGATCTATGCAAAAGTTAACAACAAAATAGAATATATGTGCGCATTTAAATTTGTTAACTGTGTGAAATGTCAACGAATTATAAAAACTGTTGTGTTGGGTAATCACTCATCTGATAGATCGAGTAGAAGATTTTCCGCAGGGATATAGTACATAATAATAGTAATAATGAATGTACAATTAATTCTATCGTTCAAGTATGTGTCTACGGCGTGACCTGCCTCCCTTACATTCCCTTCACAAACTGTAGGATCCTGGCAGAATTAACCCAGCCAGTAGCAGCATTCTCTTACCGTAGTCCTCGAGGTAATACGATTCTCGCTCGGAATATTTCAATTGCAATACTTTTCTAACGGGCAATGGGAGCTTCAAGGCTACTATTTCCCTCTAATTTCCATTAGTTTAATCTGCCATTAGCCGTTTAAATACAGTCGATTCGTAGAGATCTTCTGCTCGTTGAGCATTTGATTCTCGCGAATTTTTCTCCTCCGTCTTTGTGAAATCTGGCTTGGCGATTACCTAAAACCGCTTCTTTGTCCTCGTGGCAAGAAAATTTCCCTCTCGCAGTCCTGGAAGTGTTCCACCGCTACGACTTGAAGCAAGAGTCTCACCTATGTGGCCAGCGTCACCACAGGAGAATCTAATGAAACGTGAAACATAGTCCAATAACACATACACATATTAATAAACTCCTGTACCTAATTGCTGGCCAGCTGGCCCTCGTGGCGGAGTGGTTAACACATCGCGCTACGGCGCCAGGGGTCCCGGGTTCGAATCCTGGCCTGCGCATGATGTTTGTGATCATCATATCATCACTCATCCCCACTTACGCACTTAAAATTTTCATTTCAGTCAATTCAATCAATCAATTATGGACCAGTATTCATACAATACTGATTATTCATTTCCATCCAGTACTTGATCTCTACAGCCTCAGTATATTCTATATTTATGGAAATTATATATATGTGTATATATATGTATATACAGGGTGGCGACAGACCTGGAAAACCGGGAAAAGTCTGGGAATTTGAAGTGTCAAAAAAAGTCAGGGAAATGTCAGGGAATTTCGTCTTCATTGACTTCGAACACTCTTTTGACGAAAATTGTTATAACTCGGGCACTATGGGAGCAATCTACTTCGGATAACTTTTGTTTTGCAGCTAAAACATCAGCGCATGCAACGGTGTACAATTTAGAACGCTGAACCGAGGAAAGGGGGCTTGGGGGGCACGTCGCCTGAATTTCAATGGGAAAAAAAACAAAAATCTGGAGTTTGCCCCCTCTTCTCCCGCTATTTTGGGGAGAAGGTGCAAACTTTAGTATTCTTTTCAAAGAATGGACATTTCTCAACAGAATGAAACATGTTTTATGTTCTTGGGTGCCATACAAGTTGAATAATAAGCCAAAATGTGATTTTTGTTTTACGAAAAATAGGTAATTTGCATTTTTGGAGGAAAATTGTTATAACTCGGGCACTAAGGGAGCAATCTACTTCGGATATTTTTTTATTTTGCAGATAAAACATCATAACATGCAACCGTGTACAATTCAGAACGCCGAACCGAGGAAGGGGGGTTTGGGGGGGTGACCCCCGAATTTCAATGGAAAAAACAAAAATCTGGAGTTTGCTACATTATATTCAAAGAATTGACATTTCTCAAGAGAATGAAACATGTTTCAGGTTCTTGGGCGCCATACAGGTTGAATAATAAGCCAAAATGTGAAACTGTTTTTTACGAAAAATAGGTAATATGCATTTTTGGAGGAAAATTGTTATAACTTGGGCACTATGGGAGCTGTTATAACTTGGGCACTATGGGAGCAATCTACTTCGGATAAGGTTTGTTTTGCAGCTAAAACATCAGAGCATGCAACCGTGTGCAATTCAGAACGCCGAACCGAGGAAAGGGGGTTTGGGGGCAGCGACTACCGAATTTAAATGAAAAGAAAAAAACATAAATCTGGATTTTACCCCCTCTTCTCCCGCTATTTTGGGGAGAAGGTGCAAAGCTTAGTATTCTCTTCAAAGAATGAACGTTTCCAAAGAGATTGAAACATGTTTCATGTTCCTGGGTGCCATACAAGTTGAATAATGAGCCAAAATGTGAAACTCTGTTCGAAAATGTGGCATGGATATGTTGCGGAGAGGGGGGAGGTTGGTCATCAATATGAATTTCCCAGGCTTTCTCCAGACCTGTGTCAGAGTTTCCACCCAAACATAAGAGTATGAAGGTCCAAAAAGCACATTCATTTCGTAATCAGCACCATGATACCATATGGTATCATCGGGCCAGTACGACCTTACTCTGATTATGGTATCATCGGGGGAGCAAAGGTTAAGCCTCTAAATATTACGTGGAAAATGCATTGAATTAACATTTTTTCTTGTCCGTATGGGAGTAGTAAGGGGACTTGTTAACAGATGGAGGGAATAAGAGTGGGTGGCACCGTCCGATAGTTGTCGGACGTCGTAGTAAGGCATTTTGTTGGGCAAACTGAAGGAACATGGAAACAAATAGGTTCCATTGATACATACAATTTTTGTTGAATATCACCACCCGGCAAAGTATGTCACTACAACATGCGACAGAAATTGCATGGACTGCAACATCCAACAAAAATCGCATGCATAAACAAGAAGAGCTTTAGACTGCAAATATGCTGCTGGAATTTTGTTACTCTTCTGGCTCACTTCACCTTATTGAATGTAGCAGTGCTTACGAAGGTTTTCTTTCATCATCCTGACGCATTACTGGTTTCGCGCAAGTTAACATACGTTTACAATGACATTGCATTATTCTTAGATATCAAGAAGAATCCAACCAAACGGGATATATATTGAATACTATCACGATAAAGTACAAAAAAACAACTGCATTGGTGAACGTTATAAAAATTGGCAAGTGCATGCTCCCAACCGAAAATTTACTGCAACATTAGTATTGCAATGAAATTAACGCCACTCTCTGTCCTGTCTGTTTAAAATCGAGAGAGATGGTCTTAAATCTCTCACTTAGTGAAGTTAATGTCCAATATTATGAAATAAAATACTAATAATAAATACGTAAATATTTTAATATCATATTTACTCGAATCATTCATTCATAACAGCAAATCACTTCCTTCAGGAATTGACTTTTCTTTGCCAGCCCTGCTAAATTTTCACTTTCCATCTACTGATTTATACGAGGGGTGGCCAGAACGTAATTTCCAATTTTTCGCAAACGCCAAAACCGTGAAAAATGATAATTGCTGCGAAATTATGTTTAGGAATGTGCAGTGATGTCTGGACACATTTTTCGGCCGTTCGAAATATCGAAATAATGTGAATTTGGCAAAAAAATGCGAATTGTTGGCGTTTTTAGCGATTTTTTTTAAAAAGAAATGTCCTAAAACAACGAAAAATTCCATGAAATCTAACATCCTTGTCTTTTCTAGGCCATGTTTGTGTACATAGAACATGCAAGTTTTCCAACATTTTACTCAAGAGTAAACTATAGAGTTATACGTACATGGAATAATTCCGACAGCCACATTAAATCATTTATTTCCCACGATTTTTTCAACTTCTATCAAAACCATTTACATCACAGAGCAAAGTGGCAGGGTTCTAACAGGAGATCGAGTGCGTATCTACCGTCACACGGGAGCCACATCTTCAGTATTTGTCGCACGAGATATGTTTTGAATTACCAAGCTAAGTGCGCACTATTGGCGAGTAATAATGGAGCTCAGTTGTTAGGGCATCTGACTACTATGCGAGAGACCCGGGGTCGATCCCCTGCGGGGGAGAACCGGGATGTTTTCCACCTATTCAAACTGCTCCGGCGCCCACCCAGCATCATATGAAGCTGGTACCTTGAGAAAACTTTGAGGGATAAAGGTAGCCAGTAGTGTGGTGCTGATCACATCAGCCCCACCTTCAGCCGTGATCAAGAAAGTGTAGGGCCCTAACTCCACACCAAAATTCCATTATCTAAAATCCTTACCTTAAAATTAATAAAGTAAAAAAAAAAGTAAAAAAGTAAAGTTCTCCCCTGTGCATAGCACCACGCCATGAATGCGTATAGGGGGTGTGGGGGTAACGCCCCACACTTTCTTGATCCGGTCGTGAGTGGGGGTGATGTGATCAGCATCACGCCCCTGACCGCCTTTACCCCCCAGGGTTTCCCCCAGGTACCCATGTTATTCGACGCTGGGTGGGCGCCGGGGCCGCTTCCATCGTTAGAAAAGTTCCCGGATTTGAACCGGCCGGGGATCGAACCCGGGACCTTTAGCATGGCAGTCAGACGCGTTACCGACTGAGCCACCGCGGCCTAAAATTAATAAAGGGGTATGGAAAATAACTTTCCCAAAATAACTTTCAAGATATCAAACTCTCGCGAAGAGGCGTAAGCCATGTGACTTACAATTAAACAGTAGTTTAAAAACATCATGAAGGTATAATTTCAGATATTTGCCAGAAAATGCACTAAAATGAAAATGTGAATTTTGGGGAAAATAACACCGTATAGTAAAAAATAAAAAAAGAAAATACACCAATTTGAAAAAAAATAACAAAATATCAAGGTCCCTACCGATTAGGCATAAATAAAACAAGAATATCAGTTGTAATTTATTGCATTAGTAACAGTGAGTCCTAACCTAATTTTCGGCATAATCACCACCGTTGTTCTGGCTTGTGTCGTAGCATGGCACTAAATTTTGTATGCCCATGGTATATGTGTCTGACAGCAAGGACTGGAACTATGTCTACCGCAGTGTAGCTGTCAAATCCTTGTCCTGCCAGAAACCTCTTCAGTTGAACAATGAGATGAAAGTCAGTACATTCAAGGCCAGGGCTGTACAGGGAGTGGTCTAAGATCTCTCACCTTAAGTGATGCAAAGGGACCGTGTGTACTCAGCTGTATGGGGTTGTGCACATTCGATTGGCCTTTTATGAATTGTCTGCACCATCGTCTGACCGTACTATCACTCACAACGTCCGGTCTGTACAACTAACACGATTGCTGGTGGCTCTGTGCCAAATTCTGAGCGTGCAATGTAGGCTACATCACAGTCGGTGGGAGACTGTATGAGAGATGCAATCTTTAACCTAGAACTGTCCTAAACCGGCTGCATTGCAACTGTACCAGATTACAGCTACATGCCACTTCTTCCTGCCTGCATTTGTGTGTGTCGCTCTCCGGCCACTAGTGCTGCATACAGGCACCATTGGAGCTATTTCAGGATGCCCCTCGTATATGAACTTTCAAAAGCTTTTATTATTAGTGTTTTCCTGTTTTAATGTGTTGGTTTAAGTAAATCAGGTACCTATACAATGCAATTCTATAAATTCCATGCGTTAAATTTCTAATACTTACATACCCTTTTCGTCAGTATTAATGGTATAACTGCATGTTGTCAGTTTCACAGCACTTCACTTGGATATACTGTATTGAAGCAGAAATCCCATCGATAATGTAAGGAAATATGACACTTTCTTTTGTTCGATTCAGTTGTTTCACTTATATGCAAGAGTTGTTTGCGTTACAGACAAGAGAGAAGTAGCTTTATGCATCGAAAAATGAGTCCGCACTCATGGTTTTTGCAAGCAGAGGGTTCCAAACCTCAGTGGAAATATCAACATATAATACCGAGAATGTATAGGGAGACTGATAAATTACAAATTGTATTTCTTAATCATTCACTCTTCACTCTTATCTCATTTAGTCTTAACTTTAAAAATAATCAAGTATTTTATTTTAAAACTTACTGCGTATGACAAAATTCCATAATCCTTCCTTAGCTTGTGAATTGTAATAATTTTCCAAATTCACTATTTTGCAGTTTGAATTTAAATCATAGAGAATAGAGAAATTAAGTCAATTTAATAGAAGATAATATTGGTACTTAGCAAAACCATACGTGGATCTGTATGAGTTTATTATTTCCATTTGCAAAAACATCGATGTAGTTTAGTTTGTAATTGTCAGGGAAAAATGTAAATTTTGTCCTGGAAAACCTGGAAAAGTCAGGGAATTTAATTTCTGCTTGTTTGTAGCCACCCTGATATATATATATATATATATATATGCTTTTTATGCTTTGTATAAAATAAAGTTTCTAGTTGAAGTGAGTCGTTACTTTGCTTTTTAAATAATAGTTTTTTGAAAATTTAGAAAATTTGTATGCTTAATTTAACCCGTCATTGGGCACGTGGATTACAAGTGTAACCCAGTCTGATTTTATCTGATCTTAGATATTACAATAGTATTATCGAAAATCATTTTTTCAAAAATATTTTTGTCTCGCATTTGTTTTAGTCGGTTTAAATTCAATGCCATGTTTTAGTGGATTAGTTACAAGTGTAATGTAGGCACGCTCTCAGCTAATCTTCATTCCCTTAACTCCACTGTGACGGTTTTACACTACTCCTGTACAATAAAAGTTTTTTGCAAATACGAGAGAGTTCCTTTTGTCACCCAGAGTCATGTGTAGGATTGTTTCCTTCCACTCTCAATTGTAGAGAAATGTACGGACTACAGTTATTGTCGTCGGAAGTGCAGTATGGAATAACTGTGTTTGTAATATATTAATTGATAAAACTGATGCCACTTACAAACTAATTACAAGGGTACAAGCACATTATCAATTATTATCAGAAATATATTAAGAAAACTGGATCGATATTAGTTATCTTGTTAAGAAATGATAATAGTTGATTCATATATTTATATATTTAAATTTCGTTAGCATACAATTAAATCAACAAGAAGTTACCATGACAACAATATAAAATGAAATTTTTGCCGATTCAACCAATGGCTGCATACTTTGTAATACTTAGTCATATCATAAATTCTGTTACAAAGTTTAGACAGGGATGGCAACACTGATTGGCAAGGTAAACCCCGCAATGTTGGATCAAACAACAACCAGTATCATTGTGTGTTTGGCTGTGGTAGCGGAAAGGTGAATTTCACTGCGAGTCGAATGGAGTGGGGTGTATACGAGAACCGTGTGGCAGTAATCGCACTGCACAAAGTTGGCAAATCACCATCGAACATTTTCAACATCCTGAAAAAGCTGAATATCAGCAGGATGTTTGTGCATCGGACCATCAACAGATACTGTGACACAGACAGGGACAATTGAAGACCACCCCAGGAAAGGTAGACCTCGTAGCGTGAGGAGCCACAAGCTCGTGAAAGCAGTAGCGGCGCGGATTCGACGAAATCCTGTCAGGAAACAAGCAGTGATGGCTCGAGAGCTGAACATTTCGAAAATGTCGATGTCTCGTGTGTTCCGAAGTGACTTAGGACTTCGCGCTTTTCGGCGAAGTACTGGTCACTTCCTCACTCCACAGCTTAAGGTCCAGAGGGAGCAGAAATAAGAAAAACTCCTTCAGCGTTACGCAAATGGTGGCCACAGAAGGATCCTTTTCACGGACGAAAAAATCTTCACGATTGAAGAGTCTTACAATCGTCAAAACGACCGTGTTTATGCCTCGACATCCCAGGAAGCTCGTGAAAACACACCACGGATCCTCAGAGGCTATCATCCCATCCCGCCTCAGTGATGGTTTGGTGGGGGGTTTTGTACAATGGCACAACTGACCTCCACTTCTGTGAACATGGTGTGAAAACATCTGCAAAAGTGTACCAAGCGACAGTGTGAAATCTTTGACCCGCACCATGTTCAACAATGAGCCGTGGAACTTCCAGCAGGACTAAGCACCGGCCCACAAGGCAAAGACCAGAGGAATGTGCCTGATTTCATTGCTCCGGCTGATTGGCCCTCCAGCAGCCCCGACCTCAGTCCATTGGACTACAGGTTGTGGTCCGTTTTGAAGGGCATGGATTGTAGGAAGAGGCATCCAAACCTTGCTAGTCTCAAGCGTTCTCTTGTGAAGGTAGTGGTGAACCTTCCCTTCGAGACCGTGCGTGCTGCGATCGATGACTGGCCTCAGATACTTCGGGCCTGTGTGAAGACCAGAGGTGGCCATTTTGAACAGTGATTGGTGCTCTGTGTTCGCAAGACCTGTACCTTTGTAACATCCAAATTTTAATACATTAGCTTGAGCACTGTGCCTGTATTCATTATTAACTTTGTAACAGAATTTATGATGTGACTAGGTATAACAGTAATTTTTTGGACATAGATGTGGCCTGTACACACAAAAGATCACACACATTTTTTTCCCAGTCGCTACTAATCAACATGTTGCCAATCTTCGTGGCGTAGTGGTTACAAAGCTAGAGGTGCGAGCGTTGAGACTTCATGGACGTCTCATTGTGTTTGCTGTCATCTCTCTCATCCTAGTCACGATTAATCTGGAGGGCTAAAAAACGGTGTAGAACAACGAAAAGTACACTGCTAATCAACTTGTACATCTTTCGTCCGGTCGAAAGAAAAAATACATTTCGAGCAGGCTTGAAAGAGCAATAAACACGTGCTTTGGAGCATTGATTTACAACCTTAATGACCCGCGGTGTGCCAGCTGTTGTGATCCCAGCGTGCATTAATCTCCACGGCCTGCCATATTCCTTGAAGCCAGCCCAAACGACCTTCAGTTTGTCTTGGAAAGAGCCTGCCGTTTGATTTTAATTACAAACCCTCGTTGAATAGACGCTAATGAAACAGCCTCCGGTGGTTGCGGTCGAAGTTATCTCTGCTTCCTCTCTTTTTCCTAATCTGGATTTCATGCGCAATGGTCCCCCCACCCAATTTCTTCTCCCCCTCTCATCAGATATTTTTTCCGTTTCAGGAAGTAATATGCAGTGGAATATTTAATTAAGGTCCTTGGGTGGTGCAGAAGGGATCGTGGTCTTGTTTTTGATGATTTTCCTGTTGAGTGAATGTGTGGTTTCTGCCGCGGACAAGTGCTATTGGCGCAATCTTCTTCAGCTGAGTGGTGCAAAGTGAGCCTTTTTGCAAGGGCACTTGAGTCGATGTGGTGTCCTCATAACCTTGTAGTTCACGTTTGAAATTGCACCGTTTTGAGGTTAACGAGACCGAACTTCAGCTGATGCCTGCTGTTCTCGTTAATCGTATCTGCAGAGTCACCTTTGCGGTCTTAGCTTTAATTTTATTAAAACTAGGTACCCTGATGCAACAACAGCCATGTAAGGGCAGAGCCTGCCCGAGTGGCTTTTTCATTGGGTGGTCAGCGCATCGAGCCTAATCGCCACGGTTTTCTGATCTTAGAGATCGGAGCCTGCTATTTCTTTTCAAGTAGCTCCCCAATTGTTCTCACGGCGCTGGATCAACCCTGATATTTTTGGTGGGGCTCCCACCGTGAATCGAACCCGGGACCTCTCGCACCAAAGGCGATAGCGTTAACCATTTTGCTACGCAGGAACTTGTGCCTTCATCTTACATCATTGCAAATGTACGCAATACTTTTGCCAAATGTATGAATTTTGCCCGTAACTCGTGTTTCCATTGTGTTATTTAGCGTCACATTTCTGCCACCTTTAGCTAAACTCGAGGATGAGGATGACTAGATGAAATTGATGAATGGACACACAAAGAACAATCATGCTCGGACCGGGATTCAAACCCGGGAACTTTGGTGGCGAGATCGAGCGTCGACAACATAGCGTGCTCAGTCTTGGAGCCTTTTGCTCATAACTATGTACAAATGTCTCTTACATGTACACTTTATCGCCCAAACTCTGTCCCGGAAATCTGGAGCAAGCGAACGAAAATAAGCCTTCTGCGCAAGTAGGACTCGAGAGGGCTCAGCTACCAGCCTTTTGCACCAGCGCGCACTGCTTTGCTGCATCCACTCGCTTCCTCCCATTCTCGACCGTCAGGTGCGGCTTTGCTCCACAGATTCCCGGGATAGAGTGTATACACATCTTTTTTCTCCGTTGTATGCGATATGTTCTGGTTTGATATTTTTCTTCACTGTAATCTCGCTTTTGAAACACACATGAACAATCTTCTCCCAGCATTGTGATTACAGGGTTTCGGGCATGCCTGCTCAAGACATTGTTTTCATCTTGTTCATTACTAATCCCTTCGTGGTAAAGCCTCATTATCGTTGCTTAAGCGTCTGAGAACGCCGGAGTAACGTGAATGCTTAAGGAGATTGCGTTTGTCTCCCGTCTTCTCCGTGGTCCGTGTTTGTCCAGCTTGAGGAGAAACTGGGCATTTGTCGTCGCCTTTTCTGTGTCGGGAACGAATCGGGAACCATTACCGCAACAAAGCACCCATTGTTGTCCCATCTCCGTCCTTTGGGGATCCGGATATTTTATTTCTGTCTGGAGCCCCTTCTCCGTGTTCTATTTTGCATTCCCTTAGCTCTAAGGCGCCCTGGTCTTGAGAAGATTAACCGATTAACACACGTGCCATGAAGCAAGATTTCTACAATCTGCTGCGATGTCCCATAACTGCCCCCCCCCCTTTGTCTCTGTGCTGATCCCATTTTGTGTCTCAATTGTATTCGTAGGGATTGATATGGTTGGCTGCCTCCGTGGTCGAATTGTTTGAGTGTTTGACTCATGATCTTGTCCTAGAAGATTCTGGGTTCGGGTCAGGGATGCGACTTCCGTTGGATTTGTTTGCCTCTATTCTGTGTAGTCATCATCTTTCCTCGCCGTCGTGCCAACATGCGTGACGGAGTGGTTAGCACAGCGCGATACGACATCAGGAGTTCCAGGTTCGAATCCCGGCCTGGGCATGAATGTTCTTTCTGAGTGTCCCTTCATCAATTTCATCCCACTGAACTTGAACGTAAATTAACTATTCACCATCAAAAATATATTATAATATGAAGACTTGGATTTATTTTCTGATTTATTTGGTTTACTTTTATGTCGCTTCTCTGCCACTTTTGACCAATCGCGAAGCTGACGATTAGTGATAATATGGTGAAATTGATGAAGAGACACTCTAAAGAACACCCATGCCCAGGCCGGGATTCGAACCCGGGACCCCTGACATCGAGAGAATACCGAGTATACGAGGGTCACTATTTATATTTTGAGCCTTGGCAACACTGATTGAAGTTAGGCGCGATTTGACGTTTGCACGGAATCGTCTGGCATTATTGACCATAACGTACTTCAAATGTTTTGTCAATAGCTTCATTTGTGTTGTTTATGTTGGCTTGGAGATTGCGCGACAACAATAAAATGGAATTAACTCGTGAACATTTTCATGCGATGATTTTTTACGATTTTCGACGTGGATTATCAAGACAAGAGTGCATCGATCAACTTACTTCCACATTTGGCGATGAAGCCCCATCCTTTGCCACTGTGAAACGCTCGTATAACGAATTTAATCGTGGCCGCCATTCGCTCACCGACGAGATTCGCGAAGGTCGTCCAAAATCAGTTGTTGTTCAAGAAAACATTGATGCTGTGCAAAACCTAATACTGCAAGATCGTCATGTGACATACTGTGAGATTGAGGCAACCATAGGCATTAGTTCCACCAGCATACATAAAATATTACATGATCATTTAGCTGTGAGAAAGGTATGTTCTCGTTGGATCCCACACAATTTGACAAAAACTCAAAAAGACGCTCGCGTCAATTGTTGCAAACAAATGCTCAATAAATACATTCGTAGTGCTTCGAAAGACGTATATAAGATTGTAACAGGTAACGAATCATGGATATATGCATATGAGACGGAACGTAAACAGCAGTCGACTGTATGGGTGTAGATTGTAACAGGTGACGAATCATGGATATATGCATATGAGACGGAACGTAAACAGCAGTCGACTGTATGGGTGTTTCAAGATGAACCCAATCCAACAAAAGTTGTTCGCGCTCGAAGCACATCGAAACAAATGGTCGCCTGTTTTTTCGGGAAAACTGGTCATGTGGCAACTGTGCCTTTAGAGGAACGTAGAACGGTCAACTCTGAATGGTACACAACAATTTGTTTGCCAGAGGTCTTCGGTAAAATACGGAAAACAAACAAACGCCGTCGGATCATTCTTCATCAAGACAATGCCAGCTGTCACACATCTCGTCTAACAACCGACTTTATGAACAGTCAAAAAATCGAATTGATGGGTCATCCGCCGTACAGTCCTGATTTGGCACCCAATGACGTCTTCTTGTTCCCGAATGTCAAGAATAAATTGCGTGGACAACGATTTTCGTCGGCGGAAGACTCCGTTGATGCGTTCAAAAACCATATTATGGAGGTGTCTCAAGAAGATTGGAAAAACTGCTTTGACAAATGGTTCGAACGAATGCAAAAGTGTATTGACCATAAAGGAGAATACTTCGAAAAAGAATAAAGCAGTTTTCAATGCCAAATTCCTGTTTTATCATTGTTAGGCTCAAAATATAAATAGTGACCCTCGTACTTCTATACAAGCCAGCAATAATACAGGTAATGTAGAAGAATAAGAAAATATGCCAGAGCATTGTTGAGAAATTGTGACAATATATCTGTTACACTTTTGCATTATTTAAAAAAAACTGATTCTGGTATTTTCGTGTTCAGAGATATGTCGGACAGGACTCGCCGAAGACATGGTGGTAACGTCGTCGCCTTATATCAGGGGGGCAGTAGATAGACATATTGTTTCGGGTGTCACTTTATTTAATATTTCTGATTTATTTACTGAACTCGGCAGGCACATTCTGAATCACTGAAATAGTGAATATACGAGGGCAAATCGAAAAGTCTTTGCGCCTAATTTTTTCTAGCTTGTTATAAGTGTTATTACAAAAGCGAGATATACGAGCGATGCCGTAGGCTTTTCTCGGAACGGCCCTATTGTAACTTCCAATTTCTTCCATGGCACGGCACTGTTATCAGTTGACAAAGATGGCCGGAGTGCTCAGGATGTCCACGCCATGTGAGCAGCGAAGTGTTATTATTTTTTTACGGTTGCAAAGGACAAACAGCCACAGATATCCACAGGGAAATGGAGCCAGTGTATGGGGACAAGTGTTTATCAGTGCGACATTACCATAGGAAATACCAAGTTCAGTGGCAATGTCCTTCAGATGAACACGTCGATCAGCTTTCACCATTTCATCAACACGGGTAATTTTGTCCGGTGTCAGCGAGGAACGAGGTCGGCCAGATCGCTCATTGTTCTCCACATTTTACCGTTCATTTTCAAACTCCTTGCACCACCACTGCACACTTCGCACTGATAAACACTTGTCCCCATACACTGGCTCCATTTCCCTGTGGATATCTATGGCTGTTTGTCCTTTGCAACCATAAAAAACGAATAACACTTCGCTGCTCATATGGCATGGATTTCGTAAGTACTCCGGCCATCTTTGCCAACTGATAAAACAGCACCGGGCCGTGGAAGATATCGGAAGTTACAATAGGGCCGTTCCAAGAAAAGCCTACTGCACCGCTCGTATATCTCGCTTTTGTAATAACACTTATAACAAGCTAGAAAAAAATTAGGCGCAAAGACTTTTCGATTTGCCCTCGTAGTTACTGCACGCCCAGCCGCAATTAGCCTATCTTTACATTAAGTGGACTTAAAACAAAACCCAAACGTTGTTGGAGAAATTCTCCAATCGAACTCGAGCTCCAAGCTCCCGCGTGGAATTCAAAGGCCCTAGCGACTGGACCAGCACAAATTGTCTATCGTTATTTTCATTTATGTCCCTTTGTCTTATTTCTTATTTTGTTACTTTTGGCTAATGCGATGGGAATGAGTAATGATATGAT
This sequence comes from Lepisma saccharinum, assembly GCF_977018435.1. Taxonomy (NCBI): domain Eukaryota; kingdom Metazoa; phylum Arthropoda; class Insecta; order Zygentoma; family Lepismatidae; genus Lepisma; species Lepisma saccharinum. Next base: position 68,102,780 of record NC_139237.1, read on the forward strand.
GAAATTGATGACATATCACCTGTACCCAGGCCGGGATTCGAACCCGAGTCGTATCGCGCTGTGCTAAGAACTCCTTCACGGAGGTCATATTTCTTTTTCGTATTTAGTTTTTACCCTTTCTTTAGTTGACGTCGGCCGTCGGTCAGTTAAATCCAGCTAAGGCCCGCTTCAGACGAAAGTGTTTTCCTTAGCTTTTTCCTGAACGTTTATGCCATCACGAAAATTCTCAAGGATAGGATCTGCAGCATTTTTTTTGTAGTATAACCAATCAGGAGCGAGCTCTAGGTCACGAGTGCAAATGTAATGGCATCTTGAGTTTTAAACAATGTATCACTTCACATTTTTAAAAGCCGATAACTATTCAACCGAGGGGAACAACGTTTCCTATGAAACGGTACTATTCACAAAGCAATGGCGCTGCTTAAATGATGTAATGATATAATCACTACAGGATCCTTTTTTGTTATTAGTTTTTTGATGAATGTTTAATATTATTTTAGTGACAGCTATTCTTTTTTATTCAGTTTCTAATGCAACCTGCTATAGAGCTGGCTTACGTGTCTGGGAAGGCCAGTTTTTCAGAAGGTGGGTAGTTTAAAAACTTGTCCTTTCAAAACCCGGAGGGATGAAAAAAAGAAGCCGTTAACTGGCTTTTTTCGAATCGCCTATATAAGGGATTCTATTGAGTAGCGGGGTTTGGCATTTTTTCGTGGCTTGGGCAAGAGGAGAGACCTAGGAAAGTTCTCTCGGTGCCGGTAGTGGCTGTGGCTAGTCTAGAAGGCTAGCGGTCACGGGTCAACCATTTACATGGACATAGTACTGATGGTCTCGGCCAACGTACAAATCTTGTTTGCACCCAAGTTTTGATTTTTTATTAAAGAAACTGCGTTTTCAGTAGTGGCTGTAGCTAGTCTAGAAGGTTAGCGGTCATTGGGTAACCATATTTAAATAGAGATAGTTCTGATGGTCTAGGCCAACGAACAAAACTCTCTTCTATATATACATAGGGTGGGCACAAAGTCGCTTTCCCCAATAAATGAAGAAATACTTGTTTTGGGGAAAGCGACTTTGTGCCCACCCTGTATATATATATATATATATATATATATATATATATATATATATATATTTAAAAAATATCGCATTTTATCTAATTTGGATCATGTGGAGGTTGTTGCCTTTGTAATTCATCTGTACATATTTAAACAAGAAATAAATAGTTTGTTCATATATATTTAACGGAACGTCTAGACTATTCTTTATAACAAAGAACTAAGATTCACCTATTTCCATGGTACATAATAATAACAAGAAACTGTATGGTAGTTATTCTAAGATGTGTAATTCGATTGAACCGCATTGTTAGTTTTTTATGTTTTTGCATCTTATTCGCGTGTGGCAGTAACGGAACAAGTAACTGGTAAAGCCAAGGCTGGTTACTGTCTAAGAAGGAAAAGGAGTGAAACAATACATACTTTATAGAGTATACTACACGTATGGAAGAATATTTTAGTTGTTTCAATTCTGAACACCGTGCACTTACCATATATGGTGTAACTCGACTTGCCTTTCTCGATGTATATATTATACATTGTAATCGCAAAAGCTAACCGGAATGTTACTTGAAATCCTTCCGTGTAAGGTACGTACTATGTGCTGTAAGACTTTTGTAAGCATTTACATAGCTTTTATGCTAGCAAAACGTGTTAAATAAAATGCTTCCGTTTAAAGCGAACCTTATGCATAAAAATGCATGCAGAATGCAACGTTAATGTCCAGAATCAAATACTTGGACTCATTTGGGTCTTTGAATTTTGACACACCCCGCATACAAGAACCATGCATATATGGGAGAAGAGGAAGGGGGCATCGAGAGGAAGCGCAATTCCGGGGAATTTCTCTGCATCGGCTTCGACTGCGGGAAAACTGAGCAAACAAGAGTTTTAGTGGAAACCGTTCGGCGCGGATGCTAAGGAGTCTAGCTCTTGCTTCTTCTTCCTCGCTCTCCGAGGAATTCCGATTGAGTATCTGGGTCTCGCTTCCTGAAGCGTGGAAAATAGTCCTTGAATTACAGAATACCTTCCATCCCAGCCTCCGCTCCCTTAACGGTTTCCAATATTTTTCTCTCTTTTCCCTTCCATGAACCCGGAATCGGAAAGAGGGAGGAGGAGGGGTGGCTGATAAAAATGCAATTACCTCCATTACTTAAAGCAACTGCGTCATGGCCCAGTGAGAATGCAGGAGAGGCGCAAGTATGAAGATAGGCGGAAACTTTTTGGGAGACAAGTTACTGTTCACTGTCTAGCAAGACTTTCTATACATTGAATAGTGCAGTGCAGAATTTACTTTAAAAAAAAATAATGGAAATTTTTATTTTATTTTACGTCGCATTTTCTGCCACTGTTGACCAAATTATAGAATAATGTACGTAAGTATTTTACAGATAATCAGAATCACTTTTGGTGAAAGTACGTTAATCTAACAATCATTTAATGGTGTTCATTTGGCTCTAAGATAGATAGGAAATTAAAGGAAATAAAATATATGTACTAAATATATGAAATGAAATGTAAACACACATTTCTCTTGATTTAAAATTCAGTAATTTTATTTTCAAGAATAGCAAACATTTTGTGTAGAATATAATTACTAATTATAATTAATAATTACTATTTATAATTTTTATTAAATTGTCATTATCATTAAACTGTAAATAAACACGGCAGCTGATATTTTTCAAACCATTAAAAAAATCTCCAAAATTCAGCTACAAAGATCATAATAATATTTAAATTCCTATTTTAAGTTACAATTATAGAGTACGTCCAGAATGTTTTATTTTCACTGGAAGAAAAGTCACAGGAAATTATTATTAGTTTCAATAACACATTCAACAATATTTCCATAGTAGGTACAGAAATAGAAAAATGGATATTTAGGTATATTTTTTATTTGCTTTAATCAAACTGTTAAAATATCTTTCAGGGCTATTTACTAGAAAAAGCTTTTTATAAAAAAACATATATTTGTATGGTGCCAAAAACAATACAAGCAATTTTAAGCATGTTTTTTTAAAAAAAGATTTAAATATAAAAGATCAGATTTAAATTTAAAAAATCAGATTTAAATAAGGAAAATGAAAAAAAAATATTTTTAAAATAAAAATCATGATTTTTATCCCCCCGCTTTTGTCTAATCGCGACGATGAGGATAATGTATTAAAATTTATGAACGGACACTCGCAAACTACACCCATGCCCAGACCGGGATTCGAAACCGGAACCACTGGCGTCGTAGCGTGCTGTGCTAACCACTACGTCACAGAGGTCGGCTGCCAGGCCATACAGTAAATGGATGCTTGCCTCAACAGCATATTATATCAAGAGAAGGTGTCGTTCATCAACTTTGGGTATTCGCGACAATGACGACGACGTGAAAATATTTAAAAATTGAGTAACTATTTCGAAGCAGTCACGTGGTTTTCTTTACACTAACTTCGTTATGAGATGCGTAGTTATGAACACAAATGGTAATGTTCAAGTGTACTATAAAATGACGAGTGTGACATTTTATACTACGGCCCGTATTTTTTTTGTATATTTCAATGATGAATTTCAGAAAATAGGAGATCGACATAATGAGGATCAATTTGAGGAAATAGTATATCTCATAATTTGCCCGCTAAACAAATTCTGCGCAAGTGTAGTATTTTTGATTTCTTAAATTGTAGGAAATCTCTTTCCCAAGTTTGAAATAAGTGTATTCCGCAATTTGCGTTTTTTTTCTTTCTGTTACTCGATCTCTGTCTCTCTAGCACTGCACTGCGAAGTACGCTGACGTTTCGCCCACGTCGACCTCCACGCTGAAATATAACACTTGAACTGAATGCTCTCTTCCACAGCAACGGAAGTTCAGTTCACACACACACGTAACGAGTTCTAAGTCCATGTGGATTTAGCCAGAATGCATAGCTGCGTCTGTCGCATTCCCACCAAATTGAATTTTTTAAAAGCTGAAGTATCACGCGACACAGCACGGCGGCGAGTTAACATGTAGGATGCCATTCCGGCAAATTCTCAAATGTCAACTGATCCTTGATGTTCTTGTACAGTCAGGTTCAAAGGTTTGCAGACCTTGACTGTTCATCACAAATTTACTTAATTTTCCATTTGTGCTTTGTTAAACCGTGTTTACTAGAATTCTTGAGCTCAACATTTAAAAAAAAAGTCCAATTTATGCACAGATAGGTTATTCTTGATTGAACCCACTGTGTGCTTCCATCAGGTATCGAACCCGGGACTCCTGCAATTACATGGCGATGACGCTACCACCACCACGTCCTGTCCTATAATATCCCAGCATGATGCAACTCTGGTGCTCATTCAGCCGCTAATCAATGAGTACATGGGGTAAAGGCGGCAGAAGCATCGTCCTGATCACATCTTGATATGGTCTAGACAGGAAATAGACTTACCTCCACACTTCTATGTGTATTGGGGGGGGGGGGCGGAGAGGGTGGTCCTACTTGTAGAATAATTTCCATTCCAGTGACGAGAATATCTCGGACGGAGCAGTGAGTGACTTGCTTTTTTAAAAATTTAATTGGTTTCTTTTACTTCTCAGATGAGGATGAGCGATGATATGATGAAATTGATAAAGGGACGCTCACAAGGGACACCCATCCTCAGGCCCGAAATTTCAAATCCAGGACCCTTGGCGTACGAGTATTCTTTGTGAGTGTGTCTTCATCAATTTCATCATATCACCACTTATCCTCATCGTCGCGATTAGCCAAAAGTGGTGTTAAATTCAAAAATACAAATAAAAAATAAAGATTTCGTCTGGCGTGAAATTGAATTCCGGAAATTCCACAAAGGAATTGTCCTCTAATGTTCGAAAAATGTGAATATGTTAAAAGATACCTGCCGTATGGCATGGTATGTAGTTCTGTGTTTTTTTTTTACTATTCATCACTGAAATGTACTCAATAATTTGTTACCACTACGATTAAATGTGAATGAAATAACAGAACAACAACCTGCTATAATATGATGCTCAATATAATTGGGTGGAAAGTATGTGCTGCTATTTATCGTCCGTCACCTGTTTGAAGCATACGGTAACAATGCATCGCTTCAAATGAACCTCGCATATTGGTTTTCCAAAACGCATGAAGTCACACGAACTTCGCTGTGAAAAACAATGCATTTCTGATATCACGAGAGAAGGAATTGAAGAATTCATGTTGCAGGATCCCTGGGGAAACGTATAACAATCTTCGTGATCGATTTGGACTGGTAAGGACAGTTCCTGGAATAATTCATGATGGTGCGATGATGACGAATGTTACCGCCATCTTGGGAGTGTGACACGGGACACGAAAGGGGAGGTGTGGGAGGTTCGAATTGACATCTGTGGGAATTCACCATTCCCCTGCGTTATTCTTCATGTCATGTAATTAATTCAATACGGAAGCATACCTTTATGCCAAGCTTTTATTAAAAGTAAATCATAACTGTGGATATCCCACAATGGCCTGCCTTTTTCAGGAGGAAATTAATCGACACAACACATTTCCATATTGGTTAATTGATAAATAAAATGATCCCGGGCTCGATTTCTGAAAGGGGGCAGGCACCACGTTTCAGTGCTTCGGATTGCACTGCGTACGGGTTCAGTCTCGATTAACCCATCTGTGCATAAGGTAAATTTATATTAAACTGTGCTGTGAAAAGTTGTTATTCATCTTAGAAGTATATGAGTCTGTTCTGAATTTCCTTTATAACTCGGATTTTTACTTCGTTTTTACGTCCAAGTTTATGCACAGATAGGCTAAACGGGACTTAACCTACAGTTTATATTGGAAACCCAACCACTACGTTCTTCCATCGGATATCGAACCCGGGACCCTTTGATTACATGGTGATCACGTTGCCACTGTGCCGTTGAGGAAATTTTATTCCTGAGGAAGAGAAAGAGATAGACAGAAGAAGAAAAATGTGGCAAAATTTGTTTTAACTTCACTTTAGGCTCTTAGGTTAACCGACGTGGTCATATACTTGTCTAGTTGTGTAATCAGAATAATTTCCAACCGTTACTTTTTTTTTTTTGCAGCAGTCATGTCATTTGAGACGAGTGATAATTTATTAATGAAATAAATACAAAATATTGATATTTAGATTAGAAACGTACAAAAATATAATTCGACAAGAAAATTAAAGATTTACATAGTAGTGAATATTGTGAAATAACAGAATTATTATATATGTATAAAATATCTTCTTTGACTTATTATGCTGTATATTTATAAAATCTTCGCTTGAATCACTGTCAAAATATGACATTGTTAGCATATGAATAAATATTTCTCACATACACGTGTTTCACAAGATGGTATTCCTGTAAGTTTCTAGTAGGTAGGAGGCAAAAATTATAACGAGCTAAATATGCTGCTAATACATTTATCTTGTTCTACATATCGATTGTTATATTTTCAGAATACAGTTTACTTGAATATATTCATTAATACCATACTTAACACTTATTAGGTAGGTTAATGATTTGCCCTAATAATCAATTTGAATTTGAAAAATGCACCTTTAACACGTGTTAATTTGCGCGGAACAATGCGAGTGCCGTTTTGATTCAATCACCTTATGGTCGTTTCCAGGTTGTGTCATTCTGAAAAGAAAAGTAAAAAAAATCAGAGCAAGGTAATTTTAAAAGAAGTCACTTATTTAAATCAACGTAAATAAAGAATTTATGGAATAATGTCCAAAAATAATTTGTAGGTATCAGAATCACTTGTGGTGAAAGTACATTGATCTCGTAATCATTGAATGGTGTTTATTAGGCTGTATGAAAGGAAATAAAATATATGTGCTAATGGTGTGGAGCTCATACGCAAGGAAATGTAATATGTAAACATACTTAAATTTATCTTGATTTAAAATTCAATAATTTTTATAGGCAAAAATTGCAAAAATAAAAAAATGTGTAGAGTAATATAAAAATTTTTAACCATGTTAAACTGTAAATAGTGTCATTATCATTAAGCTGAAAATAAACATGCTCTCTAATATTTTGCAACTATCGTCCAAAAAGTTGCCAAAATCCAGCTACAAAGACTAAAAAATGTTTTAAGTTACAATTATATAGTATCGAGAATGTTTTATTTTCAGTTGAAAAAAGTTACTGAAATTATTGTAGTTTGATTAACACAACAAACATTTCCATAGAAGGTTCATGTATACATTATCAGAAACAAAAACAGAAAAATGTATATTTACATATATTTCTTTATTTCTTTAGTGTTCAAATATTTTTCACGACCGTTTACCAGAAGAAGCCTTTCTATATAAGAAAATATATATCTATGTGCACGGTGCCAAAAAACAAACAATTTTTAGCGTATTTTCAAAAAAAATTAGAAAAATAATTTAAATAAAAGAATAATCAAAAATGACTTCTAAAATAAAAAAATAACAACATTTTTATGCACCCTGTTTTTAAAGTTTTGTACACCGAAACGTGCGAATAGAAATGTGGATAAACAGTAGCCAGATACGAGCATTTTAGATTTTTCAGTTGGTGTTTTGAGTCCACTTTATGCACAGTAAGGCTTATCGGGACTGGACCTCCAGTTTAAAGTGAGATCCGAACCACTATGTGACTTCACCGGGTATCGAACCCGAGAGTTCTGGATTACAAGGCGACGACGCGAGAGCACTGCGCCAATGGGGGAAGCGCTACGAGCATTTTAGAGAATGTTTGGTAGATGTGTGGTGGTACCAGTAAGTACCCGATGAGATATTAATGGACGTATAAGAGTGATCAAAATTGGATAGGAATTTACTATACCTACACGTGCAGTTTTTACTGTATGTGGCATAATTATATCAAATAGTCGCGACGAAGATATTAGGTGAGTGTGATAAGGGACCTACATACACAACAGAATATCGAAGTACATGTAGGGACTCGAACCCGGAGCCTGCTGTGGGCATTGCTGCCCACGGGACGAGACGGGACAGGCTTTTAAAAATTCGAGACGAGACGAGATTGATCGTGTGTTCCGAGACAAACGAATATTTTCGACACGAGACAGCATTTCCACGAGACGAGACGAGACAGGCCAAAGTCTCGTCTCGTGGGCAACACTATCTGTGGCCCAGGTCAAGTACTCAAGGCTCTCTGGCTTAGAGACCGATCACCATTCATTTCCGGTGTGATTTCTTGAAAGCACCCAAATGTCATTAAACATTGTTTACTTTCATATTATACTTTAAAATGGCACATATTGTTACAGGCCAAAAGTTCTCTGCGCCCTTGTCTGTTGTAGCTCCATTGCCAGTTAAGTCTCGGAGTCTAAAATGTTCTAAGTGGAACTTATTTCCCTAGAGGACTTCACTGCATCAAAAATCAAATTTTTAGCAGTTTACCCATCAGAGATATTACCACTAAGGTAAAAAAAAAAAAATTAAAAAAATGAAGAAAGTGAACCAGAAAGAACCTTTTTTCGATCCTTGCTTTTAAAATAAACTGTGACCAACTTTCGTAAACAAACCTTACACCTCTGTAAATGGATTGACAAGAAATAAATATTACTGTAATGCCCAACATGCATTAGCACTTGCCTAGTTTAGTGGTCAGTTTCTGCTGTAAAAGCCTTTTCGATAATGTACGGAACAGCAAAAACTTGCGTTGCTCTTAAATTTTCATCTAATTGAACCATTTTGTTTTTGTGTGCCGTTGTTTTAAAATGCATTGCTCCGACCGCGGACGACTCGCAATAACATTTAATCTGACTTGTACCAAAGCATGATGATAATGTGGAAATACGGAGAGGTACATTTTATACGTGCCGTATCGATATTACCTAAAACTCAACAGTGGTTGCTAATGTAGCGAATGTGGAGAAACATAAATGATGTACACACAAGGGGTTGGTGGGGGGGGGGGCTAATTTGTAAAACACACACACACATACAGAAAGGAGAAAGAGAGAGATTAATTTATATGATTTAATTTAAATTTATGTAACGTGTTATTTAGCGTCGGTTTTCTGCCACTTTTGTCTAATCGCGACGATGCGAATGCGTGATGATATGATGGAACTGATGAAGGAACACTTACAAAGAACACCCCATGCCCAGACCGGGAATCGAATTTGGGCCCCTTGGCGTCGTAGCGCTGTGTGCTAACCACTCCGCTACGGAAATCGGCAGAGAAGAGAAGAGATAGAGACAGAGAAAGGGGGAGGGGAGAGACAGTGTGAAACCGAAAATGCCCTTTGCCCAGTTAATTCCATCATTCCAGTAGGAGGTAAGCATTTTTTTTTTACAGTATTATCCCCGATCCCCACTTTTCTTCAGTTCTTCAGTCCCAGTAGAAAAATAAATGTGCAATAGAAAATCAAATGTCACTGTTTTCCTCAACTAATGAATTATTTTCCAAAAGTTTGTAGAGATCAAATTAAATTTTAAAAAAATGCAATTGAGTGAATTGTATAAATGCTTGAATTAACTATCAATTTCGAAGAAATACATAGAAAAATTGTTTGCAGAGTAATATTTTTGTAATGTACATTTTACTATTTCAAATTTTTTCCTGAAGTTTTTTGAATTTTTACGCGCCATAAAGTTGATATATGTTTAAAATATGGATCTTACATATTACAATTAGAATTGTCAAAATAAAATATCACGATTGAGAAATAGAAGCGTCAAAATTGAACTCTTTATCTTAGAACAGTGACATCTTGGGGGGGCGCTTTTAGACTTAGACTCCCGAAATGCCCTCGAATTAAAAAAAAATATGTATCGGCATAATCACATGTTGGTTTACACATTTTTGTGTATAGTAATACATTATTAATACCGCGAGGTATAGTGGGCTGCATGAATATTCCGAGGTAAATCGCCAATTACTATTTAAACTCGTCTGTTTCTTACTTAGGGTTTTAAGCAATATTACTGTACTGATGCTGCCGTAACTGCTTTTTTTTTTTTTTTTTCATTCTTGAACTTCGCACAGTTTTCCTGGTAGTGTTTATACATCCAACTCTACAATTACAATGCATTCGTGCACTGAAAAAACACTGGGGCTAAGGCGACACAGGCAATATAGTTCCAGAAGGTCCACACCATATTTTGCTCAAGGTTTAAACTCAAGGGTGTTAAATTAGTGTGGATTACAGCAATTTATTTATGATATTTTAACACCACTGAGGTTAAAGATTCTTCCTTCTGTGAATTCTTTTAAATTTCGTATTTCCTTAATAATAATAATAATAATAATAATAATAATAATAGTCTCGCAAGCTTAGTGGTTAACGCTGTCGCATTCTAATAACACCTCGTGGTGTTTAGCTTCAGTTATTCAAGTCCCATTTAAAATTTCACGTTCAGTTATCGTATATGTGCACAGAGTGGTCCTAAAGCAAACTTTTATTACTTATTGGTTTGATTCGATTTTTGTTTTAGCGTCGCTTTTCTTCCGATTTTGGTTAACCACGACGATAAGCATGAGTAATGATAAAATTAAATTAATGGACAAAGAACACCGATGGCCAAGCTGGTGTTTGAACCAAGCCTGGGCGTAGGTTTTCTTTGCGAGTCTCCCTTCATTCCTCATCTTCGCGATTAGCCAAAAGTGGCAGAAAAACGATGTAAAATCAACCAAAATCAATCAAACAAACGTGCGCTCATGGGATGGTGGCAGGAACATTTTATTTTATTATATTTCATTTTTTTAAAAATATTTTTATTTCTCCAGAATTGCGAAAAGCCTCGATTTTGGTTGCTTGAACAAAGAATAAAGCTAATTTAAATTGCACGTCATGTCACTGATTTTTCCTGATTTGATCTATGTATACGCACGCAGTTTACTTAATGGTATAGAAAAGATTTCTCAAAATTGTTCAACATTGCGGAACAGGAGGAATGGGGGCTATCCTTGCTGATACCTGTGGGCGCGAAACTGTAGACGAGGCGGAATAGTCGTTGAGTAAAATACATGCAACCAACTGGGACGAGTTTACACCTCGCTTCCGGTCCAATGGGCGCGCATCTTAAGCGCATGACCCCAGTTGACCTTGAGCAGAAGACCTCCCCGATGGAGTAGTGGTAACGTCGTAGCCTTGTAAGCAAGTAGGCGCATAGTGCTTCGGATACCAGGTTAAACTGTAAGTCGAATCCCGATTAACATCTCTGACTGCACTTAAATAAAAAAAAATAAAAAAAAACTCAAAATGATAAACCTCAGTGAGCAAAATTATGTTCACTACACCTTTTCGACAATGAATTGAGTGGTTATGAACTTACCTGGTCCGGATTTCCTGCAGTGTCGAGGTAGCCCTCTCGCTACCTAGGGAATGCAGTTGGGCATTGCGGATGCTGCCCTCTGCTGGGGTGCTGTCTCGGCTGGATTGGAGCCGTTGCTCGGTGAGGGTTCCTTGCCGTTGTCATTGCCATTAGGTTTTCCGTTGCCATTGCCGTTTCCATTAGGTTTTCCGTTGCCGTTGCCATTAGGTCTTCCGTTGCCATTGCCGTTGGCTCTTCCTGTGGGCTTTGACGGCTGATCGTTGGACACTTGCGGCTTTTCGATCGGTTTGCTTGGTGGCAGAACGTCTGTCGGTTTCGGTTCGGGAGGGGCTGGCTTGCTGGTCGGCTTCGCTGCTATCTGGATGGTCCCTGGCTTCGTCGGGTCGTCGTTTGCACGGTACTCGACCTTGTGTCCTCCGTAAGAAGCTTCTGGGTGGAGGAGACACGTGAGGCTCACCGCGTGAGGCTTGTAAGGAGACTTTTTGCACGGCTTCTTCGGTGGCGGCGGCGGCGGGCAGGGGGCTGGGTGGTAAGGGGCCTCGTGCTTCGCTGGGTGTTTGGGCTTGGGATGCTCGTACGTTGGGTACTTTGGTGGCTCGTGCTTCGGGTGCGGAGGAGCTTCGTGGTGTTCAGGATAATGGTGCTCGTAATGAGGATACTCGTAATGGTGCGGGTACGCTGGTGGTGCTTCGTGGTGCTCCGGGTAAGGTTCGTGATGGGGATAGTGCTCGTAGTGAGCCGGGGCGTGGTGCTCGTAGTGGTACACCGGGTAGTGAGCAGCCTTGTACGGCACGTAGTGGTGCTCGGGAGGATGGTACTCGTGGTGTTCCGGGTACTTGGCCTCTGCATGCTCCTCGGGGTAGTGGTCGTATTCATGCTCGTATTCCTCCTCAGGTGGGTGCTCCTCGTGGTACTCGTGTTCGGGGTAGTGCTTGGGTGGAGGAGGGGGAGGGTGGTGGGCAGGGTGAGGATGGTAGTAAGTGTGGTGCTGAGGGTAAGGGACGTAGACGTGGGGCGGGTACTCTTCGTGTTCTGGATAGTGGGGTTTGGGTTCCGGGTAGTGCTCGGGGTAGTGATGCTCGTACGGGTGCGGATGCGGATGCGGGTAGTGGTGCGGCTGCGGGATGCACTGGTAGGGACACGGCACAGACTTCCTGGTTCTCTCAGCGTCCTCCAACTCTGCTTCCATGTCTTCCATCAGCTCCATCACTTCGCCGACGAGTACTTCTGGATGTTCTCTAACCTCTCGTACCAGATCCTCGCCGTCCACGTCTTCCATCAGCTTCATCACTTCGCCGACGAGTACTTCTGGATGTTCTCGAACCTCTCGTACCAGATCCTCGCCGTCCACGTCTTCTGCAAGCACCATACCATCCGGCGCCACTTCCCCCAGCGGCAAGCACCATGCCTGGGCCACAAGGGCCAAGGCTACGAAAAGAGCCGCTTTCATAGTCGACGGATCTCCAGACACTTGTCACCTCGTTGTCGGCGCTGCTGTTTTAACTCTGATGCTAGAACTGCAAAGAAGTCGTTTTAATAGCAATCGATGTGTTTAAATATTTTCGCCGTTGGTCAGCAAATTGTGGTAGCCTGGAGGCGGTTTCCTCCATGTGTCGGCAGATATTGCTGATGTTTCATTTCCTCATTCCCCTGGAATGCGAAGACGAATAAACATTGTGTGCGTAGACCGCGTTCCTTCTACACGCAGTCCGAAGGAAAATTCACCCGTGATTGCAAAATATGCGTACTAGCTGCAAATCATGGCAGTTGTTTCCCCGTAGTCCTTTTGCAAGAATTCTACACACAAAATTGCCGATCATATATTGCTATATTTTCTCCCAAGATATGAAATCCTGATACGATAAGATGGACAGAAATTATAGCACCACTTTCACAGTTTAAAGAGCAAGAGAAAATGTGGCACTAGACCCTACCACAGCTTGTAACCTTACGCAATAAATATGGTATGAAGGTTGAACGCGGATTGTTAAAATAAGCGGTAGAAACATTTGTAAATCTTCTGATCCACAGTACAATGGCTTGCCGTCCCTATAGTCTGGTGGTTATCGCTATCGTCTTTCAAACAATTGGTCCTATTAAATTGTTTGTACTCTTATATTTGAGTGGTCAAGATTCCACTCAATAACTGCGAATGGAGTTTCGATTAGATTCGTACACACAGTAAAAAAAGCTTGTAAACAATAACATGCTATTTTTTGTCCGTTCTCGTAGCATGCTGAGAAACCATGTGATATGTTCTTTCATTCATACAGTGTCATTATCCAAAACAGTACAGAACATTCAAGAAACCGAACAACCCTTTCTTACGATTCGAGCTATTTTTAGATCCCTTTCTTACGATTCGAGCTATTTTTAGATCGAGAAACATCTGAGGCTTGTAAAAAAAAGAAAAACAGTGTCGCATCCAGCTCTCTCCAGTCGTGCTTATTTGATTGATTGATTGATTGATTTAGTTTATTTTACTTCGCGTTTTGTGCCTCTTGGCTAATTTGCGAAGATGGGGATGAGTGATGAAATGATGAAATTGATGAATGGACATTCACAAACAACCAAGCCCGACCGGGATTCGAACCCGGGACCCTTGGCGTCGCAGCGCGATGTGCTAACCACTTATTTCAAATTGAATTCCGTCTTTTAATAATTCTTGGTATTATTACTTATTGAATAAAAACAGTTTTGGAAACTGTAAGGTCATTTTAAACGCAAGTACATTTAAAATAATCAGATAAAAAATATGTACGGAAAAAGCTCCGCATAGGTGCACCTTAAAATTGATTCTTAGGTATTGTTTTGTACTAGTGCTTACGGTGAAGGTTTCTAGTTGCTTGTAAGTTAATTTTATAATTCTGTAATGTAGGTGGGGAAGAGGTCTACCACTCCCGTGTGCTCAGTTCCACTTAACTTTTATCAGTGCACTCAGGGTTTCACTCATTTTGCCAAAGCAGATTCTTCACTTTTGAGGTTTTCCACATATTTCCAGATAAAATTTCAGTTTGTGTAATTCTTTTAGCTTTCTTGAACTTTGATTATATTATACAGGGTGGCGCAAAAGGAACGCATGTTTTTGGAATAAGTGGAACGTCGTTGCTATTGAAAATATTGTATTTTTCGATTGGAAATATGAAAGCATTTGGGTTCAGTGGGTGCAAGGAGTGACCTTTTCAGAAGGCACTCAAGTGTCAACGTGGTGCACCCTGGACTGCATTGTTGCAGATAATACTTTGGGCGGCTTGTGTTGTACTCTGTTCGTGTATGTTTGCGATTGTCTATTCACCAGTTTCATCTTACCACCATTTATCGTTGCGATTAGCCAGAAGTGACAAAAGCGACGTAAAATAATCAAATCAATCAGCCTATCAAGTTTTTTTTAAAAAAGACATATTTTAAAATCTTTCTTTTTTATATGCATATTAATGCCTGTTGTAACAATTTGTGTTTATAATTCGCTGCTTACGCGACGCAGGGATTTAATAGCCATTTGAATTTTTTTACACTGCTTTATATCCGGCGATTTTTCACCTTTTTTTTGTCTTTGGGTGTTTAAGAAGTAAATAATACTACAAGCGTGTATGTGCACCGAGATATAAATAAAATACTATCTTAATTTTTCAAAATGTTCGCATTCATTTGTCTACTATTCATTTCAAATTGAATCTTTCGATATCTGTTGATTATGATTTTTCGGAAATTACTACTGATACAACGATAAAATTTGGTTTACTGAAAGAATTATCAGGTTCTTGTAAAATGGAATATTTTATATTTCAATCGACCTGTCTCTCAGTACAGAAAAATCTCTTAACAAATAAAAGTAAAATCAGTTTTGTGTGTAAAATACCGATAATATTTTTTAAAAAAACACATTAGTTATGTCAGTGTGTCTAATTAGGACTCTATGAATGTTCCAAAGATAGAATTTTGTGGATTGAAATTTGATCCAGATGCAATTTATTATGACGTAAATTGCCCCCGTGAGCAGTTCGTTAAAAAAAATTGTAACCAATAAACTGTGCCAATGTTCTACTTTACCCATGTAGCATATCGCGGTTACACAGTTCCTAATTGCTTCATTGTTATTGTTTTTGAGGAAATAAGGATAAATAGTAAGGATAATAAGGTTGCTAGACGTAGGTCAGTTTCCGTGGCTTCTGGATTTCCAGGCCAATGAGAATGCAAAGAATCTCAGGTTTATATCGTATGTTTAAGATTGGGCATTCGTTTTGTGCAAATGCAAATCCAGTTGCGATTAGGCTATGCAGAAACGACATTTCCTTACACTTTGACTGCTTGGAGAAAATATCGAGAGATACAAGCAACACCGGGCAGCAACAGTAACAACTAGTCTCCGTGGTCAAGCTGTTACCGTTGTGCGCTATGAAGCTAGGGGTTCCAGGTTTGATTCTTGTGTTTGACCATTTATTTAATTAGTTAATCCTGAGGAAAGAAGGGATGAGGTGTCTCGTAGAAGAGAAAAATGAGAAATAGAGAAAGAAAGACAGATATACCGGGTGATCTGTTTGAGATGTCAGAAAAGTAAACAGTTGTGTACAATAAGTTAATGTACGTATCTGTGAACAGTTTGTTGTAATATATGCAGAGAGGATGTAAGTTTTGAGGGAGTGCAGGTTTACAGACTTCAGTCATGTATTGTGCATATAACACTCGAAAATTTCACAACCCATACGATACATTGTGCGCTGTTGTGGCGTGACCACTATCTTTATCTACCATGAACACTAGCGCCACGTGGCTTAAGTCTGTAAACCTGCACTCACTCAAAACTTACATCCTTCCTGCATATAATACAACAAACTGCTCAGAGAGAAGTATATTAACCTATTGTACACAACGGTTTACTTTTCTGACATCTCAAACGGATCACCAGATATATAGAGAGACAAGAGATTGAGAAAAGGAGGAGGAACACAGAGACAGTAGAGAGAGAGAGGGGGGGTCAGAAAGAAGGAGAGGAAAAGAGAGATTCAGATAAAGTGAAAGAAATAGATAAGAGGGAAAAGGCGACGTAATATCCTCCTACACACACTCCTTTTCAGTCTACATATCTTGTATCTCTCGCTTTCATTATCTCCCTCCCTCTTTCACTGTCCTCCTTTCTGTCTTCTATTCACTTTCTCCTTCCTTTGTTTTCTCTTTTCTACTCTTTCTTCTCTCCTTCCTTGTTTCTCTCTTGTTTTCCCTCTCTATTACTAGTGGCTCCCTCTTTTTCCAGCGCCGGCCCCCGTGGCGGAGTGGTTAGCACATCGCGCTGTTCGAATCCCGACCTGGACATGGATGTTTCGTCAATTTCATCATGTCATCAATCATCCCCATCGCAAATTAGCCAAAAGTGGAACAGAAGGCGAAGTAAAATAAATCAAATCAATCAATCTTTTTCCAGCAGCGTAGAGAGGGAGATGGAGGACACGGAGAAATAGTAAGGAGAAACAGTACAACATTGGGTCATAGTAAAAATGAGTACATACTAAAAAAAAGTGCAATGCATTATGAATGAAGTTCTTCCTTAGTCTAGCCACGCGTCACAGATCAACTTTATTTTGCTACCGGGCGACATTCATATAAACCCAAACCGTCGCCCATGTCTGTAAACGTATAAAAGCTCTGAGAAACTGCTCTTTTTTATTTACATCAAAAGATGATCACTTGCTAACCACTACAGTGGGTGTTCCTGTGTGCAAGTTCTCAACCTTTTCATGCAGGCGGAATGTAGTACTGCTTACTCCATAATGTCGAGTAAGTGCTCACTTATATTAATAAAGACAGAAAAGTGATCAATAATGACAGGGAGAAAATAAATTCCGATTAATAGTGGATTCCAGTGTGGAAGCTAAAGTATCTGATTTCTGCTTAAATCGGAGATCTAATGTTCTGACCACTTTCCGATTTCTAATCTTATTTTTTCACGAGTTTTGTTGCAAGCAGTTTATTTTGCCACGTCCTTTACTACGTGTATCAGTTATGCACATGTAGATTGTTCTAGTGATAATTTCGTTTTTAGCATATTTCCACAAGTTACGTTACTACATATTACCTGTATTCGTTCAATTGACAAGGTCGAAGATAAATTGAAGGACTCTGTATTAGAATTGTTTTAGAAACTCGAAACTGCCTGATGTTTTACATTTTATTTTATTCTCCAGGAACTTTAGGCACTGTTATACCGGGTGCTTCCCCCTAAAATGTAACCGAAATACTGACTGCTGAATATTTGCGGTTACATTTTTTAAAGTTACCCTGTAGTATCCAGCAAAGAGCACTATCGTTAGCAGGTGTCACATGTAATAATAATAATGATATGCCTATTAATATTGATAAGTTATTATAATAGATCAATTAATTGTAATTATTTTTATTACATGAACAGTTAAAAAAGAATAAATATGAATAGGGAGAAAAGCACGTGTTCGTTATCTAGCTTATGTCTAGTTAAGACACTAAACTTTGTGTAAAGACAGATGTCCTACGAAGAAATTAATGTCATGAACAATTTTAAATGGATTATGTATTGAACTTCAAAAAGGTTTGTTAGGCCAATGAAAAGTTAAGTTCCTGATCATTATTTTTATGTATTATTATTTGTAGGTGGTACGCAGGCACTGTCAGCGCAAAGCTATATAATTGCAATCAACTTCTTACCTTTATATAAACTCTGACAATAGTCTTTGGTTCTGCAGATAAATCAACAGTAAAAAAGTACTTTTCTTATTTAATTTCGGACTTCTTCAAGGTAGGGGACCAGACCCCTGGTACATCCTTGTCCCGTAGGTCAATTGCCGGCACTACTACCTAATTATTTAGTGTGACGGGCTACGAAGCCTTTGGTTCGAATCCTGGGTAGGGCATTGGTGCTTTTCTGTTTATTATCCTCATACATCATGCAATTCATCAACTTTGCGATTAACTGATGTAGAAAGGCGACGTAAAATAACCTAACTGACTAGATCTTGGGCAATTTTTTTTTGAAAGTAGAAATACTAGCAAATTATAATTTCTGATGTTTATGAAATGTTTATATTGATAGTAATAAAAATAACATACAAAAGGGTGAGTTGCTGCAGCTGTTGCTGTAAATAGTCGCTTCACAAAAATCTTGTTTTCTTGTCTCAACTTCCCTCGTGTATGAGAGTGCTCTGCATTTAAAGCTGTAAGTTGTGGCATGAAGCGGAAACACACTCCTAGCGGCAGCTGCAGCGTTGTGGTCCGTAATGCGGTTTCCTAGAATGAAAAAGATAAAACCATTGAGTTAATAAAAAGCCAAACAAACAAACAAAAAAAATACGAAAGGTTAAAGCTAAGAATATATGCAAGGACGTATTCTTAATGGAGGAGGCTCTAGGGAGCACTTTACTTTTTTTAAAAAAATAAGGAGTGCAGTATGTGTTTCTTAATGTTTGTACTGTTGCGAGCCGAAGTTTTAAATTTGCAGCAATATGGTAGGGATTGTCACATGTTAAAATGTTTTGTATTGTTATCCATGCTGTAACCAGTTGAGCCTTCTTTTGAAAGGCCACTCCGGTGCAAGAATTAATTACATTTAATCCAATCTTGTATTAAATAATAAATGAAATGTTTTAAGATCATAATTCAAAATGTGTAGCTTTATCTTATTTGGATTCATGGCTTTCTTAGCCCGTACATGGAAAAAAAAAAATTAAAAATTCTGGCTCCTGAGAAAAAGAGGCTGGCACCTGAATTATTTTTGGCTTTGTCTGCCCCTGTATATATGTATATGTTGGGGGGGGGGGCTAAAATGAAATTCTGCAGGCCTCTGCCGTCTATCAGTTAGTTATAATAACATAATGAAAATATCAAGGGCTTAAAGCATGTATATGCGTGTTTGTTCTTTCATGATCACCACCCATGCATCCACATAACTATGTGAAACTAAACGTGAAAGAGAAGGGAATTAAAGGGTTCTCAACCCCGTTATTTTCAATAGTTATGCCTCTGAATCACAACCCTTGATAACGTAGAAGAAAAGATCCATCCATAGGCTACATGTAGCTGGAAAAGCTGCATTGATACATGCGTGTACAATCAGCATTCTTGTCAACATATAAGCGATTACGTATCCGCATGCCAATGCTGATTGCGCAAGGGGATTGAACGTGCGTATATTGACGCTTTTGCGAGTTATGCGGCGCTTCGTTTCCTGACACCGTTATCGAATATGTACACCGCGTTTTTATTATATTATTGTTTCTGGAGTTTACAAGGTGTTACAGCTTCCGCATAGAATATCTTTATTGTAACTAGCACTGTGGGTTAGCAGTTCTTTTTTTGTGTTTGTTTGTTAAAGTAGTAGCGTTGTAATAAGTGTCAGCCTGTCTCAGCAACATAAATTGCCTTTCGTTTCCAACGGCGGTTCTTAACCTGTGGGTCGAAGACCCCCAGAGGCCCACCATGACATTCCAGAGTGCGTTCACGAAGTCTTGAAATGTTACAACCTTTGTACTTGTGATAATTACACACACACACATACACAAAATAAAGAGACAATTTATAAATATATTGGAGAGCTATGAATTAACGGAATTGATGTATCACGTTACATTTTGTAGATGAGCATATATGCATTTTTGCGTGTCGTATGTAGCTGGGTTAAAGGTACCACAATCCAATTTGAGACACGTTATGCAAAAAATATTATATTTTAAAAAATAATTTTGGAGTGTACATGAAGACATAACTGAATACAATGAAGAAAATGGAGTGCTACTTTAATACCCCCCCCCCGACCTCTGTGGTGGAATGGAAAATATAGTACGCTACGACTGCAGGGGTTCCGGGTTCGAATCCAAGCATTTGTTATGCGTTATTAGTTATTGAATCTATTTAAGGTAGATCATATGAAACTGACAAATACACAGAAATAAAAAAAAATCACAATAACATAATTTTAAGAATTTCCAATAAAAGTGTCTTTGGTTCGATACCCATTTGAGGAGGATAGTGGTTCAGTCCCGATTGGCCTATCTGTGCATAGAGTGGTCCTGAAACAAAAACTAAAGCATTTTCAAGTATGTAATATTATACTGGTATACAGGGTGTGCTGCTACCATTCGTAAACTACACATAATAAAAGTAAAATATCCGTTTTGGTACATGGGTGTAATTTTTCAATGACATTTTCGACAATGTTTGAGAAACCAGTTAATTCAATGTTGGACCACTTTATTTTAATTGACCAGAATATTAAATAAAAATATGGGGATATATATATATATTTCCACAACATACCTAATTTTTAGTGTTATCATCAAGACTATCGATTCCTCACAAACTGCTGAGGTTGGAATCATAAATACTCGTTGAATGTTCACTGTTAAGTTCAAGCCTCGTGCGACATTAATTAACTCTTATCTGTTGGCATGGCTGTGACCTACCAATATCTATAAACTACTAAAGACACCGGGAGAAAATTTGATCTCGGCTATCCATTTGTGGGCTACATATATGAGTCGATAAGCGATCACTTGATGTCCTATCAATATCGATCATCTCTGTCGTTTTGTTTTACTTTATTATTATTTTTTTTATTAAATTTGTCTTGAACGAAACATTGAACATTATTAAAACCTATGCCTCGCGCATTGCAACTATAGAGGTGATATGTTCAGCACCACACTCCGTGCCCCTTCTGTGAGTGCCCCAAGGTACCCGTTGGTTAAAGGCCGAGTAAACCCCAGAGCCGCTCTATATGGAGGGACACTGTCGGAAAAAATCTTCACCGAGATTACCCAACCCGTGAATCGAACCCGATTTTCCCGTGCGACAGTCAGACGCCTTACTGATTAAATTCACATTGACTAAATTTTCTCTTAAACCAGGTAGTCCATTAATTGCATAGACAAGTAGCTAATATTAGATATGTATCCACATTTACTTCCCTAATATTTTTTTTGCCTTATCTTGGTCGTCATGTTAAACTCGGATAGAAATACGTTGTTGTTGTCTGAAAAGAATTCAAGTTAGCGAAAGCAAGCAACATACAGTGTTTCCGTCCGTGGAACGAACATGAAATTCCTCGCAATTGAGAAATGTTTCTCGTTTTTTTTTTTTTTTTACTAACGCTGTCGCCTTGTAATCAAGGGGTTCCATTTTCCAACGGTTTGGATACTACTGCCTACTTGGCCTATCTAAGCCTAAATGGGCATAAAATAAAGTTTGGTAAGTGATGCATTTGGTGCGCAAAAATGTATTGTGACGCCAGCGACCGTGGCGGGGTGGCTAGAACAGCGCGCTACGACGCCAGGGGTCCCGGGTTCGAATCCCGGCATGGATGTTCTTTGTGTCCCCTTCATCAATTTCATGATATCATCACTCATCCTCATCTTCGCGATTAGCCAAAAGTGGCTGAAATTTGAAGCAAAGTAGACCAAATCAATAAAACATTGTATTTGACGCATAGTATTGCTTAATTACAGGATGGGCTAAGAAATGTCATCCATTTCATGTCCTTTATTATTTCTGAGCCCTAAAACAACAATTGGCGCACAGACGTTAAAACATCCAATAACGTTTTCCTATTTTTTAAATATATATTTATTTTATTTGAAATTGATTTTTGATATTTATTGATTGATTTGATTTATTTTACCTCGCTTTTCTGCCACTTTTGACTTAATAGCTAAGATGAGGATGAGTGATGATATGATAAAGTGATGAAGGGGCACTCACAATGAACACCCATGAACAGGCCAGGATTCGAACCTGGATAACCACTCCTCCACGGAAGCTGACGATTCTTGTTGTTTAGCGTTTTGCTTTTCTGCCACTTTTGGCTAATCGCGACGATTAGGATGAAGATGATGTGATACAATTGACGGGGGAACACTCACAAAGAACACCCATGCACAGACCGGATTTGGAATCTGGGCCCCCTGTAATTTCAGATTTATTAAGTTAATAGCGGGCTCGGTGGTAGTGTGTGCTTAGTGCTCAACTTACGATCTCGAAACGGTCTGGTTAAAGTACAGGGCTGGATGTGGGTGTTCCATCATTATTATCTAATCATGATCATCGCCATTATAGGTACAAAGTCAATGTATATAAGAGGATATAAATTCACAATATAGAATGTGCATCCCTTACAATATAGAATGGAAATGGATATTAATTTAGCGAGTTAAGTTATTGAATTTTATCATGTGAAGCAGAAGGCAATAGTTTTAATGTGGGGAGAGTGGTGGGACATTTTGCAGCAAGAAATCCACCACCTGGCGTCTACTGTCCCCACCCCTTTTGTCCCACGAGAATATTGGAAGCAGACTAGGATAAAAATAAAACTGCAACCATTGAAGTCCGCTTCTAAAAAAAAAAAAAAAAAAAAAAAAAAAAGTCCGCTTCTCCAAAAATGCAATATCCGAATGGAAATTTAACAGAAGGAACTTTTTCCTTCTAAATAAAAATATAACTCGAAACTGCGCAATTAACGATTTTCTGAATGTGTCTGACAATAGTTCTACGTTCACATGCAATTTTAATTGGACATTATCCATTGTCGATTGCTTTTAACTATACTTGTCCTAACTCTACACCTTTTCTCTCATCTGCAGGTAAACAAATTTCTATTTTTGCT
This sequence comes from Lepisma saccharinum, assembly GCF_977018435.1. Classification (NCBI taxonomy): domain Eukaryota; kingdom Metazoa; phylum Arthropoda; class Insecta; order Zygentoma; family Lepismatidae; genus Lepisma; species Lepisma saccharinum. The sequence continues at coordinate 68,125,724 of NC_139237.1, forward strand.
AGTTTTGGGGGTCGAACTTACGACCCGACCCCACTTGTGATTTTACTACAAATCCTTTGCGTTAACCAACTACTCCACGGCGATCTCTGGAATTTTGTACTAATTTTCGCTACACTTCTACTTCTAATATTTGATTTGATTATGTTATACATTGCACCGTATTTGTAGTATATCACAGGTCTGTCCCCACCAGCGGCAAAAATTAATTTATCACGTGAGGACGAGACAATAGTGTTAGAATAAGTATCGTTAAAAGCTCTAGACAATGAATGATGTCCAATTAACATTGCATGCTGGTGTGAATGTTGCAAAAAGTCAGAATTACTACATTCAACGGTCACAATTTTTCATAAAATATTGCAGCGAGAATGCAGGCTCGTTCCGGACTCGGGCCCTGCTCTTTGGCATACCGTGCCATCGCTCTACCAAGCTACCGAGCCTGCCCTACTTGCGCCTGATTCTTCGCTACTACTAATTTCCCTGTAAGGAAATCTTCAAACTTGAGTCTTGTGATTATTTTTCCACGTTGACTTTGAAGTGAAATTGTCATTAAAAAAGAATGCGTAAAAAGAAGCTATTGCATCTGGTTACCCCTGACAGAAACGGGGGAAATGTATGCTGAAACTGCGAGTTCTTGACTGCTCTTTTGCACAATCGTACAGATCAACAGATGCATGCCACAAGAAATTTACTCCAGAACAAGTGGGGAAAAATACCCTCGACAAGTTGTTACGTCCATGTGCTGGTCATCGTAACGATCCTTGTTTGTTAGGGTAGGAAGTGGTTAGTGTCAAGAACCACCTAAACATTCACCCACATTGAGAAACTTGGAATCATGTAATACTAGGATAAACATGGTTTAGAGATTCTTACCTGCAAATAATGACGCTCACTTCTAAGCCGTTAAGAAATGTCCTATTGCACTTTTTTTTACGGCCTACTTTTTGTCATCCTTGTCATCTTTACTTTTCTTGGCTTCGTCGCCTGGTGTAATGTCAGGGAGATCTGTCAGAGTTTTGCTTGGAACGATCTTATTTTCTTGCTTCTTTTTCTTAATTTCACTTATGGAATTTGCCATCCGGTACGTGGCAGTTGCTTCAGAGGATGACACCTTTCGTTGCGGATGGATCAAACAGCTGAGGGATATTGCTGACACTGATTTCCTCGCACCGTTTTCCTTGGGGGAACCACTGTCTTCCTTTTTGGGCACTGCGGTATACTCTGTCTTATGATGGTCCACTTTTATTTCCGTGGTGGGGTCATGTTCAACGGAATAGTCTTTTGTAATGGAAGGGGTAGCAGGATGGTCCACGGGGTGGTTTGGTGGTGGTGGATAGTTCGGGTGAGCTGAGTACTGGGAGACCGGTTTCTGTGCTACGTGCGGCGATGGACGTTTTGACTGAGGTACAGGAGTATTCAACGGCGGTGGCTTGTACTTGGGGGTTGAGGGTTCGTCGTAGTGGGACGGCGGGTATGGAAGCGGTGGTTTGTACTTCTGGACAGGGGAACCGTACGGTGGCGCGACGTATTCGTAAGGGTTGTGTGGTTGAGAGTGGTAAGGAACTGGTCTCGCTGCGTAAGACGGAGCAGGAGGTTCGTAGTCAGAGTACGTTGGCTCTGGATGAGCTGGATATATGCTTTGGTGTCCATAGTCTGGGTGTGCAGATGGAGGTTGCTCCGGGGATACAAAGCTAGGGGCTACAGGAGATGGTGGATACGGTTCGTAAGGAAGCTGACCGTAATGTAACGGTACCTGGTACGGGTGTTCTTGATAAGGATGTGCTCTTGGTGGATTCACTGGTTCCTCAGCGTACTCCTCCGGATACCCAGAGGGCATGTAAGGATTTGGATCGTCACCGTGGCTGTAGTATGCGTTTCCATGCTGTGGGTGGTTCATAGGATAAGGTGGATATTGGTAACGACTGTCGTCGGGGTAAGTCTGCGGTTGATACGGAGCGCCAGGACAGTAGCAGCTTCTTCGCACTCGTATACTCGCATCCGGCATAAACAATCCATTGTCTCCGCTGTCCGCTTCTATCAAAACCCGATCCTCAACGATTAACGGTTTCAAAATCGCCGTTCGCGTAATTATTACCTTTTCTGCTTCTTCCTGTTCCGCGGTGCGAGTGTCATTTTGCGCGGCTGGCACCGTATGCGGAAGTACCAGCAAGAAGAGACCGTAGATAAAGCTTGACCTCATTGCTACGAAGAGGATGGATGCGTACTGGATCTTAGTTCCAGAAGACACCCTGGCTCCTGCTGAAAGGTGCTGGACAAGCGAAATATCAGGTGTTTGGAACTTTGCTCTTCTCCGAACTTCCAATGCTTGAAGTAGTGTTCTCACGCTGACTCGGATCGCATCTCGTTTTTCACTACCGCAGACTCCTACATGTTGCATGAGCGGACGGTTTCCTTCTTTAGGTACTCTGAAAGCTAAAGAAAAATTGAGCCTTTGATTCTTGCAACGCTGTAGCTTTTAATACAAGATTCCACTGAAAACTTTTCGATTTCATGTTGTTGAAGGGTGTAAGGGGTGACCTTCTTGAGAGGCAACCGAAATCGGAAGAAATGTGTAGTTAAAAAAAGTTGAAGCTGGATTTAGTACGTAACTACGGCATGCTCCACGGCTACAAATCAGTACATCGGCATCAGTGGATCTGCTACCTCAGGAAGACGCACAACAAACTTGGTGGTGCGTTTCTCTTCTTGCCGCTTCATATTCCAGTAGTAATAACGTAAATAAGAGTTTTCAACACCGAGCATGCTGTTGATTGATTGATTTAGTTTATTTTACTTCGCGTTTTGTGCCTCTTGGCTAATTTGCGAAGATGCGGATGAGTGATGAAATGATGAAATTGATGAATGGACATTCACAAACAACCAAGCCCGACCGGGATTCGAACCCGGGACCCCGAGCATGCTGTATACGAGTAATTGACATCAAGTGTATTGCCAAGCAATCACGTGCATAGTTCTGTGAATATCAAAGCACAGCTGGTAGGATGTACTTTTTTTCCATTTTCATCACCTACTCCACTGTTAATAAACATTTATTTACATACTAATACATGCGCTCCACAGAACCTTCCAGTTGCGTAGTGGTAACGCTGTTGACCTGGAATCAAATGGTCCTGTGTTCGATTTCCGGTGAAGAGACATTCGTAATGGTTCAGAGCCCTTTTAAACTGTAGGTCCAGTCATAAAGTGGACTTAAAATCAACTTTCGACATGGGCTATACAATAGATGGGATATATTACATATTTATTTGCAACAAGCTGTATATTTTTCACTGTACACAACGCATTGTAATCACCACATGGAGCAGTATGAAACTGAGGAGCAACGATGGCAACATATTACAGGAAATTAATGTAACTAGTATTATATAGCTACACATTGCTGATCATTACGAAATTTGATATTCATATTTGTGTATGGTCTCAATTGTATGCCATCGAAACGTGGATACATCAACTTTGTTAAGATAGTTGATTAGATGGAACATTTTAGAAGTAACTTTATACTTGTCAACAATTCGCCAGCTTTGTCGGAGCACCGACAAACAAAAATGAAAGATCCTACAGTTACGTACTGACATACTGCAGATTTTTCCCCTCCTAGAGATATTGTTGTGTAAGGTAATGTTCACCATCCTCAGACGGAAAAAACAGTAATTTGTGTCTTTTTTTTTTTTTTTTTTTTTTTACCCCTTCTGAAATGAAACGTTTCCTGGAGAAGAGATCTTAAATGAGCAAGCGTCCAATGTAAGGAAAGTAAAGACTTAACCTTCCAATTTTCTGGCTATCACATACACACAAATACCGTGCATCTCTTAGTACCTATACACAAGTGTTGGTTTGATATGCCCTTATTGGCAGACATTGACTTAGAATGGCTTGTAACAATACCAGATAAATAAGTGGGGAGGTAGAAGCTAGGGGGAATATTTAGGGGGTAGTCGTACCTAATGCGTGTACACTAAACTACTTTTCTGGGTATCTGTAAAAGGGACGGATGCGTGGATCAGGGAGTTGGGCATCCGTCACCTGTCCCCTGACGTCACCGAGAAGGAATTGCTGCGAGAGACATGGAAGTTTCACTGATATTTAGCGCCCCTCCCCCCCACACGCACACCGAATTGTGTGCTTGAATGTTAGTGGCATTTGTTCATTAGCATTCAATCATAATTGGAAGCTATTCATTGTCTATTGTTCCTTTCGTATTGTAACACCGGATTACATTCTTTTTCAGTTTTTTCTTCGTCGACTGAAAACAAGAGATAATATTCTCTTTGGGAACGTAGTGCTAGAATAGGAGAAACGAACAATGAATAATGCCCTAATTAAAATGCATTGTTAATTGACTCGTGGAACCAAAGTACACAGCATTGGAGATGATGTAGAAAACAGAAAACGCAAGTGTGCCGAGATGGCTGTTCTGGACCTTTCAACCCCTTCCACCTTAAGAAAACAAAAGGATTAGGAGAATACATCCTTGTATTGTTACTAGCACAGCAATGCTGTTGAAAAGTGTATATCATTTAGATGATATTCCCTTATTCCACTTAATATTCCCTAGTTAATAGTTTTAAAAAGAGTTTTATGTAGAAAATTGTAAATTTCTCTCAATACAGATGAGTGTCGCAACGCAACGCCCGTTCTTACCATTGAACGGAAGTCTGGAGCTCCCAGTGTTCCGGGGTTCAAACCTTCAACTTTCGCACGATAGGCGATGACGCTAACATTTGGCTACACGGAGCTTAACATCTACAACCTAAACTTTTTCATTTCTAGATTATACAGTTTTTCTAGAATTATGCAGTCATTAATTTGCTTGTAATTTATGAAATCTTATGTTTGATCCGGTTAAAACACTCCAAGAATATTTTCGTGGTTACGTGTCTCATAAAACGATATGAATTTTTGCCGAAGAATTCTTATGCTGTTGTATTGTTGAATTTTTGTTTTTGAGTCCACTTTATGCACAGACTGGCTAATCGGAGCTGGGCCTACAGGTTAAAGTGGGATCCGAACCACTTTGTGCGTCCACTTGCTGTCGAACCCGGGCCTTCTTGATTACAAGACGGGCGACGATGTTACCACTACGACATCAGAGAGGCTTTGAATTTTTATGCTTGGAAGGATTGATTTGGTTTATATTACTTAGCTTTTCTACCACTTTTGTCCAAGGGATGAAAGGATGAAATTGATCAAGGGACACTCAAAGAACATCCACGCCCAGGCCAGAATTAGAAGCCGGAACCCCTGACATCTTCGCGCGCTGTGCTAATGCTAACCACTCGGCCACGGAAGTATGACATTCTAATTTATGAACACTTATGTTTGACCCGATGATAATCCCTAAAAATGTTATTTTCGTGGTTACATGTATGATAAAACCTTTTTTTTCTGAATTCTTTGATGGCTATAGATGTGAGGATTTTTGTTTTAATCGACAGCGTGGGTTTGATTTTTTCTTATTTGTTGACAGATGAGCATTTTTTCAGACCAGTTTGTGAGATTTTAATATTGCGATAAAAGCGAAAGTTTTGTAAAATGTGCAGTCTGATATAATAATAGGTAATAGTTGTGTGGATCGGCGATTTCCCTTATTTTATCTTGCAACAATAACACGGAATGGCAATATGTGACGGCTAATTAGGCACATCATAATCTGTGTTCCATTATATTTTTAAAGCGCATAACTTTTCCCGTTTTTGTACGGATTTCCTCTTTCTCTTTTGCTTTTGTTATTCACTGCAGGAAATGTTGGAAATGATAAGATCTGATTTCCTACAGTGATTTGTCACATAATGAGATCTGGAAATAACCACGACTTATTTTTTCTACCTCGATGAACATGACATGTATTGGTAAATGGTCATCCTGAGTCATGAGGCCTGTAGTTTAATAGATTTCATGATAGTTTCCTTAGGTTGAGGAGCAAGCGTTGCATCATCATCGATGTTCTTGATAATCTGCACCACGAGCATTGTTGCTAAGTGACCTGTTACTTTTGTTCAAGGTAGAAAAACTGGTGGAAACATAGTTCTGGAATGTAAACGTCCTGTCTATTCTTGTGTAGTAGACTAATATCTTTTGGACTAAAAGTTGGAATTTTTGAGATTGTTAATTCATTCATTCGACGTTAAATGTGCAACTAACCGAAGCAGAAGTGATCGTTACAGCGTGCTACGGGGTTTGAATCTCGGGTACAATATGGATTGGATGTTTTGAGTTCAGGTTTTTACGAGCTTCGCGTCGTTCGTATCTTTAATCCCGATGTAAAAATAACCCTCATAATAACAAAAAGCAACACGTGTATGCGAACTCGATATATTTAAACTCATGCTAATTAATTTTTAATATATAGTTTTCATATTTTGTTAAGGGCGTCCCCCCAATGGTGCAGTGCTAATGGCCGCCTTGTAATTAAGGGATCGCAGGTTCAGTATGTGTATGCACATAGTGATTCAGATTCCACTTTAAACTGTAGGTCCAGTTCCGATTAGCCTATCCGTAATTTCATGACTTGTTTGCTCGTTTTCACTCTCCAGGTAATTAATTTCTCGTCGAATTGATTGAATTTTGTTATTTAGCGTCGCTTCTCTGCCTTTTTGGATAATCACGGCGATGACTATGATAGGATGAGACTGATGACGGAACACTCGTACAGAACACCCATACCCTAGCCAGGATTCGAACCCGGGATCCTTGTCGTCTTAGCACACAGAGTTAACCTTATCTTGAACAAAAACATTAAAAAAAAAATACGAATGACTGCAAAAAATCGGAGAACAAAATTTATACAAGGAAGTATGTAGTAAAACTTTTAATACTTAGAAATTAAATAACTTAAAGACACCGTCTCTCGCGTGGAAATAGAAAATTCCAAAAGCGAGCAAAATATTTTCGTTCAGTTGGGTGCTTGCGAACGGTTTGTGACAACCATTCATCGAGCAGATTTATCCTTAAGGCTCGGCTGGATCTTTGTCTGGCGCCAGGGCAGGCTTTATCGAATTTTCCTCTCCTTTCAAAAAAACCGCTATGATGTTCGAAAATCTGAAAAATTATATATTCTTAGAAATCCTTCTAGAGCACTCAAATTTTCGTGTAAATTTCATTCGCTTTTGTCTAGATATTATGAATTTACATACGTAGACGTACGCTTAATAGACTTAAGTAGCCACGAAACTATTGATAATATCTAACTACATGAAGATTCACGTGAATGCTCTAGAACAGTGGTTCTGAGATTTTTTTTTTCTCATTGTACCCTTTAGTCGGAACTAAAAGTGTAACGTACCCCCGTCATAGGTTTTCTCTGAACATTGGTTTTGGTGAATTATTTGGCTGCGTGATTGGTGGGCCGTTTTTGATATATCGCAGGCGTGTATCTTCAATAATGGAAAGATGGTAAACAAATAAATATTAGAATCCTACGTTCCTACGTTTACAATCTCGTGATTAGTTACAATAATCAAATTTTAATTTTCATGTTAATTAATATTGTATCCAGAGTTATTGAAAAAAGTAAAGAACAAAAATAAGTTTGTAAACAAACTTTCAAGCACAATTTTGGAGGTTTTATTGTAAATCCTCGGAGTTTCGAGTGAGAAGGATATGCCTGCATAGCCTGACACAGTTTCTTAATGTCTGGTTGTGCACTTGAAACTTTAAAGCGGCTCCAAATTACGTATATATTTCGAACGAGTATTTTATTTCAAAACATATGAAATATAAGATAATAGTGTCAGTGACAAAATCAGCCTTATTTTCGTGTTGAGTGTTAATGCTACGAAGTCTGAAACAATGATGTCTGCCCTGCACACCTGCAGCACAAATGTTGTCGTGTGGGTGTTCTCGACACTTTCTCTTCCTAGCTGATCTCGTACCCCCTTCAAGTCGTTCATGTACCCCGGGGGGTACGCATACCACAGTTTGAGAACCACTACTCAAGAACTACTTCTAAGCATATGCAATTTTTCAGATTTTGGAATATGATATCGATTTTTTGAAAAAATTACTCTGGCATCGGTGCTAATCTTAAGAACCTGTATAGTCTTGAGCAACATGTTGAGAATACTAATGTAAACCTTCTTAGTTATCATTAGGGCCCGGGACTTTATGTCCTATAAAACTGTAAAATATGTATGTAATTATGTCATACAAATTTGAAAATATGTCATGATAAATTACAAATATGTCAGAAAAATGCAGAAATATTCCCAGTAAAGCCAAAAATATGCACAACAGTACTCGCGAATTTCTCCCATACCCGATAGAGTAGAGTAGGGGCTGTAATGTATTTAATGTTATTTTTACTTTTGACTGATTTTTGGGGAAAGCGAAAAAGGCAAAGAAATGAGAACGAAACTTCTTTACTTCCCGTGCAACAATGAGAGAGAACATTTTGCCTCCATAATGTTTGCATGGCTATCAATTGTCTGCGGGATAAAAAAGTGGGGTATTATATTGTTCTGTACTAAGAAAAGACGGTACCTTTCTTCCTCCGTAATTTCCATATCCTGCCATCGACAATATGAACTATCCGTTGTGCTAAAGCTACGAAGAAAAAATTATGAAATAACCGATTATGTGCGAGAGAATTACGAAATTATACAGAAATATGTCTTATTACAACAAAATTGAAGAAATATGATGTAAAAACGCGAAATTAGTGAAATATGTCAAAATATGCTTTGTCAAGTTTGTCTTTTTCGGCTGATTTTCATCAGATATGTAAAGATCTCACCCCATTAATAGATCCGAAGCCAATTGAAAAATATGTTATAACAAAGTCCCGGGCCCTAGTTATCATTTAAGGTAATCTTAGTTGTACAGGGAGGTTATTTCAGTCGTTCACCGCCAGCGTATCGGCCGTTCGGCGGGCTCTTCATACAACAGGTCCCGGCAAATTGCGTTCATGAAGTCCGTAACAGAAACTGCTTGTTTTGTAATGTTTCCACTTTTCACAAATACAGTTACAATTACAATTGAATTAAGCACGTACCTTGTCGCAAGGATGCTGGAAAAGGTGTCCTCCCAAATACAAATATTTCTGGCACCTTATTTCTGACATATAATCTTACATTAGACATCGCTACTTTATCGTTATTTGACAGAAATGGAAGACAGCATCCCGGCGCATAAAGCAAACCGAAAGCGTAAAATGATATTTAAAAGTAATAATAATGATGATCACTAACCTCCTGTGTTATAAGAGATGTTGAAAATGACCTCCTTCAACAGCAATACAACACGTTTCTTAGATTCAAGAGATCCTGTCTCTCGTAATTCCCTGAACACTTTTCTGCAAGAATTCGTTTTGACGTAATTATCGTACATAAAAACTCTCTGTTCAAGACTATATTTGTTTAACGGCATAAGTAATGAATGAATAACAATTAACACACAATAAAGCACTGGCCATGAGTAGCACATTATAATAACACGGTATAAACAACACGCGTACTGATAAACGCAAACAGAACGTACACTGACTACGTCTGGTAGCCGACAGTGTTGCTAACCATTTTTCGGCAATGTCCCTACAGACGTAGTCAAAATGTCCCTACAACTGACCAAATTCCCTACGCCAAGTAAAGTGACTAAAAAGAACAACACCTCATGAGCATGCAAAACAGAAGATAAAATATACACATTTACTTACCAAATCTTTCTGCTCGGTGCTTTCACAATTAATGAAGGAGCCACTTTACAATACATGACCCCTCCCCGATTTTTGTAATATTTGGCATACTCATTAATTGAGGCCTCCTAATCACGAATTTGAAGTTAAAATTTGGGGGTCACGTGTAGAAATTGCAAAATAAGTGAAATTGAGTGGTCCGCGATCGGCGTGATTGCTCATTATTTACCGGAAGATTTTGTGTTTCCAATACTTAAAAAACGAAATATACATTCCTGATATTACTACGACCCCAAATTTTAACTATGTTTGCCTATCCTAACCTAACCTAACCGTACCTGAATGGTTCGTGGGGCTATCCGTCAATGGTTTGTAGGGCTAACCGTGCATGTTTTTTTCGAGCCCAAATTTTAACTATGTTTGCCTTGCCTAACCTAACTTAACCTAACCTTACCGAGAATGGTCAGTGGGGCTATTCCTGAATGGTTTTGCGGTAATTGTGATTACGAACCGATAAAAAAATCTTATTTTCGTAGCACTTTAACGGCAAACGTTCATCATCGAAGACGCCATTTTCGTATCCTGCAATTTTGTGATTGATGTACTGTTGCCTAATTTACCTGTAATCAAATCAGTTCTTCTACATCGTGATTGTCGCTGTCACATGTAAGCACGTTCTTTGGGCAATATACTGAAATCCATAAGTTTATTAATTAGCCCACTCCACCTAACAATCTGTGCAACATTAACAATCTTTTTACTGTTCTCTTCCGCCATTCTTACACAATCCATACTCTCCAAGTATGAAATCAACAGTGTGGCAACACTGTAGACAGCGTAACTAATTGTAATTTGTTCATATCAACAAATATGGCTGCCATACTTGTATACGGAGAATCATTGCGAGAATTGAAATGCTTATTTTACAACTTCTACAGTTAATGAACAATTTTTTCACCTCACTCCAACATGTTAACTTGAGATAAATCATCACGACTAATTATTTCGTGAGTATAAGACGTAGCATAGAAATTACAGAAGGGTCCGTTATTGTAAATTCTTGTCTTAATGAATAATAGGGGTGTGCTGGACAGAATTTTTTGGGTCGAGACGGGATCGGGACGGTAATTTTTTTAAAATCCCGACATTCGGGACTGAAAAATTTGCAATTTCCCGACCAAGTCGGAAAATTTTCGGGACGGGAAATGTTCGAAATTTCCCGAAGCACTGGAAATCTCGAATTCTACAATTCATTTTCACTTAAGTGATTGTTTTTGCATTTCCAGAATAAAAACTTACAATTTTTGATAAGTTCCAGAAACTTACAATGCAGAAAACGCCGAGAATTAACGACTTCTTAAAGTGACCATTCGGTATTTCCCGACTATTCGGGATCCCGAAAAGTCGGGAAGTCATTTCCCGAAGTCGGGATTGGGACAGGATTTTTTTCCCGATCCCGGTCCTGACCTTTCGGGATCCCGCACACCCCTAATGAATAACGTTGAGTCGTTTACTGTTGATTATTTTATTTGAAGTCATACATGTTGCTGCTGTGAAGAGATAGATGTTGGTTGGTGATATATGCTGTATTTCCTGCAGTCTTTAACAATTTTGGTCCCATTTTATTTCCCTTTTTTGTTTTTGTATCACTTAACATTGAAAATATTCTTTTCGTTTCCGTGTTAGAATGTGGCAATGTTAGCACTATTTTCGCGAGAGTGGAAATGTTTTCAAAAAAGAACTTGCCTTGAAAGTTTTTTGTAACCGATAACATGTTCCAAAATTCTGATGGAGATTTGTTAGTTAGTTCTTTTTTCTCCTCCTCGCTAAAGTATCCAGATAAACTAATTCATAAAATGTCATTTTTCAAGATTTAAAAAAGTACCTACGTTTTTTCTCATTTGGCAAATTCTGTCCCTACGTCCCTACGCGGGCGAAATTTAGTGAAAAGTCCCTATGCGTAGGGACATGTCCCTACGGCTGGCATCACTGTCGACACGTGCAGTATGAAGCACCCTCTCGCGGCTGACAACTCCCCCAACCCCCGATAAGCTGCCGGCGCTGTCGCGGCAACTGAGGATAAAGTAGCGATGTCTAATCTAAGATTAGATGTCAGAAATAAGGTGCCAGAAATATTTGTATTTGGGAGGGCACCTTTTCCAGCATCCTTGCGACAAGTTACGTGCTTATTTCAATTGTAATTGTAACTGTAATTGTGAAAAGTGGAAACATTAGAAAACAAGCGGTTTCTGTTACGGACTTCCTGTAATGCAATTTGCCGGGACCTGTTGCATGAAGAGTCCGCCGAACGGCCGTCACTCTGGCGGTGAACGACTGAAATAACCTCCCTGTATGTAATCAAAGCACACAAGAAGTCTAGTAATTTGAGACTGCGTAATACCAAAGTAAGTCTTAACAAAAAAAACCTGCACAGTACCAAAGTTTTACCTTATTATAAAGTTCTCCATAGGATTGTACTCTTTTCGATGCACTGTTTCGTAAGCCCATTTCCCGATGCACGTGTAACGAAATCGGTTGGATGCATACATGCACAGGGCTTGAACGCTAGAGTAACCCTCCCCAGTGGAGTTGTCCACATTTGGCGAACTTTAGGGAACATTTTATTATTTTTCCCTCAGGACGAAACTTCCTGCAGGCTTTACCCGGCGGTGTTCCGTTCCGAAGTTACGTTACGTGATTCAAGGCAGGGGGCCAGTGAGGAGACTGGAAAGTTCCCAATGCAAAGTAGACGTCTTTCATGTTCCTTCCTGCGCCCTTGTTCCAGAACAGCCTGCAGGCTTTGGTTCTGATTTACGAGAAGCTCTCTCGCACGCGCTGGCAAGTAATATGATATGACCTTTCGGAGACTTGTATGAAGTTTCTCTGTTTGCTCTCGAGTTGTTCTGCAGCACTCCATGTTGACTGTGCACGTGTTGTGCAATATCCCGCACCATCGATACAGTTTCTGGCCTCGTATGCGACTTTCATCAAGAGTTACTCATACCCAGTAGCAACCCTCTTAAGAATTTCACGAGGGAGCGGATATGAGTTACCCGACATGTGCTCTATTCCACAGTCTTTCTATGCATCCAGCATTTTTTTTTAAAAAAAAAAAATTAGGTCTGTGGAACTTATATCGGCCCATTTCCTCCCCCAGCTGCCAGTATCCGAAGAAAAGTTTCAAGCGAGATGGAGTTTTTCTACAGAGAGTATTTATTAGTATATAACTCTCGGGCATTTAGCATTAAGATACAAATTATTTAAAAAAAATATATAATGATCACAATCTTAAAATAATTTTTTTTAAGTATTATATACGACTTACCGGTACAGCTCATTAACTTATCCAACTCATGCTCATTTCTGCCGACCCCCGTGACGGAGTGGTTAGTACAGTGTGCTTCGACACCAGGAGTCCCGGGTTCGAATCCCGGTCTGGGTGTTCTTTGTGAGTGTCCTTTCCAATTTAATGAATCATTCTCATCGTCGCGATTAGCCAAGAGAGGCAGAAGAACGACGTTAAGTAATAAAAAAAATTCTCAATTCTACTCGCTACCTAAGTTTTTGGTTCGTGGCCTAGGTGTTTCAGCTACACCATTTAATCATCATTATTCCTCATCGTTGCGATTAGCCTGTAAAGCTTAAAGCGACGTTAAATAATACAAATAAATTTCTTCATTGTTACACGCATGCGCATATGCCACCTCGGTAACCAAGAGAGTTAATATATACGATCCCCCATCCCGCCACTGAAGACTCCGGATTGGAGCAAGACACAAATGGCCTTATTTCCATCTTTCGTGCGCGGAGACTTGAATCTAGGATGTAGTACCGAATTGAAGATTCGAAGATTTGAAACATCCCACGTTACAGTGCTTTTACTCTCTAGAGAGTGGCTGACCTCCGGTTATCACAGCGCGCTACGACGTCAGGGGTACCGGGTTCGAGACCCGGCCCAAGGCATGGGTGTTGGTTGTGAGAGTCCCTCTATCAATTTCATCATATCATCACTCATCCTCATCTTTGTGATTAGCTAACAGTGGCAGAAATGCAAAGTAAAAATACCAAATCAATCAAATCCAATCATTTCTGTAGAGAACGGCCATTTTCTCGGCGAGTTTTCGACCAGTCTTTCAAATTAATGTGCATGAGGAAGGCATTATTCTGTCTTGAGATGCAGATAGTTTCCAAATTAGAGCCCTTTTCCTACGAGACCATATCACGTATTTTTCTCAACCTGAAAGACATTTAAGAGGCAATATTCGAGATGTTACAAGAGTATGTGTGTCGTCCACTTGTAGATTATTTTCAGACCACCCTCTTACACTCTTTTAAGTTGAAGATAAACCCTTTAGGCGATCGATTTCCAGCTCTTTTTAGCTGATGCTCCGTGCAGGGAGGAGATGGAACGACCCGACAAAACTGCCTCGTTGGAGATACTCGAGAAGGCCTCTTCTCTTATCTGGTTGCGTCAAAAGACTCCCTCCCCCCGCGAGACGAAATTTGACGCCTCCACTCCTGGCACTGCCTTTTGACAAGCTATTTTATTGTTCCCTGCAAAGGTAGGCATCGGCCAACGCATACCATATTAAGGAATTTTTGAGAGATTCACCATGTGTGCAAATACAAATTACCGTTGAAGATAAGGATGGTGGTACCAAAACTATCGCGAAGAGATCAAGACGTATGAAAATCTCGTCTAAATTCGAATTACTTCGCTATGTTATTTTGCTTTATTTGCATAACTTTTCTATCACTTCTAACCTGAAGCCTTCCCGATGGCGCAGTGGTAGCGTCGTCGCCTTGTAATCAAGGGGTCCCGGTGTCGGTACCCGGTGGAGGCACATAGTGTTTCGGATCCCTCTTTAAACTGTAGGTCCAGTCCTGATTAACCTTACAGTGCATAAAGTGTTAATTGTTTAGGTGTAAGTTATACGTGGTTTTTAATGTGCCAAACTCAAGTTTTTAATTTGTTATGATAAGATTTGTATGTACTCTTTTCTTTATTATTCTGGAAGCTTCCTAGAATGGATCAAACTTTTCCCTGACAGAGGGTAAAGATGAGATCAAGGACGAGTATGCGCGAATTTCGTTACTCGAGTTAACAATTACGTTTTGCATGTTCACTGTAAACTCATTCAGCGACTCCTGTTTTTTATTTATTATTAATTTTATTTAATTGTGCAAATTTGAGAAAATTCCGAAAGTAAAAATAAGTTCGTACGTTTTAAAATTATCTCACGATATGAAACGAACGGACACCCCACCTCATCTTACAACTGAACCAAATTACGTAGATCTGCTTTACCGGAAAAAAATGTGATAGTGTGTGTAACACTAATCTATTACCAAGCCCCTGAAGGGAAAGGAACTAGATTTTCTCTTCACAAAAGTATCGAAGTAATTGCTATTACAGCGTTAATCATAAACCTGACACACCTCTTTCTCTAATTCAATATAATTAAATTACTCTCCTTTTAAGACATGCTGTTCAAGATCAACTCTAGAAGAGTGCGAGATCGAGACAGGCTTCATAATTCAAGAGACGTGACTGTGATAAGTGTACTGAAGGTTGCATTAGTTCTCTGGATTTGCGACTAGTGTTATAATAGTGCGACTAGAATAATGTTTGCATTATTAAAAGCCCTCTTGTAATTAGCAAGACTTATCCACTCTCTCTTTGCCGAAGTAAAAGAGCCTAAGCGCTGGCACTTTATTCTACTTTAATTTAAGTTCATTTACAGCCTGCACTTTTGTATGTATGAACAGAATTCCCCGACTTTTCAAGACCAAATCATTAGGGCAAGCCTGGAAGAAGGTCACTGTATTTTAGCTACACACCCACACTTAGAATTCTACTTAACCAAGTTTTAGAATATTCGCTTCGCATGGATGGGCAATAATGTGAAGAGACACTGAACAGTAATTGACTGTTGGGTATGGGCAGTGAGTTTCCATGAAACACTCGAAATGTATTGACAAATGATTAATTTTTTTTCTTAAAATTCATAACAAGTATAGTGCAAATGGTGCATAATTATAGTACAATTTAGTAATAGGTATTCCTTCAGATAACTATCCACCAAGCACCACCCAAAAGATTTACATGAAGGTGGTAACCAATAACAACTCATTATGTATCTCTGTATGATAAAGAGTTCAAACATGGCCTTTTTTCAGTGGTATTTAATGTACAGTTTATACTCTAACCAACAGTAATACTTAATGTATCAAAGTTAAGTGTAGTACGTCCGCAACAAATAAAAAAATTCTTGCTTGTCTTATTTTTTTGGGTTCAAATACCTACTTTTCCGCACACTACAAAACGTTGATTTTTCTCCAGAAAGAGTAAATTTCCTTGACATTTCCGCCACTTTACCAAGTTTTCAAGACTGGTAATTAGACACCCTACATTTAGAATTAAAATTTGCCTTGTACTTGCCTGTGTCTATGTATATTCGATATTGATTCTATTCAAGTGAGTTGTAACAGCGTAAGGCTTCCAAGCACGTACGGACTGCAACAAAAGCCCGGAAACCCCTCTGTGGAGAAGAAACCCTACAATATATCCTCAAGGCACCAGCATATCCGCAGGGTGTTTCATCTGCGCCGTTTTGGGAGCTTTAGAATATCATCAGTGTTTCAGCCTTTGGAGAAGTTCTTTGTATTGGTTTTTAGTGCGCTTATCATTATGGCGCGATTTAGTAGTAGAAGAGGCTTTATCAGGAACCATAGCAGGAGATTGTTCATTCAGGAGGAGCTGTTTGTCGCTTGTCTGTGCTTTGGTGCTCCCTAAAAGACCCATTGTTCTCTTAAGACGCTTGGGAATCTGGTGGCTGTCTCAGTCTCTCCAGAGAAATTCCTACTAGACCAGGAAAATGAGATAAAATAGGTGAAACTATGAGAGCTGAATTTTTGCAGAGGTGTTTAGGTTTAGGATGTTACCCAGTACCACGTAATAAAGTCACCAAAAATCCGAGGTGTACCTCATATTTAATTAACTGTTCCAGATACGGGAGAAAGTATCAATGAAAGAGTTTTGGTCCTGTAATGTTTTCGTAATTTCAACCGTTTCCATGTTGTCATTTTACTACCTGGTTTTGCACAACATCATTAAATTGGGCAGTAATCAAAACTAAATTTGATTTGCTATTGCGGCATCTAATTTATAATTTATCACCGAACTGGAAGTGATATTAAAAGATAATTCAAGCCAAGATGAAAATATATAATACGGGTAGTCGGTCGTACATTAACAACCATCTTCCTAGGGAATGCAATCCTCGGTAGATGGAATAATCCCGAGATTCCGATCTTTGATGTTGACGAGTCATTGAACCCCTCCTCTCTTTGTATGTCGACTATTTCACGCGGTTGCAAAATAGAGTTGATATATGCCGAAAGCGGCATATATAAGATGTAATATGCGGCCACAAAATATAATGGAAAGAAAAAAAAGAGAAGTTATGCAGAGGGTTAACACTCTTGAGTCTTGACACTACTCGATATACAATAATATTCTTGATACAAGCACAACATTATGCTTTCTTTTTCTTTTATTAGAGGTACAGAACAGATTCTAGTAAATAATAACTGGCAAATGAAAGTAATCGTATTACGTTTTCTCTGATGGTACTGAATGGAAAAATCGGCCAACATAATTTTATTACGAGACGATTTTATTCTGATATTATGAGACCAAACAGTGCTAAAGTAGTTGATAGGAAATGCTTTAACCACAAAGAAATCAACAATAAATAATTAGACCATCACAAGTCGCAACTAACATATTGTTAGTATGGTAACACAGCTACTTATAAATTTTGCTAAAATGGACGCAGGAAACGATAGAATCCAGGGTGGTGTCATTTTAGCGACACCTCCTTAGAGTATAAGTAGACTCTAAGGACACCTCCAACTACACTACACTGCATAAAGTTTTAGCTAGAGTGCATATTGTTGAGGACACTTATATTGATTCTGCCCAGAAATTCCCGGAGAATGTAATGATGTTTGGAAGCTTGGTCTCGTTGTCACACCAGCTAGGTTCCCCCCGAGATTTAAGTGGACCCAATAGGCTGAATCCAGCCTCGCTGAGGGATGAGAGCATTACGCTTTAATATCAGCGCTGTAAAAGCATTTTTCATGAGAGATAGGGGGAGGGAGGGGATGGAAAAATATTCTGTTCCCGGTTAATAACGTTGCAGCTACTATTACTGCTTTTGTTATATCCTCGTAAATTTACGAGCTTATGCTCTTTTGGCAAGGAGAGAATTTTTCATAAGGCTTCTATGCTTTCCAATTGGCCAAAAAATAATTTATAGTCGATTGTGTTTTTTTCTCGTGTTAATAACGTGTGTGTGTGTGTGCGTAAACAAGAAATCACATTAGAGGCTTGTATTGCTAGTATACTCCACTCTTTATTTGCTGAACGAAATGTGGATGAAACCACTGTTCCACAGTTCCAGATGCCTGTTTTCTTGTTAAATTAGGATACTTTAATCCCAGAATTCCCTCCATGTTTCCAGTAATATCCTGTGTGCTATCTTGACGTTGCGATAAGAGAGATGTCTTGTCAGTATGTTCAGTGGTATAATCAATCGATAGTGGTAGGTTTCCACTGATCCTCTAGAACCTACGCATACTGTGCAGCCAACAGCAAAGATAATAGGAAAATTGTACAGCTCATATTTTGATTCTTTTTAAATTTTACATCTGTATTGCCCTGATGGCGTAGTGTTTAAATTGTACGTCCAGTCCAGATTAGTCGATCTGTTTATATGGTGGACTGAGAAACGTAATCAATTCGCCTACTATTTTGCCGTTGGGTGTAAAAGTTGTTGAAAGATAATTCAGTTAGCTATCCGATTATGAGTTGAATCTGTATCTCTTTCTCTCTCACTCACACAGTATATATTTTAAATAAACTTCTTGATCGGATTTAACTATTTGATCCCCACCCTTTCCGAAGTCGTAATGCTCACCTTGTAATTTAAGGCTACTTTGTTCGACGCCCGATGGAAGAAAAAAGTGGTTTTGATTCCACTGCAGGTACAGCCCCGATCAACCTCTGTGTCCATAAAATGGACGTAAATTCATCCGGTTTGATCCTGTGTACCTGTGGTGTCTTTGCGTTAATATCTGTCCATAGAAACTCGCAATATAATTTTCAGTTTCCGTTTGTACAGCTCTTGAGGTGTACAATGTTGGCTGAGTATAGTGGGGGAATGGGGAGATGTTTGGTCGCGTCTTTGGTCCAGCTGGTAGGATGCTTGCGAAACTTTTGCTAGCTGGAGGAATACACACGCACGCACATACCCTAGTTTGGAAAGTTAGTTTCCAAAGGTCATAACAATTTACCATATCGTTGTGGAAAAGGTAAATGAAACACGATAACTGCTTTACGTGTGCAGCAACCCAATTAATCGGAAGGGATACAGTTTTTCCGGACGTTGACGGTCGTTTTCGCTATTGGCGAACGTGTTGTCTGCGAAGCATTGCAACGTGTTATTGGTTGATGAATTGGCATTTCTTTCTTCTTTAGTTTTTGGCTCATTCTCGCATTCCGCTCTCGCGCTCGAGGAAGCGAACTCTCTCACGCCGTTATTTCGGCTGAGGCGAGCATTTTTTGCGGGGAGCTCGATCGTGTTAAATAATCCCAGTAGGGAAAGGTGTATCATGTGACGGGCATTTCCCGTATGCTTAGAGTGAACATTCTGATTGCGACATGTAAATACAAGCATGCGTGCGGTTGTATGAACTGCACAAAGAATATTTTTCTCCTGCATTGAGGAATGCCATGAATTAGTTTCCCTATCTTAAGGTCTCTAGATTGGTTGGACCTCGAGTCTTAAGAGAAAAGTTATAAGGGGCATTCCATCATTATGGGTGGGACACGCGAACTACATTTTTGATAGTAAAGTAACTATTCTACTGATAGTTAAGCAACATTTTTCTTACAGCTTCTGTGCAATGAAATATGAAACTTAATACTGTTGATTAAACATAACTATCCTTAAAATACGTTCCCAGATTTTTAGCTATGAGTGATTTTTTTTGTCATGGGTGGGACAGACAAGACACTGCCTCTTCACGTAATAAGAAATTTATTTTAATTTCTTTGAATTGTCAAGTGATGAAAAATAAATGATTTAAGACAAAGGGAGAAGGTAATCGGCCTTTGAATATTCTAGTGGAGTTGAGGGGGGCAAAATGCAACAGTTAAAGGAGAAATTGATTGTTTTTTGATGTCACATACAAAACACAAGTCCATCAAAAAGTTCAAATAAACGACTAATATGTAAAATACCTTCTACTTTCTAACTTAATTATGTATAATACTTGGGTTTTTATCCAGAAGACAATTTTAGATTGTTAATTCACAAGATAGAATAAAGTTACAGCATTGCCTTTATTTTTAAAAATTGAGGTTCAGGGGATCTTTCGCATGGAATGCCCCATAATTATCCTCGAATTTTATTATTTCAAAATTGTTACTGGTATTTGTTCTGAGTTAGCTTACCTGTACACTAAAATAAACTTAATACCATTAAAATACAAGATGCCGTTTCTCTCTCTCTCTCTCTTTCTTGAATTGAACCCGCGACCTATTGATCTCCCACTTGGCATTCTTGTTGTCACGTATGTCTTTTGTCATCCTGGCTTTGTGGTTAGCGTGCAGATGCCCTCCGAATCTTACCTGTTCTACACTCCTGCATTTAATCTGGTCACCATGGTTCGGTCCTCCAGACACAAGGAAGCTACCGTCAGGTTATCGTTGCTGTACTAATTCTTAACCGTCGCTCCTTGCAGAAAAGGAGATTGGTGGCTCATTGGTTAGCGATTCAAGTCAGAGACGGTTTCCTTTGTTGTTTATGTACAGGGTTCACACACACCTGGAAAACCTGGAAATCTCAGGGAATTTGAAAAGAATACAAATCTCAGGGAAATCTCAGGGAAAATTTTGTAATTGATTAATGGTTCCCAATGAAGCAAAACTGGGGGATTATAATATGCTCCTGTCTGTGGATAATCCAAGCTGTTGCAGCATTTCTCTTTCAGCAAGGAATTCATATCTATTTGTTTGTCTGTTTCTTGTTTTTAAATGTGATTCCAGGGCTGGTGACCAAGTGTATACCCTCATAAATTTTGCGCTTTTTAAAATTTAATTAACCGATTTCGATCTTTTATATGAGTAGTGGTACTTGTGCTATAACCAGGACAGAATTTTTCGGAAAGGAAGAGTTCTCTTCTAGCAGATTTGCTTACACTTCAAACTTGCTCAACATGGCTATATGAGTTTTTTGCTTAAGTGTAGTATTCTGCATAACCCAAGAATTTTGGAAAAATGCCCCTCGGGAATTTTTCGGAAAGGAAGAGTTTTTTCGGAAAGGAAGAGTTTTTTCGGAATGGAAGAGCTCCCCTCTCAGATTAATTTGTCTACACTTACAAAAGGCACTTCTGTGAGATTGTTGTCCATAAACTTGTCAAAAACTTGTTGGCCACACTTAAAACAAGCTCAACATGTTTATTTGCTCTAGTGTAGTACCTGCCTAACCTGTAAAAATGCTCTTCGGAAAGTATCAACCCCCCCCCCTCAAGCAAGATTTTTGTTCATAAAATTGATATTGTTTTGGCTATACCTGAAATTAAGCTAAAACCCATACCCACCTATACATATTTACTTCAGGTTTAAGTTCAATTGGATACCAGGTTCATCTAATATTAAAACAATGCAATTCTTCTAGAATTGCTCTGTGACCCTCTTATTTCTTACATCATATGTTTATATGTTTCATATTAATTAATGTGTGCAATTTCAGCCGGGAAATTCCCGTGAAAAATATGCCCCCTCGGAATTTCCCGGCTGATGCAATTTCTGAGTATTGAAGCTTTGCATGCAAACAAAATTGCATCAGCCGGGAAATTCCCGTGAAAAATATACCCCCTCGGAATTTCCCGGCTGATGCAATTTCTGAGTATTGAAGCTTTGCATGCAAACAAAATTGCATCAGCCGGGAAATTCCTGTTTTTTTTTTTCTTCTCGGCCCGGCTTAGGGTATATAAAGAGATTTTGTATTGCATCAGCCATTATTGTGAGAGTAGCTGAGGAGTACAGACGTGTTGTTACAGTACTTCTCATACTACAGGCCTGTTTGTTTTAATATATATCTGCCCCAGCCTGTTATACAAAACAAGGTCATTGCCATTCTAGATATGCATGTCTGTACAGGTATTTGCGGACGGTCAGTTTAGATCAATATTTCTACTTGTGGGCTATTGGCTTTACAACCTGCCATAAGATAAGCATAGAGATTAGATTTAAAACCCCAGGAAATTTTATATAAATACCAAAGCCAAAAATATTAACACACATACACACATACACACACACACACACACACACACACACACACACACACACACACACACACACACACACACACACACACACACAGCACAGTGCTGAACCCAACTGATCCAGCATAGAATTTTGAATTGAATCCCGGGAAATTGTATATAATAAACAACAACAAAAATGCCGAATCAAAAATATTGTAATCAGTGCAATAAAAATATATCCAGCCCTAATTGGGCCAGACATCAAAAGATTTGTAACCCAGGCAAATACAGAACTCCCACAATAATTTGCCCCAAATGCAATAGAAAATACAGCATGAAATACTTCACATATACACATAGAGATACTTGCTCTGTACAGTCATCAGCACAACCATCTACATCTGGTCTGAAAAGAAAGCACGAAGCACCTGTTAATGCTGGACCTGCAAAGCAGCCACGCTATGAACCCATCCACAGCAGTTTTGCTGGCCAACTTAGGGATTATCCGTTTGTATCAGAGCCAAGATGTGGCATTGAGAATTTTTTGAACAGTATAAATTCTGATCTGCAGGCAATTCTAAATGCACAAAATGGCTCTTATAAGCTATCTCTGAAATTGTTTGTACAATATAAGAAACCAAATGGCACAAAATTTACACAGCCCCACATAACAGAAACTGTACCTGTATATTCAAATGCAAATTCGGACAGAATAATAAGTAGCTTGATAAATCAATTGAATATTAAACACTCTGAATTTGCGGCAAAAGAGTCCGGATGGAGCCTATGCGGCTCTCCACACAAGTTATATGTTCATATTTCTGAATTCAGCCCATTACAAGGATCTACATATCTGCCATTACCTGCCAATATTAAAAACAAACAAGCCGTGGTTAATATAAAAAATGCCGACCTGAAATGCTTTTTGTGGTGTATATTAGCTGCCTTGTATCCAGTTTCAAGCCATCCTGAGAGAATAACTTATTACAAACAACATGAACATCTTTTTGACGATGCAATGGAGGGTTTGGAATATCCAATGTCTGTTCAGAATATTGATAAATTTGAAAAAAGGGCCAGGCACATCAATGGCAAGCAATTATCTATTAATGTATTTATTTGTTCCACTGGCAATTGCTTGATAGCACCTCTCAGAATCAGTACATTTGATGATGATTCTGCTGTTCCGATTGATTTGCTCTTAATTGAAGGGGATGGCACTTATCATTACACTCTGATACATAATCTTCAAGCTTTAGTGAGAACACAACTAGACAAAACTAATAGAATATTCAAGTTGTGCAGAAGATGTTTAACTGTATTTGATGGTAGAAAAATGGTGAATGGTGTTTGTGAAAAGAGTGCAGAAATTGCAAAAAATAAGTTAATTGAGCATCTGAAATACTGTGGCAATCATAAACCTGTTCATATGGTGATGCCCAATCCAAGTGAAAATTGCAAATTCAAAAAGTTTGAAGCCTTGTTGGAACACCCAACATTTATTATCTGTGATTTTGAATCGAACCTCAAACCTCTTGCATTCTGCAATCCAGATCCTGAAGAATCCTCAATTACACCATACCAGTTACATGAACCTTCCACCTTTTGGTATGTGGTTGTACAGGGTGGTGTAGCTGGTGAGCCACACTTATACATGGGACCAAATGCCGTCAAAGAATTTGCACAAAGAATAGAAAATGAGTGCCGTGACATAGCATCTAACATCTTATTAAAATCAAAGCCTATGTTGCCTTTAACAGAGGAACAGATTGAAGATTTCAACAATGCAGAAAAATGCCCGGTATGTGATTGTGAATTTTCAGATACAAATATCAAAGTGCATCACCATTCTCATACAGATGGTAAATTTTTAATGGCCCTGTGTAAAAGCTGCAATATTCAGATCAAGAGACCAAGATTTATCCCCATATTTTGCCATGGAGCATCCAATTATGATTTCCATCATCTGATCAGGTACGAGGGTTTTGACAAGCAGAATTTAAATATTTTAGCTGAAAATGATGAAAAATATATTGCCATTACCAAGATAATTAAAGTTGATGGTGTTCCTATTCAATTAAGATTTCTTGATTCTCACAGATTTTTACCTGCTAGCCTGGCTACACTGGCCAGTCAATTACCTGATGATGACTTAAAAATCACACGTGCCTCGTTTCCAAATCAGGACCTGCAATTAATTAGGCGGAAGGGTGTATATCCATATGACTATGTCACAGATTTTTCTAAATTTGATGAGTGTTCCCTGCCACCGCAAGAAGAGTTTTACAGCAGAATCAGAGGATCTGGAATCAGTGATGAAGATTATCACCATGCCCAGTTGGTGTGGAACAATTTAAAATGCAAGACATTTGGTGATTATCACAAGGCATATTCGAAACTTGATGTAACCCTCTTAGCTGATATATGGCAGGCATTCAGAAAATTTTCCATGCAAAATTATGGACTGGATCCAGTGTATTTTTACAGTGCCCCGGGCCTAGCATGGGCTGCAACGTTTTTGAACACTAAAATGCAATTGGATCTGATCCACGACCAAGATATGTATCTGTTTGTGGAGAAAGGTATAAGAGGAGGGATGGTGCAATGTTCTCAGAGATATGCCAGAGCAAATAACAAATATATTCCTGATTATGATCCAACACGGCCATCAAATTTTATAACGTATGTAGATGCAAACAGCCTCTATGGTCACGCTATGATGCAAAAACTGCCATATGCAGAGCTTGAATGGGTCGAAGATTTCAATATTGAGGATCTTAAGAATTTTGATGACAGTGACCATGGCCTAATCTTAGAGGTTGATCTGACAATTCCAGATCATTTGCACAATAAATTTTCTGATCTGTCCCCAATTCCCGAGGTTCAGTGCTCACCTGGCTCTAAACAGAAGAAGCTCATGATGACACTGGAGCCAAAAAAGGGTTATGTCGCATATTACAAAAACCTCCAGTTCCTGATGAAACATGGTGTTCAAGTAACCAAAGTTGGAAAAGTCTTGAGGTTCAGGCACTCAGAATGGTTGAAACCATATATTGATACAAATACGGAGCTTCGAACATCTGCAAAAAGCGAATTTGATAAGGGCTTGTTTAAATTGTTGGTTAATTCAGTGTATGGCAAAACTATTGAAAATGTCAGAAAACATACCGATGTTAAAATAATTACTGACCCCAGCCTGAGCAAAAAATTGGTTGCAAAGCCCAACTTCAATTACAGAAGAATTTATGATGAGAATATGGCACTTTTCAACATGAAGAAAACAAAAATTAAGTTTGATAAACCTATTTATGTAGGGGCTGTGATATTAGAATTGGCTAAATTACATATGTTAACATTGTATTATGATGTGTTGAAACCTTTTTATGGTGATCGTGTAAAATTATTGTACATGGACACGGATAGTTTTATTCTTGATATTCAAACAGAAGATGTTTATCAAGATATTGCACAGTCTGAATTGTTTCAATACTTTGATACCAGTGAACATACAAGGATTCAACCCCACAACAAAAAGGTGCCCGGCAAGTTAAAAGATGAGACACTTGGTGATGTTATTGTGAAATTTGCTGGGTTAAGTGCCAAGATGTACACTTTTAAAACATGTAGTGCTGTTGCCAAAAAGGCCAAGGGCATTGGCAGAGTTACTGTTGAAAAAGAGCTCGAATTTGAAGATTATAAAAATTGTCTCAAATCATGTACCACAATCAAAACATCAGAAAATAGAATTCAGAGTGTGGATCACTTTTTGACTAGCAATATTGTAAGAAAAGTGGCTCTGGATCCACATGATGACAAGAGATGCATTTTATCATGTGGCATACATACTTTACCTTGGGGACATTGTGATTTGAAAAATGGCAATCAATGCCCAATTACAGAGCATGATTTGAAATAAATAAACATGCCTATGAACTTATTTGGGTTCAAAAAACAGGCTATTATGGAGCTGCCAACACCACAACCCTCTTCTGATATGCTGTCTAAACTGAGTGGCTTGTTAATTATTCATCTGAACAGCATACTTACAGAAGTTGATGATGAAACAGGCAAAACATTGTACATATTTAACAATAATTTAAATCATTACCAATTACCTGTAGGTGGGCAATTGCAATTTATTACAACCCCTGAGGGTGATGTCAAGATTTCAGTAGGGAGAAATATTTACAGAATTAAGCACTCAAACATGATTTCTGGCACTGTATATACCGTTTCTGCTGGTGACTGCTTATATATTGAGGTCCCTGGATCTTATGACAAGCTTATACCTTTTTTTATAGAATTAAGAATCAGATATTCAATAATAAATAACCACTAAAAGAAAATGCCTAATGATATATTTGGCCATACAAGACACGAAGATCACAGTGATGAGATTCTGATGCTTGATGTCAGAGTCAAGAAATTAAGAAGTGATTTACAAGCTTTACAAACAACACTCAATGCCAGTCTTCAATTAGAAATTACAAATTTACAATCACAATGCATGGACCCTCTTCTTAAAATTGATTCTGAACTCAAAGTGCTGCTTCAGAAATATACTGATCTGGCAACATTAGATAATTTTCAAAGTTTAGAAGAAGCTGTTGCAGCTCTTCAAGCCAAATTTAAGACCCAGGCCACCAATTCTGAGCAATTGAAGCAACAATTGGAAGAGCAGATAAATAATGTCCAGACACAGCTCCAAACAATTGTCAAAAGCATAAAATCACAAGAAGATTTTGATCTAGTGATTTCCACTCTAAAAGAACAGATTCAGTCACTCCAGATATCTAATCTGGACCCTCTGAACAATGCCATAGCCGAGGTTAAAGAAAAAATTGAGACACTTGAAAATTTTATGAACAACTTGCCATCTTCTGATGCTTTGAATGCAATAACTCGGAGTGTAGCAAATATTAAGCTGCAACTTGAAACATACGAAGATTTTGGAAAAAT
Source organism: Lepisma saccharinum (assembly GCF_977018435.1). Classification (NCBI taxonomy): domain Eukaryota; kingdom Metazoa; phylum Arthropoda; class Insecta; order Zygentoma; family Lepismatidae; genus Lepisma; species Lepisma saccharinum. The sequence goes on from NC_139237.1 coordinate 68,152,677, forward strand.
TCAAAGTTCCATAACCCATCTTGAGGGTACAATAGCAGCAGTGCAAAATGATTTGACAAATGTACAAGAATCTCGCCTGCCCGGTATTGTAGACACCCTCGTCAGTGTCCAGCACCAGATCACAAAGCTTGAAAACCTCAACACTGAATCTGAACTATCTCATTTTCATCACTTGATCGATGATATTCAAACAAAACTTGAAATTTTACAACAATCCACACCCACTCAGGCAGACATAGCCCTGCTCCAAAATGCTATGCAAAATGTGGCTGATGCTTCTGAATTAAACAATGTGAAATTGGCACTTGAATTTTTACAAAATACAGTATCAAATCTCCCTACATCACAGGAACTTAAAAATATAAAGAGGGCAGTGAATAGGATATTGAAATCAGAAGATATCAAGAATATCCAGGCAGAGATCAAACGTCTTACACAGACAGTGGCCACTCTACCAACCAATCAACATATTAATGAACTGCATGCCCTGTTTGAGGATATCAGAAGACAAGTCCATGATCTTACTGCTCAAAATTCGAAATTGGCAGTTGTTGAAAATTTGCAACAAATTGTAGCTAATATCAAGCAACAGCTAGGGACCATGGAATCCAATCAAGCAAATGCTCTGTCTGTTTTTGCCACCCAGCTTCAAGAGATTGTGCAACAATACAAGAAACTTATTGTGGACATAAAAATCAAGCCAGGCCATGATGATGTTGTTAGGACCATCAATGAGCACCTTGAATCTGTAACAAGCAGATTGCTTACAGCAGAAAAAGAAATAACAGGCATAATCGAGAATCCAAAACATACAGTAATTCTTGAATTGTACAGCATCCCCAACAAAGAATATGATTCACCATTTACACCGGGTGGCAAAATATATATGCTGTCCCCTGCACAATTTTATTACCAATTTTTTGTTGGGGGCACACTGAGACCAATCAAGATCAAATATTGGCATCAACCACAGGCACACCACTACCCTACCTTATCAATAACAAATGCTGATAACAAAGTGAAAATGACCAGTGTGGAATTGGAGGATTTTACAGATCCCAATACATTAGAAACAGCCTATACTGAAGATGATGGCTCTCTGGAATTTAAAATACAAATAGGGGACAAATTATATTTAGAAAATCCTGCAGTTTCAGCTGCTGAACACCCCATAGTTGCAATATTCTTGTTTACATATTATGTCTAGTTGTTGATGAATTACACAGACAAGCCCGACATAATTTTAAGAGACTCCCAGTAGTCACAAAGGGCATAGATGATTTATGGCAGAGCGACTTGATTGAAATGGCAAGTGGACAGCTGAAAAACTTAGACAAAATCAACAAGGGATACAAGTATCTACTCACTGTCATAGACACATTTTCAAAATTTGCCTGGGCTGTGCCACTCAAATCCAAGACTGGAAAATGTGTTACAGAAGCCATCAGGACAATCATCAATCAGAGTGGAAGATCCCCGCGCTATTTGCAAACAGATAATGGCAAAGAATTTTATAATTCTGTGTTCCAACAATTTATTAAAAGCCAGGCAATAAAACATTACTCGAGTTACAGTGACCTCAAGGCCTCAATTGTAGAGAGATTCAACAAAACCTTAAAAAATCTTATGTATAAACAATTTACACTGCAGGGTAATTATAAATGGCTTAATATTCTTCCAGAACTTCTACATAAATATAACAACTCGGTCCATTCCACAATCAACATGAAACCCTCTGAAGTAACTTCATCTGATGAGCAAAAATTGATCAGGACTGTTTATTATCCTAGATACCAGCCGACAACAAGAAGGGCCAAATACAGGGTGGGGGATCAAGTAAGAATAAGCAAATATAAGCACTTATTCAAGAGAGGTTTTACAAGAAACTGGAGTACAGAATTATTTACGGTAGTTCAAGTTAAACCCGGGACCCTTAACACATATATAATAAAAGATCACCGAGGAGAAATTCTCAAAGGCAGGTTCTATGAACAAGAGCTCAGCAAAACTAAACAGCCTGACACATATCTCATAGAAAAAATCATCCGCAGAAAAGGCAACAAGTTATTTGTCAAATGGCTAGGTCATCCGGAAAACAGCTGGATCGATGCAGACAAAGTGATAATATGAGCACCTGGGATGTTATAAAGAGGCTGCCAGAACCTGAACAGCAGATTAAGAGAAATGGCAAGTTGCTGCCTGAAAATATTAGGTGTCTTATTGTTGGGCCATCTGCTTGTGGTAAAACTACACTAATGGTTGATTGGCACCCAACTGGTTAGACTGGAAAAACAGGCACTTGTATGTTTTCTCTAAGAGCTTGGAACAATTAAAATATCAGCAGCTGATGAAGCTATATGATGGACTGGATATTGCCACTTTTGAACCAGATGTTAAGCCACTTCATGAATGTCTCGATAATTCTGTTGTTGTGTTTGATGACATTATATTGGATAATCAAAACAAGGTTAGGAATTTCTTTACACAGGGCCGACACAAAAACATTGATTGTTTCTACCTGGCACAGACTTTTTCAAAAATACCCAAGCAGCTGATCCGAGACAACAGCAATTTTATATGTGTGTTTCATCAAGACCATACCAACCTCAAACACATACATGATGAATATGTAGGTGGGGACCTGAGCTACAATGATTTTTCCAAGTTTTGCAGCAAGTGCTGGAGCCAGGACAGTTATGGGTTTGTCACAATTGATATGACAAGAACACCTAACACTGGCAAATACAGAAATAAAATCAACGATTTTCTAGACGTTGAGACATAAATAAATAAACATGAAAAGGCCAATCATTGATGATCTTAAGTTAAGAGATTATCTTGTAAAAAGATTTAAGGGATGGAAATCACAGAACCGGGGAATTTATGAAAAACACAAACAAACAGAACAGCCTGTAATTGATGCTATTAATAATTTAGGTAAGAATATCAAAACTGTTACAGAGCAAAATCAAGATTTGATCACAGAGCTTGTACCTGTAGCTGCAAGGAACATATTAGATTATCCATTCACCCCACTTTCCAGTATTCATACACCTAGTCCTGTTGCTCCTAGAAGAATTGAGGCTAGTCAGGATCCTATTGAATTGGGTCTTCTTGCTCAAAAATATTTAACCACACCTAAAGACAATAAAGATGAGGTCTTTGGCTTATATGCTGACACAGAGCTTGATGGCAGCATCATACATAGAATTGGCAATTTCAGAGTAACTTTTATGGGGGATGATATAATTGTATATTCAGAATCTCGTCTCGGAGAAAAAGGTGCTTTTGTTAAGTACACCGGCACACCTGGATTGTGGGAACTGATGACTAGGAAAAGGCCTGTCAGCTATACAGATCAAGATTATGAGGATTACAAAGAAATATTAATAAAATCAGATGCTCTATACCAGAACAATGATCCCACACAAAAAAGAGTCAAGTCTAGCAGTGGAGCAAAATACAACAATTTAATCAAGCCCATATGGTCACAGATCAAGACTGGCAGTGGAATCAAACAATACAACACCCTGCCTAAAGAATTTGTGTGGGTTGATGATGTCAGGAAACTTGTAGATAGGTTGCTGGTGATAGCTGGGGAGGAAAATGCTGGCAACCACAATTTTTACAATGAAAAGGTTGGAATTATGGACATGATAAGCACAAAATTGTCTAATTTTATAGTGAATGACCCTAAGGGGATTGGATATCTCATAAAAATTATTAATACTCTACCACCTAAATTTTGGAATATTTCTGAGGGTCGGGGGTTGGTTAATGACATTATAAACAAGCTGCCATTTGAACTACACATTCCAGGTTATCAGTATTGTGGTCCAGGCACAAAATTGGACCATAGATTAAACAGAGGGGATCCTGGTGTAAATCCCCTAGATGCTGCTTGTAGAGACCATGACATAGCATACAACACACATTCTGATCTTGACAAGAGACATGTTGCAGACAAGAAATTAGAAGAGGCTGCATTTGGCAGATTTGTAAGCAAAGATGCTTCTTTGAGTGAGAGAATATCAGCATTGGGAACCACCATAGCTATGAGCACCAAACAAAAACTGGGGTGGGGGTTGTGAATATGTATATAATAAACCTACGATGAAGGCCAAGGGTGTTATGTATCAAGTACCTTATGCAGGTCTCAAATCTCTTAAAACTATTGACAGTCTTTTGACCAAAAAGCAGCGCAAGAAAAAAAGCTCTTGTCTTGCAAAGGGCCATGGTATGAAATTGTTGCTTAGTACCCCCCAATTAAAAAAATTACAGCAATCAAGAAAAAAATCACATGTGGGGGGATTTATATTTACCATCCCTGCCATCTTAGCTGCTCTCGGGGCTGTTGGGAGCTTGGCCGGCGGATCAGCCGCCATAGCAAAAACAGTAATAGATGCCAAGAAAAATAGGGCAGAATTAGATGAGCAGAGGCGCCATAATCTGGCAATGGAGAAACAAGGCAAAGGTGTTATGAATAAGTTTAAAAAAAACAAGAGCCGCTTACAAACCAAGATATTGAAGCTTTAATCAAGCCACTGGGCATCAAACATTTTAGAGGTGTGTACATGTCTGATTCTTTACCAGAACAACCACTCAGCAAAGAGTGTGGCATTGTTAATTTGGATGAGTACAAAAATCAGGGCACTCACTGGATTTGTTATCTTAAATATTTAAACAATAATGCATTTGTGTTTGATTCATTTGGAGGTGTTCCACCTGAAAATTTAATAAAATATCTAAATTCACCTAATCTTTATTACAATAATGCCCGTGTTCAAAACTTCAAAGATGTTAATTGCGGACATTTGTGTTTATCTGTTCTTAGATACATGTCTCAAATAAATAAACCATCAATTGAAGATTTTCAAAAGGCCTTGTGGTATCTGAAACATCATGGGGGTATTCCATCTCACCAGCCAAAATTCAATATTGAAACTCAAATTGCATGATGACATAGTGTATCCCAAAACAATAGCTCTCAGGGCATTTTACGGCATGTACCTGATCCCCAATATTACACGCCACAACAACACAATTGCAGTAGGTGATGAAAAAATTGTCATCACTCCAGGGCAATATAATCTGTCCACTCTAAATGCTCAATTACCCAGAGGTGTAGTATTAAGTCAAAATTCTGTCACTCACAGAGTAGAGATTGTATCTGCTACAGAAACAGTGGATCTGGCTACCATAGGAGAGCTGTTAGGCTTTGAGAACAACACAAAACTTGAAGCAGGCATCAAACACACTGCTATGAATATACCTAAATTCTTAGCCATAGAGACTCTGAATATTCACTGTAATGTGGCTGAGGGTATGATCACCAAATCAAATGGCATAGGTACTCACAAACAAACCGGCATCATTGCAACATTCAAACCTAATTCTGAATTCATGGAGCCCATCATCTACAATCCATCCCCAACATTATATTTTCCTGTGTGCCATAATAGAATAGATAACATTGAATTGATGGTCACTAATGAAAAAGAAGAATTAGTTGATTTTGCTGGAGCCACAACAACTGCAATCATAGAGATTAACATTTAAATAAAAATACATACAATGGAAAATATTGAGAGTTATGAGCTACAATCATTCCCTCCAAACAGGAGGACATTTGCAAATTTAAATCAACCCAACACAGAGATTGAGGTTGATCTTGATGTAGGGGATGGATTTATACACCCTCACAGAGCAGATCTATACATCAAATTTGATGTTGTAAAGCTCGATGGTACCGATTATCCGGCAAATACAAATATAAGACTTGTAGACAATTTTGTGCCGCATCTGTTCTCTGAAATTGAGATCAGAAAGCATGGGGTTGTTATAAACAGAATAGATTATCCCGGCATTACCTCCACGGCTTTGGCCACACTAAAATTATCCAAAACCGAGGCTTGTTACTACAGAATCGGTGGATTTGAGGCTGGTGAGAAAATATTATCCAAGAGTCACACTGTGCTGTTCCCTATGCGCCTGTTGCCAGGATTCTTCTCGGATTACAAAGATATTATGTGGAAGGGTGGTTTAAGAATCACATTTAGGAGAGCTGCCAATGATAATAATGCTTTGATGAGGTACAGCACATTAAACTCTACAGGGGAAGCTCTGCCCAATACCCTTCCTGATGAGGGCAAGTGCATTATTCAGACTATGGAGTTAAGAATCCCTGTTGTTGAATATGAGGCCAGTTATGCTCTTAAATACAAAGCAGATATCCTAAAAAATCCACACGTTCCTCTGCAATTTTACACATATCAATCTGTACAGAAGCCTGCCTCTGGTACCTATTATGAATTTGATGCTACAAATTCATTCTCCAGTATTCAGTACGACATGCCGGATTTCGTAGTGGTATTGTTTCAGACTGGAAGACACAACAATCAGGAAAAAAATTCAAGTAAATTTGATAACTGCAACATCAAGAACATATATCTTAAAAATGGCAGAAATGAGGTCTTTCCTAGAGAAAATTACAATTTAGACATGTCCAAGGATGATTTTCTCAAATTATATGAAGCTTTTTCTTCCTTCAAACGCGTCACTACTGGCAATACTGACATGTATTACACACCAGATGAGTTCAAAGGACAGAGACCCATGTTTGTAATTAACACTTCAAAAAGAAAACAAGTTGTGGTAAATGATAGAACAAACATTAAAATTATCTGTGAATTCCATGAGGCATTACCTGATGACACCATTTGTACTGTCATTCTCATAGGTGAAAAATCATATGTTTATGATGTAAGAAATGAGAGAGTCACGGAGCAATTCTAGAGGGTCTCTGCATATTGCATTGTCTTAGTACTAGATATGCAAGATGAGCCTGGTATCCAATTGAACTTAAACCAGAAGTGGACCGGAAGTAAATATGTGTGGGTGGGTGTGGGTGGGTGTGGGTGGGTGTGGGTGTGTATGGGTATGAGTGGCCTAGTTTTAAGTCTCACAGAAGTGCCTTTTGTAAGTGTAGACAAATTAATCTGAGAGGGGAGCTCTTCCATTCCGAAAAAACTCTTCCTTTCCGAAAAATTCCCGAGGGGCATTTTTCCAAAATTCTTGGGTTATGCAGAATACTACACTTAAGCAAAAAACTCATATAGCCATGTTGAGCAAGTTTGAAGTGTAAGCAAATCTGCTAGAAGAGAACTCTTCCTTTCCGAAAAATTCTGTCCTGGTTATAGCACAAGTACCACTACTTATATGACGTAAAATATATTTCAAAATATGGAAAATGCATAATAAAGATAACCTGATGTCTAAAGTTAACCAATGTTCATCTGATGTCCCTTATTATGGAGTAGTTTTAAGTTTTTTCTTCCTTCTTTTTTTACAAAATAGTAAAAAAATTGAGTGCCCTGTTTAGGGAAATATTTATTTTCTGCCATCTTTTGTGTACAATATTGTTGATTGTGTATTTAATGCATTTAGAACAAAATTTTAAATATTTACTTACTAGTGCCATATATGAATTATGTTTTGTTCATAAATACTTGTTCATATTTTAAGTTTTTGATCATGTTATAGCCATGACATGACATGTGAATTTTTACATGCCTCAAAAGCTCACATATGTGTAAAATGGAATAATTGTAGGACCAGCAGATCTACATTAATATCATGTAGTGAAATAGTTTTCTCAACAGATATGCCAGAATGATATATTTTACAATGTTCCAAACCCCCAAACCTATGTTCCCATTTCTTCATGACTCCCTAGAAAGTGTTGTTAGAGATGTAATGGGGAGATTCATAAAAAGTGACATCTTGAACAATGCAAAAAATCGTTTTAAATTAATGCAAATTGATGTCAGGAATTCTGACAACTTGATTCCTTTGACAAAGATTGATATTGGAATTGGTGCCAAAGCTGCTTTGGAAGCTAAAGAGATGAATGAAAAGGAGAAGCTTATGTTTTTTACTAGCTGCAGAATTTAACCAACAACAGGAGAAGATTGTGGAACGTAGTCCCCTTAAGTTCAGGTTGGTGAGAGCTGCTAGTTGTTTAGTTCCGAAGCAAATGACTCAGTTTCCAAAGCGATGTGCTCAGCGCATGGAAGACCTGATACAGGAACTTCTCAGGAGAAAAAGAATGAACGCTGTAACTGGTGATAAAGTAATTTGCCAGTTTAAAGGAATTGAAAGAGAAGTTTTGTAACTTTTCAATAAAAACTGATGCACTAGATTCTTTTTTTTTACAGGTGTCGTGAAGAGCAAGGATGACTTCTCTGAGTTATGGAGCACTGTTAAGTTGGTTTTGATTTTATCACATGACAATGCATATGTGGAAAGTGGGTTTTCTGTAAATAAGCAGGTTTTAATAGAAAACTTGAAAGAAGAGTCTGTTGTGGCTATTCGGCAAGTTTATGATGCAGTGAAAGTGGTAGGAGGAGTGTCAAATGTAGAAGTAAGCAAAGATATGATCCAGAGTGTTACAGGTGCACATATTAGATACGAAGAAGCATTGCAGAAGTTGAGAAAGAAATGTGATCACAAAGAAAACCAAAGGAAAGAAATGAAACGTAAAGCAAGTGAGATCTGTGCTTTACAAGCCAAACAACAAAAGATGCAAGAAGAAGCAAAGGCTATTGCAGAACCATTAAAAAAGCTTGAAGTTTCTGAGAAGTGATGTTTCTTAATTTGCAGTATCCAAAGTGATGTTTCTTAATTTGCAATATCCAACATTAAGTACATTTCGTGTTTTATGTTTGTCTCAGTAACTTATTATTCCTTTTTAAATTGGTACTAAGAATTATCACTTCATTTTTATGTTTTAAAAATTCCAATAATTTCTTTGTCTTAACTATTATTGTATGCATTACAGATTAATCGATATTGTATCCATTTATAAACATCTATGAAAAGTGTGAAAATATTTCAATGTTCTATATCAGATATGTTAGAAATTGTTTCAGAGTTTTTTAAAGTTCTAGAAAACTGGTCGTCTGTGTTCTTAATTACATGCAAAGAAGTGTAATTTTATTTTATTATTGAACTAGTTTTGTTATTTGCATCAGAAAACAACAGTAATAAAGAAGGTGAGGATGGTATGGCTATGAGGGGAAATGGGGGAGGCCATTGTAAAATTATAGTAGTCATTTACTGTGCATTCAATACTCTGGAAAAAATGTGAGGATTCTGGAAAACTCAGGGAAATCTCAGGGAAAATGGATTTGGAGTTTGCGTGGGAACCCTGTATGTATGTGCATTTATATAATAATTACAAAATTATAATCATATCAATTATATGAATTTTAAAAAGTAAAGTGCTCTCCTGGTCCCCTTCAGAGTTTCCTCTTTATACGACGCTGGGTGGGCGCCGGAGCCGCTTGAACAGGTGGGGAAAATGCCGTTCTCCCCCGCCGGGGATCAAACCCGGGTCTCAGTCTCTAACGACTGAGCTGCCGCGGCACATAATAAAAATAAAATAAGAGCTATTATTGCACTAGTGTTACCCACACCATATATAATTATAAAAAAAATTACCACCATTACCAACCAATTGTACACTTACTGGTTTGAGTGTTATGTCGGAAGACACATCCCAAAGGGGAGCCTGAAGAGCCCACCACGTGAATTTTGCCTTCAATGTACGTTACCTTTATGATTTTATGAACAAGTAGCTCAGAAACATTGAGAATACCATATAGAACAATATAATATATTTTCAATTTAACCTAGGGTAAATGACAGTTCTATTGTAATGTACTTTCTACGATGATGTGAACTTCGTTAAGATTTTACATTGTTACTATCGTTAAATGTATTATTAGAGGATTTTACAGGTTTGTTAATGCAAATGACTGCAACGAACTACCGACGTCATTTGCAGAAGTTTTCGTTCATGCATAACTATCGCTATGTATCTTGATGACATCTAAAATTTCCGTTTTCAATTCCCCGTCGAGTATCGATAGATCACGTGACCCCACGAAGTCTGCGCTTTTCCAACGACCCAGTTATGTCGAGGTTCGTAAAAGGGATGGGGTCGTTCTGGAACACGGAGTGGAGGATGAAATGTGCAGCGTTGGACGGAGACAAAAACACGGGGGCGGAGACAAGAGATAGGAATTCTCCCGCTCTTAATTAAGGAGCTCAACTTCACAAATTCAAAGAGGCAGGAGAGCGAATGCATTATCTGAAAATTCTCACCGTGTCTGGGGGACGGTGGATAAAGCAAACAAAAAAGAGAGTATAGTGGGTATAGCTTCAAGTAGGGGAGAGTTCTCTGATTTGGAAATTAATGTTTGGATTTCATATAAATGTGGTTGGTGAACTTTTCGTAACTTTGTTTGCAATTTTCCTTAGTTATTGATTGATTGGCTTTATTTTACTTCGCTTTTTGTGCCACTTTTGGCTATTTTGGGAAGATGGGGATGAGTGATGACATGATGAAATTGATGAATGGACACTCACAAACATCCATGTCCGGACCGGGATTCGAACCCAGTACCCTGGCGTTGTAGCGCGATGTGCTAACCACTCCGCCATGGGGAGCGGCGCTCTTAATTATGAATAATATATCTCACAGCACTTGTTACGGTTGTTTTTAGTTCTTATTGGTGTCTGTCTTAACATACTTCCTTTGTTGTTGTTATCATTTATTATTTTAATTATTTATTTAAATCTAATTTCTTATTGTTGTTTATAAAAAAAAATTAGCCCCTCCGGTTGCGTAGTAGTAACGTCGTCGCCTTGAAATCAAGGGGTCCCGGGTTCGATACCGATGGAGGCACATTGCGAGTGTTACGGGTCTCACTTTAAACTATAAGTACAGTTCCGATTACCCCGTCTGTGCATAAAATGCACTAAAACAGCAGTTGTAGTTATATTCTAAAATTTAGTTTTATAGCAATAAACTCTTTTTTCCTCTTCTTTCTTCGTGTTGTAGAAATTATCGATAGAAATAATATATACATAATATTACGCAGAAAACCACTCGAGAGTTTTTATCATGCGTTTTGTAATTGCTTACAAGAAACATACGTATAAATGTGTTGAATCGATGCTTGAAATTTAATGTCTTAATTCTTTGCGTAACAACTGTAGTGTTTGTATATGTTTTCACGTTTACATAGTGCAAGGTAATCTGGGATGGTAATCTTTTCGAGCAAGATTCTACAGCGCGATTTGAAAGGGAGGCGATGCTTTTATTAAGTGACGAAAGTTGTATAATTAAAATGAAACGCCGGATTAAAAGTTTACAACTGAAGTGCTGTAATTTATTTTCATTAAAATACATTTTTCAAGGCATAAACGTCGATCAAGGAAAAAAAACTAATTTAATCTGTAGGTTTTTAAGGACAACTTTATTGTTATATGTAGTTTATATATGGATATGTAGTTTAACAATATACTTTAGGGCCTACTTTTTTATGTTTATTTCATACTTTTGAAGTATGTTTTCGGCGCCTAAATCTCCACTTTTTTCGAGCCTAAAATTTCGAGTTCTAGCGGACAAAGTACATGTTGCATTATCCTAGAGTGTGATTGCACGATTGCTTGAAGTTCTGTTGATGTCGAGGTGAGAAAGTTGTTCCCAGGAGAAGCAACTAACTAGTTCACGTTTTGCATTGCAGATACTCCCGCTCGGAGATCGAGGCGAAGGTGGCCGCGTACCGGATGATGCTGATGGCAAGCGACGGCAGCAAAGCAGTGCCAGTCCCCAGGGACGACTTTGGCCGCGTAGCGTGAGTACCTTCACACTCATTCTAAATGTGTGTTTCTAAGTCTGTATGTATGTATGTATGTGTGTGTGTATAGTTACCGGCCATAAAAACGGGACACCTAGATCCTGAAATACAATTTCAACTTCGGAATTTTTATGAGCTTCCTACTGCATATGCAATAATCACATTTTCAGTATTAAACCATCACACCTTTGGGCAATGCATATATTTTTTTCCAATGGAATAGCTTTACATTATGAACTTGTAAACGTTACATTTTTGGAACTCGGAAAATTTTAACAACTTGCCCCACAGTGGGGCAAGTTGTTACAGTATCGGAGCACGTTGTTACAACAAAGTATTATACAGTAATAACATACAGGTAGTGGACAAAATAATGGAAACTCAAGTCAGAAGTGAGACATATTTTCAATGTGTCTGGTAATACTGAGCACGGCGGAGATCAACCTTCTCTTGTTTGTTGCAGGTAGTATGGACTCGGCACTGACAGTAGAGTGAGGCAGTGTGGTAGTGCACCTTGTTCAGGTGTAGTGAGTGACCAGTATAGCCGACCTGACGGAGTTTGAAAGAGGTCGAATTGTTGGTTCCCGTTTCACTGGAGCATCTGTGAGCAAAACAGCGAAGTTATGCGGTGTAACACGAGGCACGGTCTCGAAAGTCATGACCGCATACACAGTGCACGGTGAAACAGGGTCTGCTAAGCACAATTGTGGTTGAAAGACGAAGCCGCAGGAAATGGAATGGACCGCCGGGCCTTGAAGCGTATTGTGACGTTGCAGAAGAAAACAATGGCCTCCAAAGTGACTACGGAACTTAATCAGCACCTAAACACCCCGTGCCATGCAAAACAGTGAGGCGGGAACTGCATCAAATGGGTATCCATGGGCGTGTTGCTATTGCCAAGTCCCTAATAACTGAGACGAGTGCTCGAAGGTGACGTGCATGATGCAATGACCACAAAACTTGGACGTTGGAGGACTGGAAACATGTCATTTGGTCAGACTAGTCAACCTTTATCCTCTTTCCCACTACTGGACGCGTGTTTGTATGGCGAACACCCTCGGCAGCATACGATGTGGACTGTCACCGCCCGACTGTCAAACATGGTGGCGGCTCTATTTTAGTCTGGGGCATTATATCATGGTATTCGGCAGCCCCCTTGTCACATTACACAGTCGGGTCTCATAAGCAGTGTATAGAGAACTCTTGGATAACCAGATCCACCTAATGGTGCAAACCTTATTTTCAAATCGGAATGCCATCTTCCAGGATGATAATGCCCCCATTCATACTGCTGGCACTGTTCAACAGTGGTTTCCAGAGCATCCTGATGAGGTTCAACATCTTCCCTGGCCCACCCAGTCCCCAGACCTGAATATCATCTAGCCTCTGTGGGGTGTTTTGGAATCCAGGGTTCGGCGTCGATTTCCACCTCCTTCGTCTCTACCTGAGCTGGAGGCTGTGCTGCATGAAGAATGGCTTCAAATTCCACTCACCACCATTCAGGACTTGTATCGGTCTATTCCGTCCCGAATCCAAGTTGTATTGCATGCTATAGGTAGCCCAACACCGTATTAATACATGATGTTCCGACTTCCACAGGTGTTTCCATTATTTTGTCCCATACCTGTACATATAACAATAAAGATTAAGAGAGATGCAAAATTATATAACGCCCACAAACATATTATCCACTTGTTACTTTTTCCCTTGCAACTTTTTGCGGATTGGAGAAACAAAAATAAAACAAAACCAATGAGATTTCAATTTCTGTACTGTACACTGTACCCAGTCTTCCCCCTTTTTACTTTCAGAAAACGGATGAAATCAAATAATACACAAACAGTCTTCATCTTCACTGAATTCATTTCATGCTGTACTTGTCTTATCCTCTTGTTTAGTTTACAATGTAACAAGATGCCCCGTACACGATGTAACAACTAGCCCCGCGCGACGCCATTACTTTCAATGTAGTCCTGTCCTTGGACGAAGAAAAGAAAGTGAGCGGTAACTGCGTGAAATCAACGTTAATAATTAGTGATTCAAACATAAAAAATAACGGAAATTTACCCTCACTTCTTCATGTAAAAATCACAACCGGAACGAAACCGTCAATAATCACTTTCAAACCAAAAAAGTGAAACACACTCGTAACGTCCACTCACGTGCCACCACTAGCGCCAAACTACAAACCGGGACGCCTTTGTCGAATAAGTCACGTGCTCTATGACCCCTAGCGGAAGTCACCGAAAACTCTATGTAACAACTTGCCCCTTGTAACAACTGGCCCCAGTCTCCCCTACTCATTTCCCTGCAAAGAGTTGTGTAACAGTTGGTCTGAAAAGTTCGTAGGCTAACATAGTAAAAAATATTTTTTTTGACAAAATTCGATTTTATTATTCAATGTAGTTGCCTTCGAGGGCGATACAACGATTATAGCGGTCATACAATTTTTCGATGCCATTTTTATAGTACGATTTCTAGCCTCAAAATAGGCCTCAGTTTCGGCGATTACCTCTTCATCAGTGCTAAATTTCTTTCCAGCGAGCATTCTTTTAAGGTCTGCAAACAGGAAAAAGTCACTGGGGGCCAGATCTGGATAATATGGTGGATGGGGAAGCAATTTTATTACGGTTGAATATCGCTAAACATTGCTCCGAATCATCAAAACGTTGTTGCTTTTGATCGATTGTGAGCACGCGCGGCACCCATTTTGCACACAGCTTTCGCATGTTCAAATATTCATGCACAACATGTCCAACACGTTCCTTTGATATTTTTAAAGTCTCAGCTATCTCGATCAACTTCACTTTACGATCATTTAAAATTATTTTGTGGACTCTTTTGATGTTTTCGTCGGTAACAGCCTCTTTGGGGCGTCCACTGCGTGCATCGTCTTCGATGCTCATTTCGCCTCGTTTAAATTTAGCAAAGCACTTCTCAACGGTTGATTTTCCTGGTGCAGAGTCCGAATAATGTTTATCAAGCCAAGCCTTGGCTTCAACAGTATTTTTTTTCGCCAAAAAGCAATGCTTTATTAACACACGAAATTCTTTTTTATCCATTTTTTCACAATAACAAAAGCTGCTTCACTCACAATGCTATATCTCAACGAACTAATTATCCGGCAGCTGTGAAATTTATACACGTATCTTTTGAAGGTTAGTACTAAGTAAAAATCACATGGATTTAATTCTAGTAACGCCATCTATGAGTCAGCCTACGAACTTTTCAGCCCAACTGTTATGTTGTGTAACTCTACGGCGATGGTAAAAGTTGCTATTAAAATTCAATTATCGCCGTAGAGTTAGGCAACACTCATAACGCCTTGCAGGGAAGCTAGTATTTCAGGATTTAGTTATCCCATTTTTTATTGCCTGTGACTGTACATATTATTTCGTCGTGAATTTGCCATTTATACCTTAAGGATTGTAGTAAATTACTTACTTTTTATTTATTTTTTATTTTTTGTTATTTCGCGTTGCCATTGGCTAATCGCGACGATGAAGGTGAATGATGATATAATGAAATTGATGGACACTAACAAAGAACACCCATGTCCAGGCCGGGATTCGATCATGAGACCATCAATTACTTACATATTCATGTTCTACAATACAGGGTGATTATAAAGTTTCGATCCATTTCTGTGATTCCAAATGACCACCCTGCACGTCCACAATGCTAGAAAAGGTGTTTCGTGCAGCGGTGCGTCTCTGGAAGTTTTGTGTGGACGGGCAGGTGGTCATTTGAAATAAGTCTCAGTGCAACCTGTGATGGATTATGTGTTACTCTGAGATTGGGTTTACATTATCTGTAGAAGCTTTGATAGATTATGTGTTACTAAGTGTTAGGTTTTTCATTCTCATTATTGGTTTGATTCTAATATCTGTTTTTCACAGAAATTGATCGAAACTTTATAATCACCCTAACAAAGAACACCCATGTCCAGGCCGGGATTCGATCATGAGACCATCAATTACTTACATATTCATATAGTACATATAGTCTCTCCCAGGAGTCTGTGGTTGAAGCGAACGAAGACCCAAGTCCTCTGCTCAAGTAGGGCTTGACCAATAAACTCGTGAAAAGGGGCAACGCGACCGAACTGCTTCGCTACGTCCACTCGCTTTCTCCTATTGTCTACCGTTATGCGCGGCGTTGCTCCACAGATTCCTGGTACGGAGCATATGTAATTATTACTCTTATTTCTTCGATTTGTTTTTGTTATAAAGCAGCGTGGTGCTGGTCACACCACATGAGTAGGAGAATTCATGGAACCCTACCTCCACCCCAGCCACTTTTCTATTTATATTCTCGTTCTTTAACGTCGCACTCCTGTTACTTCTGCTTACTCGCGACGAAGAGGATGAATTGTAAGATTTGATTAAATCTATGAAGGAGCACTCACAAACAAAACACCCATGCCACGACTCGAACCCGAGGACTTCGGTGGCGAGATCGACAGTCGATCACTTAACGTGATCCGGTGTTGCCGCCAAAGAATCAAAGTTAGTGTTGATGTAGAACTGGGTCTCCTCCTCCAGATGGGTCAAAGAGTGATGTATTTAAGTTTCGATCTGTTCATAATATGGTAATTGCTCCTGTTAATACTGGCAGGGATAATGATAGTAGTACGGCTGAAATAATTACTGATCATTAGGGCTCGGATAGTTATGCACTTTAAAAACCAGTTTAATTTATAAATGCTGTACGTTACAAACTATGAAATAGTACATGCCAGGCAATGAATATGCATTATTCTGAATTCTCATTCGCTACACAGATTTTTTCAGCGTTAAATGAAAATACAATAATTTACAGATCAAGATCATGATTACATTTGATAACAACATGATGTCTCAAATTTTCGAACTTGAAACTCCTTCTGTTTTCAGGTAGAATAACAAAAATTAAACACACTCCTTTGGCACATTACCTCACCCGAGGAATCCAGGGAAAAGGAAAGATGGAAGACAGAGAAAAGAAAAGAGAAGATAGGCGAGAAGAAAAATAAATACTATGCTCGGTATTGGTTGTGGGTACAAAAATATGCACATCAACTTATTTTCATACAAATATGCATTTGCGTATGCAATATGCATAATTAAATTATCCGAGTCCTACTGATCATACTAATAATGGTACTTGTTTTAAAAGAGTTTGAAGGAAAGGCAATAAAGATACCTAAATCATAAATTATCCGGAAAAATTATTTACGTACGAAGAAACTTGCGGTCAAACTGGCAATTAGGCGTACCGCTGTCCGCCCTGTTTGTTCAACAATCGGCAACCTTAGAATCCTTTCTTTACGAAGCGACCAGCAGGAAACAGGATTTCGTCAAAATAACCGCCCTAAGCTGTTATTGGGGCCGGGAGATAGCGTGGCCGGGCTATAGTTTAGTTTAAAGATTCGCTCTATCGAGCACCCAAATAGAACAATACCCAGAAAATGAACACCGTACTAACTACATTATTTAAATAAGAGGGTGACGATGTCTGGTGCACTGAAGCGACCACTATGCGAAATCAGCGCGATTACAAAAATTATCTCGATCACACATCTGGCGCAAGTATCTACAGCTCAAAAATTAATTGAGGCCGGGTCTCCGCAGAGACTCCCAACTCCCCCCCCCCCCCAATTTCCGTTCTCCTTCACGTAAGAGGATAAAAGAAAATTGAGGAACGTGGAAACGGAGTCTTGGTAAAATACGCCTTCTTTTTGGCAGCGAGGGGAAATGCACGTCTCTTCCCAGTTGCTCATTGTGCCATTTTTCACCGCCTGGCAGCCATTATGGAAGTTGGAAATCCTTTCTAATATTAAGGTCGGAAGGGGGTGAGGAGGGGGTTGGAGGTCACGTTATGCATCAATGCATATTCGCCGCTCGTCTCCGGCCTTTTTGACGTCAGGAAATGCAATAAACGGGATGGAAGAGAACGTGGAAACACCGTGATCTACGGTGCCGGAGTATTTTTTTCTTAAGTACCAGCCGTGCTTTCGTCGAGAGTAATGGGCGTTTCGGACGGAGAGGTTCCTTAATAAGTTTTGCCGCATGACCTACTTCCTGGAATTAAGGGTTTCTTATTGAAAATTGAATGTGTTCTTTAATGTCGAGGGAGCCGAGCATAAGGTTGACGTGAGGTATTGTCAGCTCTTGAGACTTTGCCTCGCAGTGGTCTGATTGTCAGTTATTCAATCCGTTTCCAATCCAATCATAATCCTGGGATGACGGGTTCGATCTGTGGTAAAGTATGGATGATATCGAGGCGAGACTTGGAGATGTCTCGAATTATAATCGCCTTGATTGATGATCGATTTGGTCTATTTTACTTCGCTTTTCTGCCACATTTGGCTAATCGCAACGATAAAGATGAGTGATGATGTGATGAAATTGATGAAGCAAATTGGGAGCACATTAATATTTGTCAATGTCTTTGAAGCAGTACACAATTATCGTTAGAGTATCATAATTCACGATCTGATACATGAAAATATCCCTTCGAACGTGTGTCAATTCATTTATTTGTTTATTTTTTTATAAATTCCATATGCAGAACAATGTAGCCACTATACACTGCTATTACAAATAATGTTACCATGCTCTTGTTTAATAGAAGGGGATTTAAAAAAAAGAGACACGTTCGAAGGGATATTTTCATGTATAAGATCGTGAATTATGATACTCTAACGATAATTGTGTACTGCTTCAAAGACATTGACAAATATTAATGAAATAACTATTTATATTTATGGCAATTCAGAACATACTAATTTTACCCCTTTTCCCACTGGAGTTCAATGCAAGGATACCTCCGCAAATATCGAATGAAAAGTTCTCATCATGTGCAATTCTCCATTAAATGTTTTCGCCGAGTCGCACTACCTGCGTTTTCTTTGTTACAAACAAGTATCATTTGCACATTACATGTAGGAGAAGAGTTGCATCTACATTTCACATTGGTCAGCTCCTTCTACTTACTTTCATGAGCGAAAGCTTGTAGGGTAGTGTTTACCGTTCAGGACTGTCAATCTGATGGTCGTAGGTTCAAACCCTTCCGGTGGCAGAAAATTTTCGTAAGTTTTAGACCTATCCCATTGTGTTCATTGTTCACCCGTGTGAAACGAAATGATTCAGTTTGGAATTAACGATGGGGGGAGGGGAAATATTAAATTACAAAATCTCCATTTCAACGAACCGAGAATTGGACAAAAATTGGATAATTCTTATAAATACAGTATTAAATTTACATTCATGTTTTTAATGGTATAATCGCAGGTAAAATCAAAGATCTTACATGGAAGATTTAACCTTGCTCTGAACTAAGCCAAAAGGCATTTCGCACCGATCTAATACATTCTCCAATACATTTCAAAGTGTTGTTGAATGTTTCATGTTGATAATTTGACCAATGCATCAATTCTTGACGCTGAGACGATATTTTCTGCAACTAACTCTTCTCTTCAGTCCCTTCTGTTCTTCTCTTCTCCTTCTCCTTCTTCTCTCCCCTCCTTCTGCTCTGCTTTTATCTCATATCGCCTTCCCTACTTTTCTCTCATCTTATCTCCATCCTACTCATCTCCACTCCTCGTATCTCCTTTCCTGTCTTAGATTTCCGACTCCACTGCACTCTTCTCCTCTTCTTTTCGTTCTTCTCTTTTTCTCTCCTTGACTTTACTCTCCACTCCCCTCTTCTCGTTTCCTCTTCTCTCATCTCGTTTTCCTTCTCTTTTCTCTTCTTTGCTCCATTTTCCTCATCTCTCCTAGAATCTTTTTCTATTCTGCTCACTACATCTCCTCTCCTCGTCTATCCTCCCTTTATTCTCACCTCTACTTTTCCTCTTCTCCGCTTCCTCCTCTCCTTTTTCACCTTTCGATTTCTCTCACATCTTTTCCTTTCTGTAGACTCATCAGCGATGAAATATTAGAAAACCTATTTTTTTCTTTGAGAAAGAATTTTGTCGCTTGCGATATAATAGTGATATTTTTAATAATTTTATATAATAATACTTGTTTTCATTTCTTTCGCGTATTTTACAAATATCTATTGTGCATGTGGCAACCCTGAAATTGAGCCTAACTCTACATGCAACCCACCAACGCCTGGTGTAAATTGGGTTGCCTAGTTTAAAATGTCGTTGTCCTAAAACTTTTGAGAGACACTGTACCATGACAAGCCGCACAAGGCTGCATTTGATTGGTGTCGCCTGTCGCTTCCCTAACTAATCTCCCTAAGTTACGGAATTCTTGTCAGGAGCTCCCACGATGTTCGTAAGTATTTTACACCGTAAATTTATCCTTTGACGCAGTAAATACGCATTTTAGAAGTCACTTGTCTTCCTCAATGAATATATTTAAAGAGAAGAAGGGGAAGGTATGAAACACGGTTACTTCATCTTCATAATAATAGCGAAATTTGTAAATACGGTTTTGGAAATTGTTTCACTGCAAGCCACCTTTTAATCGGACCGCGTTGACTGATACAGCAGAACCACATTTCCATTTCGCTTTGGAATAAATATAATTGTGTATGATTGCTTATGCCGCTAGGTGAATAATTAGTCAGCTTCAGAGTAAATTTGATTAATAACAATATTGCAGCTATATGTAGTTCCAAGCCACAGCACAGCTCTAAAATGGGTATAATTATTATTACCACCAACATAAATAAAATAACTTCCATTCCGTTTTACGTGAACTACACAAATTTATTTTTATCCCCATTGATTTTTTCAACAACTCTGCTTACGAACGAAACATCATACTGTTTCATTTTTTTTTTCACACCCTGAATTACATTTTGCAGACAAAGGAGCCTCTGCTGTTTGGAGTCACAGCCAGCATTATCCTTTGAGGTGTGTGCTGTCCATGGATGTTTGTCATTGTTCCATCATCCATTTAATTATATCACCATACATTTTCATCTTCGCAATTAGTCAAAAGTGGTAGCATAGCGAGGTACAAAATTAAATCAACAATATTTTCGTCACATAAGAATTGACAGTTCATCGTAATTTGAAGTCAGTCACAATGAATATATATACACACCGTATTTTACAGTAAGTAAGGAAATTTACTGGCTATACGTTTATGTATCAGATCATTATTCACTAAAAGTCAACAAATATTTTGCATTGGTCCGATGTCTGTTGATGGTCAATAGTGTTGCCCACGGGACGAGACGGGACAGGCTTTTAAAAATTCGAGACGAGACGAGATTGACCATGTGTCATAAGACAAACGAATATTTTCGAGACGAGACAGCATTTCCACGAGACTCCACGAGACGAGACAGGCCAAAGTCTCGTCTCGTGGTGGTCAATTAAGCTTTTAGACACCTAAATAGTAAAAATGAACGTTATGTGATCCTTAAATTTATTACCATTCTCACGAAGCGACTGTCATGCATGCTCACGATTTATTTTGTAAAGCTTCGGACTGTTCGAGTATCGAGCCTGACAGGGATAATGAAGCGCACATTAATTGCAGTTGGTAAGGGAATGACGAAATGTGTGGAACAAGTGAATTAATGGTCATGATATGCATCTTCTCAAATGAAATGCAGTGGTATTTTTATTGCCATCAATGCAAATCATCTCGTGCTGTAATTTTTTAGATAAAGACAATTGGGACTACAATTACTTCGGTAGCAACTCTTACATTCGTAAGAACCTCGGAGTCAAGGACCAAACCCTAAGCAATCATCGTCTTGGACGACCAGCTTAACGACGACAGACCTAATCGTCATAGCTACCATCAGACCGAAACGAAGCTCTTATAACTATAGTTTCGTTTCGGACGCGTTTATTACAATGGATTGAATGCATTACTAAGCGACTGTCTCTTTGGGAGCTCGTTAGCTAGCCCTTCTTCAAGAGCCTCCATTGGATAATGGCCTCTGCAATACAGGGGCGTCAATTGTAATCGTCTTTGAAAGAGCGCAGCATTTAATTGATCAGTTTTCATCCCGTCAGGTTGTTAGCGACATTCAACCTGCGTGGAGTTACGATGTATTATTAAACCTGCTGCTAAGCAAATTAAGCTTGCAGCGGCTAGTAGATGTAGGTTTCGTTATTCGCCTCTTGTGGTCTTCATAGTGGGTCGTATTAATATAATTCAGAACGTGCTCATGAGCGGGTGCTCAAGGGATGATCGCATGCTCCCTTTTCGTATGAGTAGAACCCTCCCTATCTTATTTTTATGTAGCGAACTATCATACATATCAGCATTTATGACCTGGCGACATTAGTGCACTGTATAAATAAGCAGCTGCTCAATTTCTGAGAACGTAGGTTTTTTTTATTCACCTCAAAATGTGAGCACGTTCTCTACGCTCAACTAGGAACCAGGTGCTCAAGATCCTCAGTTTTATTACGAGACTGTTTCGTGTTTTGAAACTGGAAGTAGTATAAAAGGAAAGTAAAAAACAGGAGATCGAAATTGCATAATATAACTTGAAGTGCATGGCTGCGAATATTGACTTTAGAACTAACAATGGCGGCACCTATAAATAATATTTTGGGAAGCGTCAATATTGGCATAAAACTTTCTCTCTACCACACACATAGAAAGAAACAGAGATAAACATCCGTACTTATTTTGGAGGGTATTCAGAACGCGATGAAAGATTTGAACGATGTCCACATCGTTTTATAGGTGAAGTTACCGATACATCTGCAGATGATCTGTCAGTGAGTTTAAGATTCTGTCATTTTGTTGTAGTTAAAGATGTTACTCATTTATACTGTTGTTTTCAAATCAGTTTTAAAATGCAGTTTTTAATATTACGTTATGTGCATTTAATATCAATATCTTGAGAATTTATGAGAAGTATAGCTTCTAAGAGTTGGCAATATCCGCAAAGAGCAAACGAATAGAAAGCTTAAGTTGATTCGTGTACTAAGTATTCTTGCGGAATTATCAAGCGCAGAATATCAATACCGACGACAGAATATTTGCAAAATTGCACTGACGTGGCATTCCTTTCATGAATGTCTTACAACTTCTTCTGTAAGCATGTTGCAACTTATGCTTCGATTTTTGCCAGTTATAATTTGTTCACAACTTGCATGCCAGGTTTTAAACGTCTGTTCAACTCGTGAATGCGAAGTGCTTTGGAAACATAAACCACCATATATGTGTGTGTGTGTGTGTGTGTGTATGTATGTGCACGTTATGATTGAACCAACGTATGCGTGCATGTTCTGATATATCGTGGAAAGTTTATTTGAAACTTTTTATTTTCTTTTTTGTCATTTGACATCTAATGAGCCAGTCTCCGTAGCTGAATGGTCAGGGTAGCCGCTACGAAGCTAGAGGTTCCAGTTCGAACCCTGGCTAAGGCTTGGACATAGTATCATTGTGTTTGTCTCACCCATCCGTTTCGTCAGTTCATCATTCATGCACACTGTCGCGATTAACCCAAAGGGTAGAGAAGCGGAGTAAGGAAACCTAAAAAAGATAGAATGAAAGAGACATAATGTACCATATCTAAGAGAAAGTTGGTGGCTAGTGGCCAATTTGCTTACAAAACGTAACTGTACACCGTACAGGGGTAAACAAAACTAAAAATAATTCAGGCGCCAGCCCCCTCTTCTCAGCAGGCAGCCAACACTCTTTTTTTTTTAATATTTTTATTATGATTATTATTATTATTATTTAATTTTTTTTGTTTGCAAATATCTGCTAAGAAACCCATGAATCCAACTAAGATATAAAGCTACACATGTTGAAATGTGATCTTAAACCATTTAATGTATTAATTAATACAAGATTGGATTAAAAGTAATTAGGCCTCCTTTAAAAGGCTCAACAAGTAACGGCATGAATAACTATGCAGTACATTCTAATGTATGGCCGACTCTAGCAAATCCCTGTGTAAAATTCCGCTAGCAACAGTGCAAAAATTTATAATGGCATGTTTATTCTGATTTAATAATGCACGTGATACAGAGAGCTTTAAAAAAATTATAATGTATTCGTTACTTTTTTAAAAAAAAACCAATGGAAATTCCCATAAGCGAACCCAAAATATTTAAAAAAATCAGGCGCCATGGCGACCGGACGCTCTGTATTTTTTATTTACATTTACATATACATACATACACACACACACACACACACACACACACACACATATATACGTATATACCGTGCGTTCATTTCGATCTGCAGCCGAGAGATCGGGAGAAGCGTGGCGTGCGGCGCTGACGGAGATGCCGACATTTGCGGCCTGTAATGCCCGCTTATTTTTATAGACATATGCAGACATTTATATAAATATTGCAAAACGATCACTAACCTGTGTTATAACACGCAAAAGTTCTTCTGTAATTCATCCAAGTTCTGCTCTTATATAAAAAAATACGCTTTAGAAACGATGTTAAGAGCCACAGATAATAAAATATTTTAATCATAGTTTTGACCAGTAACGTCCTGCTTAAGTTTATATCCTTGAAAGAGTTTTGTGCCGATGGGGATCGTTTGGAGGTTTTGAATGTGCAACACTGTATCAAGATTACGCTGTAGAAGAAACCGTTAAAAGTCAATAGTGTTCGTGAGCTTCCTTGCAATCCGAAATCTCTGATCTCGAGTTTTTTGTTCCTTCGCGACTAGATGAAGACAGAGTTGTAAATATAGTGGCGAGCAATGTAAACCAAGAGCGTGTTAATTTCGTACTGTGCGCAAGAGTGTTATTCTTGGTTACTTGCAGTTACTTGTTTGTGTTATTGCATTGTGTATGTGTGTTGTGTCAGTGAGACGATTGGAATGCCAGCCGCAAGGTTCACGTTAGAACAAAGATTTTTTTATGTATGACACGTACCTACGTGAAAACAAACTCGTGTCGAGACGTGTGTAGGCAATTTGTACAGAAATTCCCAGGCGTTTCACCTCCACATAGAGATACGGTTAGACATCTTATCCTTAAATTACGAGAAACTGTATCGTTAAATTTTAAAACACCTAAGCAAAATCGACGGATTATAACCGAAGCAAAACTCGATGATATTGGTGCAGCGTTAGAACGTTCTCCAAACAAACCTCTACGCCGTGTTTCACAAGAGGTGGGCGTGTCAAAATCATCGGCACATACAGCCACTAAGCTACTATTAAAATCGTACTCTTATAACACAGGTTAGTGCTCATTTTGCAATATTTATATAAATGTCTGCATATGTCCATAAAAATAAGCGGGCATTACAGGCCGCAAATGTCGGCATCTCCGTCAGTGCCGCCCGCCACGCTTCTCCCGATCTCTCGGCTGCAGATCGAAATGGACGCACGGTATATATACATACATACACCCCAGACACCTACAAAGCCAAAAATCAGTTGTAAAATTGGCACAAATTGTTAAAAGTCCATTTTAGGCTCGGCTGGACCTTTGGTCGACGCCAGGGCTGTTTTTTTTAAAATATCCCCTTCTTTCGAAAAACCGATGTAATCAGTGTGGTATTTAAGAAATTTCCAGAGAGGGGGAAATTCTAATGACTGTCTAGGGACATGAGGTAATGATTTTACGCCATATAACATTCCCCCCCATCGATAAAATTTATCAAGCAGAGGGGATGACACAAGTACCCAGAGGGGAAAAATCCCCCATCCCCCTACAAATACCACCCTGGATATAATATTCAAAAATCTGAAAAATTAAATGTGCTTTGAATTTCTTGTAGAGTATTCACGTGAATCCGTTACCTCCTCCTTCTTAGTTTCGTTGTTCCTCCTCCCAATAGACCCAAGCATCCTTTGCGACAAGGATAATTTTTAACCCCCCCCCCATCCCCCAGACAAGAAGTTTTTTTTCGCACACTGGCCGTAACACATGAAAACCATTGCAATAATGTTCGCTAAATACGTCCCAACATACCAAAGAGCACGATCATAAAGTTGCATTATGTTTTCTGGCCTAACCGCGTTCTGTCGCTGTAATTTGTCTTGTTTTCTAAAGCACTCTTCTCACCTGCGTTCGTCCTTTGTGCAGCGTAGGGCACCATTTTGTCGGTGAGATCAATAACTGTCTTACTCGGTTTTAGCCCTGGCGTGCTGTGGCCACATGGGATTTGGCTGCACGAATAAACTCCTTGCCTGACCCCCCGACCAATGCTCGGTCCCGGTTGCATGCGGCCTTCGGTGTGAAGGATCCATCCCAGGGGGTGTGCACGGAGAAACAGGTATTGCCACTTGCGAGCCTTTGATAACGACCTGGAGATGATCATTTACGTGCTTCGCGTTTATTGTTTTGAGTCAATAGCACAAACAGGTAATCTAATTTCACTCATAAGCATCGTAATTGCCCAGATCCGGATGGTAGGTTCCCCAAAATAACTTTTTTTTTTTACAAATTTATGCCGACCTCCGTGGCGGAGTGTTTAACACACTACGACGCCAGGAGTCCCGGGTTCGAGTCCAGGACTGGACTTTCTTTGTGAGAGTCTCTTCATCAATTTCATCATATCATCCTCATCTTCGCGATTAGCCAAAATGGCAGAAAGGCGAAGTAAAATGAAACAATCAATACATATTTGTACAAAGACAAGGATTTTTCCAAGAATTTTCAATTTGGACATTGTGGATGTTTTTAGTGCGAAATAGACAATATTTTAGACCTTGGTCGCTTAAACTGCGTTAGATCAGAAAAGAATTTCTTGTAAAATCCAAAGAACTAGGTTATGATTTTATGTTCTATTCAATTCAAAGAATCAGTGGGTCCACAGTTTTCAAAGTACAAACCATTAGAGTTTGTAGTGAGAGGTCACAACATGACTTACACCCTAACTTTTGGGTGTAAGTGTTAATAATGTAATTCATTAACTATGCATTTCAGTACAGTAACTATGAAATATTTGAAAAAATAATGAAATGCTAGATATTCCCTCATCTGCTGCACCGAGTAAAGAGTCTTCCGAAAGATGTTATAATAATAATACATTTGGAATGAAATTGGTTATATCTATTAGTTTCAAATAGTTAATATTGCATTTATGCAATTATAATTATTATAATAATAACAATTATAACTATGATAATTGTAATTAATGTTATTTCTACTATTCGTGTTTTATCATTGACTTGCCCTCATTCCCACAAAAATATCTGGCGTGGCTACGCCTATGCCCGTGGGCCACACTTGACCCACTTAAATCTAATTTTATGCGGGTCGGCTTAGTACCTATAACATATAAATTTATTTTCAGTAATTGTCTTCAATGCAAGTAAAATTTGCGATACAGCTCACGAGTAACATATGCAAGGTCTGAGTTTGCCCTAAGTCTACTTCATGCTCAGACTAATCCAGTCCAGTCCAGTATATTATGGCGGGTTATGTGTGTGGATAGTCTCGGTTGTTCATACCTCGCCTCTTCTTCTGTTGTTAGGTATTTTATGTGCATGATCCCTGCCTGGTATTCGTGAATAGTTCTCTTTTGTGGGTGACGTGCAAGACAGTTATCAACAGCATTCAGTTCGCTGTACTAGATATTTAACACGACTGGATGTGCTTCGGGATTCCACAGATGCCTTGCCTCTTTGCATACCTATCGAAATTTCGCTTCGTTTATTTGTCGGGCGAGTTTGGACGAAACGGATACTACGTTTTTGATGTCGTGCATAACACGAATGCCGGTCGATGTTTCAAGCACGGATAATACACATGATACAACCGATAAAAATAAGTTTCGATATGCCCAAAGCCGGACATACATCTCCCACCGAATTGCAGGCATACATTAATATTTTTTTCGGTGATAGCTGTAATTACGAAGTTTACGACACGTGATTTGTAACGTACATTCCATCAACCGTCAAAATAACGTGCTGCGGTTCGAAGACTGATACGTGCAGCCTGCTCTCTCAGCGTGACTTCACGAGATATTTAAGGAGAGGGATTATTGTGTCTGAGCTCCTTGAAATACCTTCACCCCAGTTGTCCCGGGTTCGATTCCAGGCTTGGGCATGAGTGTTCTTTGTGAGTGTCCCTTCATCATTTTCATCGTATCATCATTCATCCTCATCTTCGCGATTAGCCAAAAGTGGCAGAAAAGCGTTGTAAAATAAATTAAATCAATCAATCAACCAAAATTATGGTTATCGTCATCTGTTAACCAATATCCTTATTTCGTAAAGTACTACCCATATCCGAGTTCCCAGTGATCCCACAAGAGACAGGGAGAAATCAAGGTTTAGTTTGTACTTGTTGAGATTTGGGTGTGAAAATTAATTCCACTGTTTCCTTGAACCAGTTTGTTAATTCTGTATTCTGTATGAAATTGATTTCTATATTTTTGTTCAAAAATAATTTTTATTAATTTATTTTGAACACTATTGGATGAACTTTTTTTATCTGGAATGGCAAGTTAGCTATTAGCAATCACAGAATGATCTGGTAAAATGTTTTAAAATAGCCTGAAAAACGTGCTAAACTGAGAACCCTGCTATTCAATTGAGAAGTAGGATATATTTATTGTTGTAAATGGGACATTACACCGCACTGAATAACGTTTTTAAATAAGGTTAAACAATGAAGAAACTGCGCAGACGTAAATTCTGAAGTCTGGCTTGCTGAGAAGCGGTGAGCACAGCACGCGTAGGGCTTTATTTAAATTCAGTGTCGTATCCATCGGTTAGTACCAGCGAGGCCTTTATCACGCATCGGATACCTTATCTCTTGAGATGAGTACTCACGGTCTGCCTTCCGAAGGTTCTAGGGTTCGAGTACCGCCTAGTTGCTTGTTGCTATAGTTGCTTGTTCAATTACCTAGTAATTGTGGGAGAGGGAGCATTATGCTGATTTTAGCTGGCTCTGATGGCTCTGTCCACTGAATGACAACCGAGGACGACGCAGAAAGAACCCACTTTCATCAGGAGCGTAACGAAAGTAGCTACGGCTTTCAGCCTTCATCCAGTTCGAACAAAGGAAATAGTATTAACCAATCTTCTCAAGGTATTAAGTTATAAATATATTCCCTTCTACACATCGAAAATCTAAATAACGTGGTAATTTACGGGAATTCTACACTGTTGGCCACCTTGTTTCTTGGTTACCTTCATTTTATGACGTACCCTCGTACATTGAGCAAGGCCACAAAAATATATACTCCACAGAAATACTTTCCATGTGAATAACTCAGGAAGTGGAAGAAGCTGAAACCCGTACACAGGGTTGCTGAATTAACATTACTTGATAACTAACCGCCCAGTCAGCCAAAACTATTCATCCATAAGGCAAACACTCCCGCCGTGCAATGCGGCGGTTGTTGATTACATACAAGGTCATCTTTTTCTCATTTCGTTGCTCTTGGTAGACTCTTGACAAATAATTCTTGACTTTGTAGGACCTCGTACCATTGCCCCGCATTTCGTCACTTGCATGTACCGACCTCCGTGGCGGAGTGGTTAGCACAACGCGCTACGACGCCCAGGGGTCACGGGTTCGAATTCAGGCCTCGACATGAGTGTTGATTTCTTCATCATTCATTCTCATCCTCGCAATTAGCCAAAAGTGACAGAGAAAATAAAGCAAATCAAGCAATCACTTGCTTGTAAGTCAGTGGTTCTCAAACTGTGGTACGAACACCCCCACGGGTACATGAACGACTTGAAGGAGATATGCGATCAGCTCGGAAGAGAAATGTGAGATACCCGCATGACAACATTTTTGCTGCAGGTGTGTAGAGCAGATTTCATTGTTTCAGACTCCATAGCTTTAACACCCAAACAGGAAAAATAAAGCTGATTTGTCACTGACACTCTTATCTTTGTTTCATATGTTTTGAAATAAAATTCTCGTTAAAGGATAGGCACGTGGAGGTAGTTATGCTACTGCGATACGGAAGGGCCAATGGTGGAAGCCGTATATGCGCGTTTAATTAAATTAGAGATGGAATTGGATTTTGATAATGCGCCCGTTGTCGACCACGTACGTTGACAACATGGTGTTTCACATTTCCTAAGTCACCTGTTATCATATTCTCTGCCCACTCAGAACATACAGGGCACCCGCACGAATTGTAACCGGCAAATCTCCATGGATCTCATTCGGTGTTATCCTTTATTAATGAACTTCATTATTATTAATAATAATAAAGCCAGACGAGGAATTAAAAATAAAGGTCTTCCCGATTTAATCGAAATATTTGGTAGCTTTAGTTACCTTTATCCAAATACAAATAAAAAAATTTGGATGTCGCAAATCCATATTGAAACGTCTCTGTATTAACTATTAACATAGAACAGAATGGAATTCATTGTCGCAAAATACCAGAAAAGAAAAATTCTGAAGTTATCAATTCGCAGTTTATGAAGCTTCGTTAATGGTTTGTAGGGGTCCCGGGTTCGAATCCTGGCCTGGGCATGGATGTTTGTGAGTGTCCATTCATCAATTTCATCATATCATCACTCATCCTCATCTTCGCAAATTAGCCAAAAAGTGGCACAAGAAGCGAAGTAAAATAAAGCAATGCAATCAATCAATCAATCATTAATGGTTTGTGGAACTCTGGTTTGCTCGACTTGAGATTTTAGGTCCATTTTTGTATTAGATAGGCTTAGAATAATAAACTCAGTACTATAGAAAACGAAATTCTGATAGAATATAGATTGTTAAATATAAATGTTACCATTTACAGTGTGCAATACGTATGAATTACTTATAAACTTCTTGCCTAAATGTATGTCGATAAGTCTATAGAAATTCTCACGTGTTACATGTGTTGTGCGTGTGTGAATATGTGTTTGTGTATTCCCATGTAATTTGTGCTAAATTATCTGGGCCTTAGTTTAAAGTGGGATCTAAACCAGTACGTACCTAGGATCAAACCCGGGACCCTTTGAGTAGAAGACGATGCCGTTGCCATTACGCCATCGGAGAAGCCCAATTGCGGTTTGCGAAACACTGGGTGTGTGTGTGAACAATATTTTTTTATCGTATTCGATGAAATTGCTATTTTAGATATGACTTTGCTGCAAAATCTGTCTGCCCAGAAATTGGTTATCTTTACGCAAGCAATATAAATTTTTGCATTCTTTTAACACTGTTCCATTTTTTGATCGCGCATCTAGCTAGAATAACCCGGTAACCTTGTAATGATGGTGGCATCATTTTTCTATGCGCGATTATGTGCAAAACGAAGCACATAATATTTGGAATAGTATTCGAGGCATGGTTTTGTACTTCAATTAGC
This sequence comes from Lepisma saccharinum, assembly GCF_977018435.1. NCBI lineage: Eukaryota > Metazoa > Arthropoda > Insecta > Zygentoma > Lepismatidae > Lepisma > Lepisma saccharinum. Next base: position 68,183,562 of record NC_139237.1, read on the forward strand.
GGAGCACACTAACCTTATTTGGTACAGGATCGACAAGCAAGCAATAAAAAGTGCTTGCAAATCGTGAATAACTATTTGATGATTAGGTTATTTTGTAGAATGGAAATTAAATTATATGTTTATTAACAAAGTAGTACTAATCGGCAAAGTTAACAAACTTGCCCCAGGCAATTTTTCGTATTCGGCCAAGACGAGGAAAACCTTGTGACCCTGTCGTTGAATTTCCAACGAACTAAGGGAGCGTGTTGACAAGAAGGGAAGAAGTGTGCAACGCGGGGGCACTCTGTCACAAGCGAACGAGAAGCGAGAGGGGGAAGAAAAGTAACTGTCCCTGTTTTTCGGAAGAGTTTTAAACTACATACATCTCTGAAACAATTTTAAAAATACTTTCAAATACTAGCAAATTGTACGTTTCGTTGATGCACAGTGATCGATTGTTTTTGTGTAATAACTTTCGTTGACATATTTTCCATTAATCTTTATGGTCACTTTTGCTAGAACTTGCCAATCCGTTCGCAAAATCCGTCAGTTGACGACCTTGTGTTTCTGTCAGCTGTCAGTGTTAGTGAAAAATACACCTGAAATTAAACTTTTCCTTCCCTTTTCCACAAAGTATATGGACTACGTTCGGGTACAACGTGCTGAACCTCATGTCCATGCAATTTTTATTCTGATAGATGCAGCTTTGAAGTTACCTTACGATATAAATTGCCCGAATTGACAGCTTTCACCGCGATTGTCTGAAGAGCTATGTTCGTGTTTTAATTTAATTAGCATTTCAGAATTACTGGCAGGAACGTCGTTAATGGGGCCCAGAGGTCAATGGCCCTTCGAAACGTCCCCGTCCCCCCATCTTAAAATTTCCAGTTCTGCGGCCCTTTATAATTTGTCCCTCTGCTTTAAGTCCACTTTATGCAGAGAAAGGCTAATCGGGACTGGACCTACACTTTAAAGTGGGATCCGTACCGTTGTGCCATGTGTGACCGCCGGGTATCGAACCCGTGACACCTTGATTACAAAGGCGACGACGTTATCACTACGCCATCGGGAAGCCCCGTTTTGTTCCGTTCATGCTTCTTGTATGCCCAAGAAATGATAAATTATATAAGAAATACCATTGGATGTGAGCAGCGGTAGTGTCTAATACTGTAGGTGGGAAGTCTGACTGTGACGCGGTTCTGATCACATCAACCTCAAATAAATTGCAGAGGTGGAGGGCGTGTGGGGCCCTACCTGTACATCTCTCCCTCCTCCTAAGTGTGCCTTCGTGTCACGGTGCAGTGTGCGCTTATCCATAGGATCCATAGTAGTATAGCATGGGAACTACTAATCTGAGAGCGAATGTGGCAGTAAACGAAAAGAAAGAGCATTTATTTAGGAATAAAGTCTTTTGCCCCATTACATTTTGAATTGCAGAACAGAATTGAAGACGCTAAAATCGGCTAATTGAAAATGTCCACCAGATCCAAAATATCCAATGTCCGTTTTGAACACACAGAAATAGAAATAAGTGATTGAATTATAAGAAGGCAATATAAATAAGTGATTGAATTGTAAATATTTTTTTTTAATGGCGAAGCTCGTACATTGGTTGAAATGGTACAGAGTCTTAAAGCAAAACACAGCAAATATTGTTTCGCCCTGGCAGATGGTCCTCCAGTTCTGAATTTATCAAAGTAATGCAAGAAAAGTAACGCATAGTAATGAAGTAATCGTTAGACTTACTCGTGTAATTTCAGTATTACTTACTTGTGTTACTGTATTCTTTTATATTTAAATCGTGCTTTTTTAAAACATTTTTGGAAAATGAACGGGAAGTGTCGACCAATTTATTGACGAGAGCGCCTACATTATGAGGCATGCAGTGCCTCACAGTTAGCAAATGATTTTCTCGAAATTAATAATATCCTTGACAGGCAAGATGTCACGCAATTTTCACCTTCCAGTAACAGATGGCGCTGGTTGCAATTGAAATTCGTCCCAGTTCAGAAAGTCATCACCAGATGGCAGGCTAGACTGCGGTGGAATGCTTTTGTGTGCTGGCGGGATTATTGATCGCGCAATGCCCGAGAGAATTGTGGCTCAGTTGCTACGGAAGGGTGGATAAAAGATGGGTAGAGGAGCGCAGACGGATAAACTTTCCTCTCTCTCTCTCTCTCTCTCTCTCTCTCTCTCTCTCTCTCTCTCCCCTCCCCACCTCGGTATTTTCCTCTGTCGCTTCCTCTTAAAAAGACGGAAGAGATGCTTTCGCGTTGGGAACGTGGAATTTGCATCATCTGCTTTTCCGAGTGTCTGCGGTTACTTTTCGTAAATTGCTTTTACGTTACCAATCAGCTGATCTTATGTCAATGTTGTTCTGCGTCGCATTTCTACCTCTCTAGAGTAATCGTGGAGACGAGGATGGTATAGATTAAGGAACAAGCAGATACCTTAATGCTCTATCCAGGTTTCAAACCTAGGACTTCTGTTTATAGACGCGTTGCAGCTGGCACAACCAGAGGTAGTAATGTAAAACGTCAGCAAATTATCTAATCTGACCTGTTGTCAGTATCGTAGAGAGAGTTTTCGGTCGGGTAGGCTCTGCTTTGGTGGTCGTGGATAGTAACAGTGGTGTATCCACGCACCCCCAACACTTCTCCCTCGCAAATGTTTTCTGAACGGTCCCTTAAAATTTTTCATAAGAGAGCTATTTATAGTCGTTTTGACGTTAAATATGCCTTTATACTCTCCTAAAACACCTTTCACCCCCCACCCTAGGTGGAAAATTCTGTTTAAACCCCTGTCTCTTGTCTCTCTTTCTTTCCTTCATCTTTCATCTATTTCCCATTATCGTTCTTCGTTCTGTATATTTCTATATATTTTTACTTTTCACATTTCTGTCTTTCAATCTTTGTTTCTCAACTTATTTGTTCCTTTCTCTTTCTACGTTTTCTCTTTCATTCTACCTTCCCTCCCCCCCCCTCTCTCTCTCTCTCTCTCTCTCTCTTTCTCTCTTTTTCTGTCTCTCTCTCTTTCTCTCTCTCTCCCCCTGTGTGTGTGTGTGTGTGTGTGTGTGTGTGTGTTTATATATCCTCTTTTTCTTCCTCTGTTTCTTTTGTTTCATAAACTCTTTATTTCTTCCGGGCTGTCTCTCCCTTTTTACCTTATCTCCCCCTCCATTTCTACCCTCCTCTCTCTTGCTACCTTTCCTCCCCCTCTCTCTCTCTCTCTTGCTACATTTCCTCCCATTTCTCTGTCTTTTCTCCTCTCTCTACCTCTTCTCCCTTCTCTCTACCTTTTCTCTTCTCCCTTCTCTCTCCCTTTTCTCTTCTCCCTTCTCTCTCCCTTTTCTCTTCTCCCTTCTCTCTACCTTTTCTCTTCTCCCTTCTCTCTCCCTTTTCTCTTCTCCCTTCTCTCTCCCTTTTCTCTTCTCCCTTCTCTCTACCTTTTCTCTTCTCCCTTCTCTCTCCCTTTTCTCTTCTCCCTTCTCTCTACCTTTTCTCTTCTCCCTTCTCTCTACCTTTTCTCTTCTCCCTTCTCTCTACCTTTTCTCTTCTCCCTTCTCTCTACCTCTTCTCTCTTTCTACCTTTCGTCTCTCCTATATTTTCTCCTGTTCTCCTGTCTTTCCATCTTTCCTTCTCTCTTGTGCTACCTTTCCTCCTCTCAATTTCTATTTTTCTCCGTGTGTCTTTCTGCCCTTTCTCATCTCCCTTTGTTCTTTTTCGCCTCCCGTATCTTTGTGACTTTTCCTCTCATAGTTCATCTGTTTCTTCCTATTTATTTTTCATTCTCCGTTTCTTTCTATCTATTTATCTTCACTCTCTCCTTTTTGAACACGATTCTCTTCTCTGATTCATCCAGGCAACTTCTCACGTAGGCTATTTGTGTGGTGACGTTCTTTGTTTTCCCGTCGGTACGTGCAACTATATTACATCGATATCTCAGTAACAACACAGCAGCTGTGAGAATTGACATTTTAGTAAAGTTTGTTTCGAGTTCTCTTTATGCTTACCTAGGCTAATCGGGACTTGATCTAGAGTTCAAAGTGGAATCCACATCCCCGTGCAATGTGATTTCACCGTGAATAGAACCCGTCCTGTACTCGATAACGAGCCCACGGCCGAGAACACCAAAAATGGTTGAGAAAGTGAGGATACTGAAGAACAAGAGATTCATTACTGAAGACTGAAATTTCAGACATACTGTTACTGCTGAATTTTATCTTGAGGAACTGAAACGTTTGGTGCAAGGAATAACACTGTGAGGCCCGAGTTTCGGGATGATTGCAGCTGGCGTCTGCTTCATGACAGTGCCCCAAGTCACAAGACTGTGATTGCGAAGACATTTTTGGCCCTAAATCGACTGTGTGTGTGTTGTCACACCCTGCCTACTCACCGGATCTGGCTCCCCTTGCTTTTTATTTATTTTCTAAACCAAGATCTGCACTGAAAGGTTCCTACTTTTATGATGTACCAAAAATCAAGAAGGCTACGACATGGATTTTAAAAAGCGTTACACAAAACGAATTCCAGCAATCCTTCTACCATATGCATTGGTAGGCATTGCGCTATGATGTGTGGATGCAGGAGGGTCCTACTTTGAATGATCCGAGGTAAGTAACTTTCTATGAAAACTTGTTTATTTTTTACAGCACCAGTCTCGATTTCAAATTGCCACACTACAAAACCACTCCCCTCCAGAGACAAGATTATTAGAAAGTTGTTTATCTGGAACATTCCTTTCCAGGTGTTCCAGCAGGTGGTCTTCTCCTGTCAACTGTTCTTTCACCTGACAGATGATTTAGATAAACATTTCCTTTCATCTGGAACGTTGTTGGACTCCTTATCTCACGCTCCTTTTCCTTATCCTTTCTTTCTTCATTCCTCTTCCTTCGCTCTTGTCCGTTCCACTCTTTCTTACACCTTCTTCCATTCTTTGTTTATCTTCAGTCCCCCATTCCAGTTCATTGTCTCTTCTCCCCCTTTCTTTTCTATTTCCTTGGGCATCCTTCCATTTTCTCACTAAGTAGTACTCTCTTCTCCCTTCCTATCTGCGTAGCCTCATCCCACTCTGTCATGTCGTGTTTCTTTCGTGTGCTTAAATATCGCATTTCTCTCTCTTAAGTCGTACATCATCCCTATGTTGTTTCAACCTGTCTTTCAGCCTCTTTTTTTGTTTTCCTATGTACACACTCTGACATTCTTTACGCTTCACTTCGTAGATAATCCCTTCCTCTTCTCTGTTTTTATTTTTCTTGTTTCCATTCTTCGCTATTCGTAAGATGCTTCGTCCTCCCTTCCTGGTAGGCACTAATAATCAAAATTGCCACGATAAGTCGAAATTGAACAATTTTGTATCCAATATATTTTGCAAATGTTGTGATATGCTGAAACTTGCTTATGAAGTTAATCCTTACAAATCTCTTCACCGAACAGAGAAGCATTTAATACACAGAATATTTTAAAATACAAGGGTCATTCAAGGTTGACCGGGATTTTCGTACGTAAAAAATCGATGAATAGCCGGATCATGATGAAACGTGCGGGTGACGTAATGTATTCCTTCGCGAGTAACTAGCGCCCGGCATGACGTATTTCGCGCATGCGCAGCAGTTGCAGCGAACATGGCGGCAAGCAGTGTGTCTGGGGCTGTGGAGCAGCGGTGTGTAATCAAATTTCTCGTGAAGGAGAAAGTGAAATCAGCTGAGATTTTCAGACGATTGCAAGCACAGTATGGTGAACAAACGATGTCGCGGACAAGAGTGTACGAATGGTGTGAGCAGTTTCGCGAAGGACGGGAGCTGGTGACAAATGAAGCGCATGGACACATTCGCCCGACTGCAGTCACACCAGTGAATATCGCACGTGTTGAGTAAATGATTCTTGAGAACCGGCGAATAACAGTGCGGGATATTGCTGCCGAGGTGATATCAGTGTCGGGAGTGTTGAGACAATCATTCACGACCACTTACGCTTCCGCAAAATCTGTGCAAGGTGGGTTCCCCGCCAGCTGACATTCGGTCAGAAGTGGACACGCAGGACGGTCTGTGAACAGCTTCTGAATCGGTTTCGAGCAGAAGGTGATGAATTGTTGCAATCCATCATCACGTGTGATGAAACATGGTTGCACAATTCAACCCCAGAGACCAAAAGACGCAGCATGGAGTGGCGGCATAAAGGTTCCCCGCAAAGCAAAACGCAGCCGTCCGCTGGAAAGATCATGGCAAGTGTCTTCTGGGACATGAAGGGCGTTATCCATGTGGATTTTCTGGACAAAAGGAGCACGATTAATGCCCAGTATTACTCCACATTGTTGAGTGGTGCTGTACGAAAGTCCATTCGCAAGAAAAGACCTGGGATGTTGTCTGGAAATGTCATTCTTCTCCATGACAATGCCCGCCCTCACACGGCCAATGTGACAACAACAACTCTGGCCGACATGCGCTGGGAAGTTCTGCCCCATCCCCCCTACAGTCCGGATTTAGCCCCCAGTGATTATCATTTGTTTGCACCCCTTAAAGACCATCTGGGAGGGAAGAAATTCAAGACAGACGAAGCACTGCGGAGCGTTGTCCTCCAGTGGCTACGATAACAACCAAGTTCTTTCTACGCCAAAGGAATTCGGGAGCTGCCAGAACGATGGCAACGGTGCCTCGGCGCGCACGGAGAATACTTTGAAAAACTGACATAGTTTGGTGTTTCTTCTGCTACCTATTACCTCTGCAGAAATAAAAGTCCCGGTCAACCTTGAACGACCCTTCAAGTAATTTGTAATAGCAGTGTATAGTGGCTACATTGTTCTGCATATGGAATTTATAAAAAAAATAAACAAATAAATGAATTGACACACGGTCAAAGGGATATTTTCATGTATAAGATCGTGAATTATGATACTCTAACGATAATTGTGTACTGATTCAAAGACATTGACAAATATTAATGAAATGACTATTTATGTTTGTGGCAATTCAGGACATACTAATTTTGCCCCTTTTCCTACTCGAGTTCAACGCAAGGATACCTCCGCAAATATCGAATGAAAAGTTCTCATCATGTGCAATTCTCCATTAAATATTTTCGCCGAGTCGTACTACCTTCGTTTTCTTTGTTACAAACAAGTATTGTTTGCACATTACATGTAGGAGGAGAGTTTCATCTACATTTCACATTGGTCAGCTCCTTCTACTTACTTTCAGGAGCGAAGGCTTGTGGGGTAGTGTTTGCCGTTCAGGACTGTCAATCCGATGGTCGTAGGTTCAAACCCTTCCTGTGGTAGAAAATTTTCGTAAGTTTTAGACCTATCCTATTGTGTTTATTGTCCGTGTGAAACGGAATGTTTCAGTTTGGAATTAACGATGGTGAGAGGGGAAATATTAAATTACAAAATCTCCATTTCAATGGAGAAGTGGAAAAAAATTGGAGAATTCTTAATAAATATTAAAATTACATTCATGTTTTTTGGTGGTATAATCGCAGGTAAAATCAAAAATATTACATGGAAGATTTTATCTTGCTCTGAACTAAGCCAAAACGCATTTCGAACCTATCTAATACATTCTCCAATACATTTCAAAATGTTATTGAATGTTTCATGTCGATAATTTAACAAATGCATCAATTCTTGACGCTGAGACGATATTTTCTGAAACTACCTCTTCTCTTCAGTCCCTTCTGTTCTTCTCTTCTCCTCTCCCCTCCTTCTGCTCTGCTTTTATCTCATATCGCCTTCCCTACTTTTCTTGCATCTTATCTCCATCTCTCTCATCTCCACTCCTCTTATCTCCTTTCCTGTCTTAGATTTCCGACTCCACTGCACTCTTCTCCTCTTCTTTTCGTTCTTCTCTTTTTCTCTCCATTACTCTACTCTCCACTCCACTCCCCTCTTCTCGTCTCCTCTTCTCTCTTCGTCTATCCTCTCTTTCTTCTCTCCTCTACTTTTCCTCTTCTCCTTTCGCTTTCTCTTATCCTTTGTCACCTCTCTTTTTCTCATACCTCTTTTCCTTTCTGTAGACTCATCAACGATGAAATACCAGATAACCTATTTTTTTTTCTTTGAGAATGAAGTTTGTCAATTGCGATATAATAGTGATATTTTTAATAATTTTATACAATAATACTTGTTTTATTTTTTCACGTATTTTATAAATATCTGTTGTGAATGTGGCAACCCTGAAATTGAGCCTAACTCTACACGCAACCCACCAACACCTTGTGTAATTTGGGTTGCCTAGTTTAAAATGTCGTTGTCCTAAAACTTTTGAGAGACACTGTACAATGCAACATATACATATTTTTGTGAATTATCGACGAAAAGTCCAGAATTTTACAAATATATGGAACCCAAGTTGCATCCCATAATCATATTTCATGCTTTTACCTCGGCAACAACATAACGGGTGCGTGATATTTGATAATCTTCATTGGACTAAGTGCATCTCCACCAGATAATGGGTTACTATGTTAGGAGGTAGAGGTAATACTTCAATGATAGTTTATGGTATTTTCCCCTCTTCTAATTCGTATATACAGTTGTGACAAAGGCATGAATCATGTTACCAAAAATTATACACTTTCAAGGACAGTGTGAAAACTTTGAAGGCATCATTTCCGGCATATTTCGAAGTAAAGTGGAAGAAATTAAATCACGGATTTTGACAAAAATGACACCGATATTGGGCAAAGTAACATCGAAAAATCTTGGTTCCCAGCCATAATAATAAGTTTCTTTTGTTACCATAGTAACATTAAGGTTGGCAAATACATAGCATACTTGTTATAAATAAATAAGAAAAACCATTATCGAACATTATTTTTTGAACAGTAAATTTTAAATTGCCATTCTCAGGACCTTATTGAATAACACACTGAAATTCCTACAACTTACACCTAGTAATGAAAAACGAGATTACCCCGTATATACCTTTTTACTGTTTACCATTACCTTTCAGAAAGGGGCCCTTCCCTATGGCGCAGTGGTAGCTTCGTCGCCTTGTAATCAAGGGGTACCGGGTTCGATACCCGGTGGAGGCACATAGTGGTTCGGATCCCACTTTAACTGTAAGTCCAGTCCCGATTAGCCTTGCTATGCATAAGGTGGACTTGAAACACCAAGTCAAGCAATGAATCAAAACATTTCAGAAAGGAATATAAAGGATATGAATTTTAGGGAGCTTTCCAAGCGACACTTGTCTTTTGGAAATCAACTTTCAGAAATAAATGCAACTTTTCGAACCGAAACGACACGGTAAGCTTCGCATGTTTCGCTCAGACAGGGCCGTTTTCTGAATATAGCACATCGCCTCTCTTCGGTCTGTTGTTCGCGAATGCACGGTGGGTGTTTTGCTTTAGACTGAAGGGCCCCGTGTCGCTTGTATAGTTTCGATCTGAAAGCTCCCTTAGTGATGTGTGTGAATGATTCCACAACGACGGCAATTTTCTCTTGGCTGCATGAAGTAAATATTGAAATATGAGATTTAAAGGAAGAGTGTGTATGATACGTATCTACAACAACAAAAACATTTCTAATAATTTATGCTGAAATAGAGTAGTCACAGCTGTATACGTCAACTTTTTAGGTGGCCAAATTCAACAGTAAAGTCCCAAGAGGTAATGCATTCGTTTGCTCTGCTCTTAACGCCATTGTAAATCCCGCATGTTTCTGCGACGTACATTGCTCTTCATCATGCAAAGTGCCATTACGTCCACAACACACGTGGGCGACAATCCAAGGTCTGCAATGCACTTTTGTATTGATTCAGCCTCCCCCCAAATAAGAGGGGGCTGTTAGGGGATGAAGCTATCTGTTGCTATCGGAAATCGTTGAGATGCCGAGGAAATGTATTGGATATCGATTTGGGCTTAACTCGAGCATCCGAATCTCTTCACCTTTGTCTTTGGCAGGGGAATTGAAGCGCCTGCCAATAACACTCGGTGCTGTGGGGCGTACGCGTTCACCAAAGGTTAGTACGTGGGTTGTTCAGAAACAACGAGAACGTGGTTCCCCTTCCGGCCTTAGGCCAATGTCGCATGTTTTCAGCTTTCGTTCCTCGCTGATTGGTGGGATGGAGGACGCCAGGGCAGGGTATAAACATCACTTGCACATATCAGTGTCGACTTTTCCCTGTAAACCTCTCGAGTCTTCAGACCCGGAGATGTTAGAGTCATTTGCAACCCATCTCCATGGCGGAGTGGTTAACACAGCGCGCTACGACCCCAGAGGTCCCGGGTTCGAATCCCGGCCTGTGCATTGGTGTTATTCGTGTCCCTTTCATCACATCATCGCTCATCCTCATCTTTCTGATTAGCCAAAAGTGGCAGAAAAGGGAAGTAAGATAAACCCAATCAAGCATCCCACATTGGAATCTAGTCGGTAAGGCGGAGACTCTGGTTCTATTTCCGCAGTGGGTGATCTCTGCATAAAGCGGTTGTGGTGTTCACTCAGCCTCTAAGAAATGTGGACACCTGGGACTAAAGGCGGCCGGAGTGTGGTGCTGATCACGCCACTCCCATAAAATGGCCGAGATCGAGAATTTGTGGGGTCCTACCTCTACACCTCCTTATGCGCCTTCGTTGCAGGGGGAACTTTACTTTTTTTTTACCTGCCGTCGTGGTTGCCTTGTTTTAACACTTCCGGAATGGCGAAAAGCTTAAGTCTGCCGTTATGCACAAATAGGCTAATCAGGACTCGTTTTATAGTTTAAAATGGATCCGATCCATTGTGTAATGCGGGTCCATCGGGAATCGAACATGAGATCCATGGCTAACAATCAAACATAAGGAATAATAAGCACAGGGGAAGACGTATGAATATCGTGAGTCGAACAGTAAACTCACACGGCATGTCCTATCACCTCTCGTGGCAGGTTGGCTACATACAATGCATCCATATTAATTAGAAATTGAATAAAAATATAATTTTTTTAGGAAGCACCTCCCCTAGAATGTATGCAAGATCGATATCTCCATCGTCAAAAATCTTTTGGTATTTTCCTTTTTCTTTTATGTTGCTGTTCTCGCTCTTGCCCTTAAGTACAGCTGCAACCCAGTTCATTTCTGTGGGCCTGCAGAAAGTCATTTATGCACCGTCTTCCTCAGTTTTTAAGCGGCAGCCTTTTATTTCCAAGTTCCATATTTCCTGGCAATCTCTGCCTGCGCTCACCGCGAACTCAGCATCTCATGTTGATCTTTCCGCTTCCCTCTCTGTGCTCGGGAGCATCATTAAAAGAGGATTCCCGAGGCTAAAGGCAAGAAGAGGCTGGATTTCATTTCGAAGGAATATTAGGTTCCGTGAGAGAAATGACGCTGCTATCCAAGACGTTCTTATTTTTTTCCCTCCCATTCTGGCGATCCCGGTATTAAATCCTTGCGTTGAGATTTGCCGCAGGGGCGCTGGAAACAAAAGATGTATGTGTTTCTCTTAGTTTTCCTTCCTGAGTTTGCAGCTGCGAAATTGTGCAGTTTGTAAGTTCTTCGACTGTTAAATGTGTGTGTGTGTTCTGAAAGTCGAACTGTCCATCATTACTTGTTGTGAATTGGGACATGGGCGTGACTTGGGGCCTATTTTTGGGGGAGGGGCAGAACCGAAAAGTTTTCAATGTCATAAAAATACCATCCAGGATAATTTGCGAAATCATAATTATTGCTCGTTATTACTTTGCTGCTCAGGTTCCAGTAGGTTCACAAGCGTACCCTTAACTTCTAAATGTTAATAAACCTGAGAAGGGAAGGGGGGCATTTGCCCCCTTGCCCCCGCAAAGTTACACCTATGAATACGGATGGCAAGGAGACGAGACTTGATCTGTCTCGATTTCTACCCCTCCTTTCCCCGTCTTTGTTTACATTAGAGTTGAATGTCGTGGCCACCATTTCATTTCTTAGTGAAACAACAAGACCTCTCCTCAAAGAACAATACAGCATAAGTAATGACTCAAAAATCTTGGTTCTCTTTGAGACCTAGTATTTTCGTTATGATCGGTATTGCTTGCTGCTACAACAATTTTCGTCTTCCAAGAGAACGAAACCCGACAAGCCTAACCTAACCACCACATTATTACCACCCCAAAAAGCTACCAGCTAATTGCCATGCTTAAAACAGTTGTAGCAGCATTCACTACCTTTGGTTATCTGATGGCCTAGTGTTGTAACCAAGAATTTCCTGGTTCGACTCCCAGCGGAGGACATTGTACAGTGGTTCGGATCCCACTTTAAACCCGTAGGTCCAGTCTCGATTATCCATTACCGCATAAGGGACTTTGAAACAAGTTTTGCTAAAATTTGTTCATCTGGAGAACAAAGAGAGAAGAGATCTCTCGAAACATAGTCGAAACATAGTGCTAGAATAAGTATGCTTACATTGATTAATTGATTTGTTGTTTTAAGTCCACTTTATGCACAGTAAGGCTAATCGGGACTGGACCTACAGTTTAAAGTGGGATCCAAACGACTTATGCCTCTTTATGTTGCATGCATATCAATTACACCATGAAACGTATTACCCCTACACACAACTGTGAAATATAATATAAATAGAAGATGGGAAGTATTGGCAGGCTTTGACACAATGGTGTACGCATCGTGCATCGGAATTTAATCTAATTATCCGTTGCGCTTGAACACGCACGCTGCCAACAGACCTTATATGAAAATTGTTATGAAGTTTGTATATGCTGTCAGCGCAGGAAATTAACGAGCGCGTTGAGTGTTCGAGTTCTCGAATTCTCATTAGGGCATCTTTTTCATCTAACCATCATTCATCCTCCTCGCCGCGATTCGCCTTAGTTATGATTGCCGTATAAATAGCACGGGATGCACACTAAGCGGGAATGTAGAAACCACATTTTATGCACTAACACGCAACAGTAGTGTATGTAACATCTTGTAATACGAGGCGTATTCGTAAAGTAAGTACCGTTTGCAAATATCACCGCTGTAGCACTGCAGTCACGACCGTATGAGTTCTCGCTGACGTCCTTCATCCGTTAGTAAGCCACAGGCACGCCTGGGAGCAGGTCATGCTTTTTCTTCGTAGTTTTCTGAAGGTTTGAAATGTTCCAAGAAAATCAATTGGCCCGCCGACTGTGAAGTCCGGTCTGTGATTCGTTTTCTCAATGCAAGAATGGTTGAATTCTTGCCTAGAGGACAGACCATCAACGAAGATGCCTACTGTGACACATTAATCCGGCTGCGTCGTGCAATTCAAAGCAAAAGACTCGGAATGCTTAGCGAAGACATTGTGTTGCTTCACGACAATGCTCGTCCGCATACGGCCCAACAAACTCAAGATTTTATCACGTCATTCGGCTGGGAACAATTTGATCATCCGCCCACAGCACTGACTTGGTACCAAGTGACAACCATCGCTTTCTTTATCTGAAGAAGACGTTTCTTACTGTTCAGCGTTTCGACGAGGTTCGATTAATCCAAGGTTTTTTCACATAATATTGTTTTAAAATCAATTAAAGCTTCGAATTTTGCATAACTTCTAAGATGATTATACTCCTCGAAAGTATCGCTCGGCATTTTTACGTACCGCACGAACGATCAGAACGACAGAAAAGTAACGGCCAATATCGGTAAATAAAATCCAACCGTTTCGGCTCATCCCTATGTACGTACGTACGTGTGTGTGTGTGCGAGCATACTGTACGTAGCACACTGATGGTCCACTGGAGCTAGATCGGAACCGCAGCCAGGAGGGTGATGGTTCCCTTATATTTATTTATTTTTTAATAACAGGATACATCAATTTGTATATGTTTATGTAGCTGTGGGGGTTCTTACGTATCACAAATAAGTTCGTCTCCGATGGCGTTATGGTAACGTCATCGCGTTGTAATGAAGAGGTCCCGGGTTCGGTTCCCAGTGGTTCGGATCTCACTTTTAAACCGTAGATCCAGTCCCGATTAGCCTATCTAGACATAAATTGGACTTCAAAAGAATCTCAGAACAAACAAACAAAAGTTTTTGAAATAAAACCAAATTAGAGAGCCAGTATAGTGGCGTCGGAAAGCTTGGTGCCTTACAGGGGTGTTGGATTCGAATCCCGGATAAAACGTGAACGTTTCATGTGCTTGCTCTATCGATTGATTGATTTGGTTTATTTTACTTCGCATTTGTGCCACTTTTGGCTAATGATGAGGATGAGTGATCATGTGATGAGATTGAAGGGACGCTCACAAAGAACACCCATGATAAGGCCGGGTTTCGAACCCGGGATCCCTGGCGTCGTAGCGCGCTGAGATAACCACTCCGCCACGGAGGCCGGCTGCCTGTTCCACCGTGTATTTCGTCATCTTTCATTCCCATCAACACGAAGGTAGGAAAATGACATAAGATAACAAAATGGGCTGATTTTGGTTTCGAAACCAATTCGGATTGCACCACCAGCAGTCACTTATCTCGATACTAGGACCCGAAAACACGAGACCCGTCACTAGCACGGAGAACATTCTGATGGGTGTGCGCATTGCACATCATCCCCCACAAGCCCCCCCTCTCCCCAAATCTACCCCCTTCCCCCGGACAGCATCGGCGTTTGCGCAATGCGGCGGGATGCATTGTGAGAGCCGGGCAGGGGCACGAAGCACTCCCCCCGCTTGGTGTGTCTAGGACACAGGCGGGTCGGTGGCGCTGCTCCATGGGAAATCGAACATAAGAACCTGCCGTTTCTGGGGAGGGAGATCCCATCCCCTCCTGCCAACAAACATGTCTTCCATAATATTCAAGGTGTTAGTGAATGATTCCTTAGACGGATATTGGACCGGACGCCGAGCTGCTGCTATGTAGTCGGCGGGCGACGAACGCATCATGTGAACGAATACAATCCTTACAGCAACGGTGTGCCTGATTCAAGTCTTCCAAAGAATATCCATTATTGCTGCATTGCTATCGTCTATTTTCTACAATATTTGTTTTATATTCTCTTTAACCACATATATATTGTGTACATATTCGTAGTTTCATAGGCCAGTGTGCGTATCCAACGTGGCTGTGTTGTTATGTATCAATGTGTAGACTATTACTACTCCAGTGAACAATCAACAGGGCTTCCAATTGTTGTTTTTTTAAAAATAATTGAATAATTTTGAATAGTTTTTGCGCGAGCAGTGTTGAAGTGTGCGTGTGCGTGAGTGAGTGTGAGTTATGATGAACTCTGTACATCCCAGAACCAGACTCAGAACACCAATTAACGAGAGGACATTGTTCGAACGGTTGTGGAGGGACACTTTCAGGGCTATTGTCGCAGAGCAAGTCGGGAGGAGACGCCCCCCAAGACCCCCTCCGATAACAAATTTGCAAATTCGCGTTCTCACCCCTCGGAATTCCCGGAGGACTCTGCGCTCAGTGATCAGGTAAGCTGCAATCCTTCCTGTGTATTGTGTAACACGTAATGTTCTTTTTTAATTGGTTTCTGATAGGTCGCTCTAAGCCTTGAGAAATCGTTAACCCAAACTATCAATTTGAAGGCTTATTTACTTTTGAGTTTTATTTTAAGTGCACTTTTATGCACAGGTAGGCTAATTGTGACTGGACCTACAGTTTAAAATGGGATCCGAACCACTATCTGCCTCCCGGGACCCCTTGGTTACAAAGCTACGACGTACGACGCTGCCACTACGCATCGGGTAGGCACTACAGAGTATTTACTTTCTGAGATTCTGTGCAAGTTCTTTCAGCAATCTGTTCACTCCATAGTTTATTATTATCGATATTATCCCTGTTTTGATAAGGCAGTTCTTACTTCTTGTAACTGTATGAATTTCATTATCTATTTTTGATTTTTTTTAAATCAATATTTCTGTTTTCTTTATATTCTGTACATCATTGTCTATATATAAAAAAGTCCTCTTTTTCCTTTTAATCGATTAATTGGTAAATTGGTTACATTTGATTAAATGTCAATTTTCTGCTTCTTTCCGACATACAGTGATTAGATGTTCAGTTGTTTTTGGCCTCCATCTTTGTCCGGCCATACAAGTGTAATGAAAACAAGTAGCGGTCAGTGCGCTTCAAATTTTTCAATAGCAAGTATGAAAGAGAAAAAGCAACGAGGAAAAGGGACCATTTTTTATTAGATTCAATATGCGCGTCAGTTGCTTGTTTTTCTTCTCTTTTTTCTTACGGGAGTACCAGGGGTGGACTAGGAGAAAAGTTTTGTTCTGGTATTTTTTGTTAAACCGATTCAATAACTATACGAAGAGAAACGCTTATTTTCCCATTTATTCTAGATTTTTTATATTTTTTCGATGATGTGGTGACATCTCTTCTGAATTCCTTTAACCTGTCCGGAGTAATGCTAATTGCATTTTTTAAACAACCCCCCCCCCCCCCACACACACGCACCTTTACACGGATTAACTACTTGCGGATTGGGTAGGTGAAAAGTGATCTCATTCAACTTGTGGTTAGATATAGTTACGAGTAACCCATTTTTTTGTCATTATCACCACAAATCGCATGTTGTATTAGTAGTATTTTTAAAATTACAGTTCACGATCAGAAAAGTGGCTAACCTCAACTATACGTTAATTGAATAATTGTCGGTTTTGAGCAAACGGGGCCCCATCCGCCCTTCTTCCTATTTGTCTTATTTGTAAAAAATAGACTTTAGGATTGCAACATTTTAGGAACTTCCTAGCGATTGGGGAAAGATATATATAAAATCTCTGTCAATGTCTCTCTCAAATTGTAAATTCATAACCACATCCTTGTTGGTTCAGGTTCGGATAAATTAATTTCCATCGAGTTCATTTCCACGTAGTTGCAGGCCAAACGAGGCTCTGGTGCCTGAACCCACCGTCTGTATAATTTCTATGGGGTTTTGAGTTGTGGCGTCCATATGTGTTTGTGATTTCCCTTCATTCATCTTATCACAATTCATCCCGATCGTCGCGATTAGCCGAAAGTGGAAGAAAAGCTGTGTAAAGTAAATTAAACAAGTTAAAAGTTAACCGAGAAGCACGTGCAAGAACCACTTTTGTAGTGTCTTCTGTCTTCCATGAACCATGACTCGCCAACCTTTTGATCAATAGTTATCACTTCTAATGGGCACGACAATCCTTAATGGAGATCCTAGCATGTTTGATAACTACGTGGTTCTTGTCGCGATTATATATTTATATGCAAATTTCAATCTTTGAAACTCTAATGATTCGTGAGAAATTAATATTGATTGTAACAACAGTGCCATCGCACAGACTTCCCAGTTTTCAATTTTTTCATGAAATTCTAAGGCAGTGGTTTTCAACTTCAAAAGGTCCGAGGGCCAAAATTATATCCAGCAGTTGATTGGCGGGCCGGATTTTTTTTTGGGGGGGGGATTAAAAATTACAAAAATTGTAAGTACTGAACTGAAAATGTAGTACTTTCGCATGACTTCAATTTCTAAAATGAAGCAATAAGAACAATGGAAGAACAAATCAAAATTGTATAAATACGATTTATTTCACAAAAACCCAATACTTATGGATGAATTGAAAGAAATGAAAAACACACCATACAAATAAGAATCCTTCATAGTAAGTGTTCAATGTGAAAATTGAGGCCGATCTGTTTCTTTTATTAAAGTTGGAGTGTCCACTTCAATTTCTGTATTTGAAAGTCTCAGAATGTGAAGCAGTGAAGAATCTGCCAGTCGGCTTCTGTAGCGGCTCATGATGAACTTCATTGAAGAAAAAACACTTTCACACGTGTATGTGCTGCCGAACATCGATGTCATTCTTTGCCCAAAACTACGAAGGTTTGGAAAGCGTTCCTTTGAGAGGTGGAGAGAATCTTCTTGTTCTTCGATGTTAACGCCAAGAGGATTGCTAAATAGCTGGATGCTGCTTTTAAGTTCTTCAAAATCTTTAAATCTGTAGTCAAACTCATCCATTATTTCCTTAATATTTGCACTGAATTCAGAAAAGTCCAGTGTTTCATCTTTTGCTAGTCGCCGACAGCTTGGAAGTAAGTCGTCATATTATGCCTCCTTATCCTCCAAAAACTCTCGTAACTTTCTATGTAGAAGGACTCTGTTCCCCCCTCGAATCTTGTTTATTATTTGTATAACTGTTTTAAATACTTCATTTAGCAATGCTGCAAATCCAGACTTTTCTCCTGTCATCGATTTTGCTCCATCTGTTACAATGTATGAACACTTATCAAAACCTCCGATATAATCTACCGATTTTTTTGCCGCATCATATATGTCCTTCCGTTTAGTGGTTTCGTGAAGAGAGCAGAGGTCAAATAATTCTTTGTTTGTTGAAAAATCGTCCTGCGTTATACGTATAAATATCAAGAGCTGACTCACATCCGTTTGGTCTGTACTTTCATCCAGACACAACGAAAAATAGGAACTACTTTTAACCATGTTATACATTTTTCTGTTACTTGTTCTCCCATATCCATAACCCCTCTTTGTAGTCTTGTTAGAAAGTGACACTGATTCAAGTTTGCTAGCAACAGTAGCGTCCCCGAAAGCCTTTGCCATTTCAATTGCGCACCTTTTTCACTATGTTTCCATCAGAAAAAGGTTTCTTTGCCTTAACAAGTTCGGGGCCTCCCCTATGGCGCAGTGGTAGCGTCCTTGCCTTGTAATCAAGGGGTCCTGGGTTCGATACCCGGTGGAGGCACAAGTGGTTCGGATCCCACTTTAAACTGTAGGTCCAGTCCCGATTAGCCTTACTGTGCATAAAGTGGACTTAAAACAGCAACTCAAACCAAAACCAAACCTTAACAAGTTCAAGTGAAACTGCATAAGAAGCATGCAGAGCTGACGTCTGCCCCTTTGTAATACTGCTAAACATACCTCTCTGTTACTTGACTTTCTTCTTCAGGTCGACAATTATCAAATCCCTAGACTCTCCTTCATATTTTCCGTATCTTTCTTCATGCTTAGTTCTATAATGTCTCTTCGCGTTATATTCCTTGAGCACTGATATAATTTGCAAGCACACCATACACTTCAGCTTTCCATTGTTGTTTGTAACGAGGTAGTCTTTTTCCCAACGTTCTTGATAGGTTCTATTTTCATTTTCAATCTTACGTTTTTGGAGATATTGCTCATTTCGATATTTGCACAAACTTTAACAATCAGTCACAGTACAGTCCGAGTTGGAACAATGGAAATCTCTTCGTACTTCGTGCGTAGTAAAACGGATCTCTATAGCGCCGCAGTTTGTTTCTAAACACAAAGAGTGAAGCCTTCGCTGACGAGTTCATTCCGCATAGAAAATGGGTGGAATGCATGGTGCGAATTTAAAGTTACGTCACTTTAGATATTACTGATGATCATTATTGACTGCAAAATCAATTCTACGTACCTGTGATTGTGATATTGTCTTTCTTCACAGAGCTTCCGTTCCTTCAGTAAAAATAGAACGTATTTTAATAAAAATACATAAATTTAATGTATTTTGCAAACTGGCTTCGCGGGCCACAAAAAAGGCATCGCGGGCCGCCAGTTGGAAACACCTGTTAAGGCATTTTCGATAAGCTCAACTTACCAACCACGTTCCGAACCTGTGTGTTGGAACTCTCGAAATATTTGGTTTATACAATATAGTGTAGTAGAAGAAATATCAAAAGAATATCTGATACTCAATCTAAACTGTGGACTTCCTAATTAATTTAAAACAATTTTAATGTGATCTGCTCCCTCCCAATGTCTGTAGCGCTAAACTTGTGTTTTCATAAATTTGGCGTTGGAATACGACAAAACGTCACAATTTCAAATTCCTGGATCCTCTACAAGTCTCAAAAACTACAGTCTCCCACAATTATATGAAAGGAGCTTCTGCAGGCGGCTTGTTCCAGCTGCAACTATGATCCCTCTAACCAGGTTGGGCTTATTGCCAAGCCCATCACTGTTTACTGTCTGCAGTGATGTAGTGCGAGGACGTGGAACGGGTGACCTGGGAACGCACCCAAAACTCAACCTCACTTTCACGTAGTGCATCCCTGTAACTTCTGCAGGCCAACGAGGCAGTGGCGCCTGGACCCAAGGCCAGTATAATATTCTGTGGAATCGCGTTGTCCTTGTTTGTGGTTTGTGCTGCGTGTCCTTTTCCAGTCTATTATTGACTAGGGTATGGGGGATTTTATCCTCGGAGATAGTATAGTTTTAGTTCTTGTTAGGGTCCTGTCCTTAGATTTGTTAGGTTAAGGATATAATTGTAAATTATGCAGTTTTATATACACATGTGCCATACATGAATCTGCAAAAGATCGACTCAAATTTTCTTGCACAGGACCAACATTTCTGACATTTGCCAGAATTGTATTTGTGTTATTTTACGTCTCTTTTTTTCTACTTTTCGCTAATCGCGATGATGAGGATGAGTAGATGAAATTGATGGACAGTCATATGGAACACCCATTGCCAGGCCGAGATTCGAACACGGCAGCTTGCCAGTCCGGCGCTGGAGATTACTTACCCACTGTTGTTTGAAATTCCATCGTTCAGAAGTGTTGCAGTCTTTAACACGTTTGTAATGCATTAAAGTGGTGAAGGAATTGGTAAATGGTTAGTTGAAAGTCAGTGTTGTCATTATTTGGGACAGATGGTTTCATTTCACTACGTCGTGTGAAATAGGTTGACACTGAAGCCAAGAAATCTTAGTAAGTGCATCTGCCAAGCAAAGTTATTTGTTCAAAAACCTGTCAAATACGCTGGTTTTTTTATTGATTTTTGTAGTGAATCCAGATCCATAGCGTTTTCAAGATCCTGATAAGAAATTTGCAACCCCTCTAAGGTAATTGCATTGGCTGAATTTTTTATTCTGCAGCTACTGTATCTCAGTAAACGTTAGTTATTTTGTTTTGTTGTGTGCTGACGTCCGTGGCGGAGCCGTTAGCACAGCGCGCTACGACGTCAGGGGTCCCGGGTTCGAATCCCAGCCTGAGCGTGTTATTTTTTAGTGTCACATCATCACTCATCCTCATCTTCGCCAAAAAGTGGCAGAAATACGAAATAAAATAACCTAATCCAATCAGGGAGTCGTTCTTTGCTTTGTGAGTTCCTTTCATCTAGTCAACCTCATCGTCGCTATTAGCCTAGAGAGGCCGAAAAATAACATATTTGTAATTAAAAAAAAATCTGTCGCTAATGTTACATTATCCGTGGTTTCATGTTATGTTCTCTGCGCAGTATTTGATTCTCCAGTAGTTTTGGTCACGCCGCCAACCTGCGAAGGTATTAAGGCACATTCATGGTCGGCAAAAATGAATACAAAATTAAAATTATATATTACACACATATAATTTCATTTGTCAGTAATTCGTTAATGATTAGAATAGCGTTGCAGGAACATAGCTGAACTGTTGAGTGAGCAAGAAAATATGCCTCGTTTATCCCTCCAGAAAAAAATCCTGCAGACGTCCATGGGGATATTCTCTTCCCAGCGAGAAATAAGAAAGAATAATTGTCATCTTAGAGCAAGCGGCGTAGCAAATAAGCCTTTCCTCTTACTCCAAAGAGAGTTTCCTCGAATCCCTTCCGTTATATTCAAATTACATCTCGCCGAGAGAGATGGAGAGAGACCGCGGATCGTTAGTCGCCATCATCCATTACGCATGCGCAGTTTCAGCTCCTGCTTGATATCGAGCCACGGCAGCAGCATCATGACGTCACTTCCCGTAAGGATATCCAAGGATAGTTGGGGGGGAAAATCAGAGTTTTCGGAGCGTTGACGAGAGTAAATCAAGCATCCGTTTGATTAAAAATGATTTCCTGTTTTAATGTTCACCATTCCATCCGGCACGAACCCTTCTCCGATTGGATACTTTTTGCTGTTCGTATTTAGGTTTTTGCCCCTCTGTTGTGAAAACTACTTGGGTCGGAGCGAACCCTGAGGAGGTCACCTCATAGATTATCCTTTTGCTGTCTGGGTCATAGTTGGGGCTCGAAACTTAATGAAAAGTTTTCCTTTTTTTTTTCTCGGGGCCAAGAAGACATTAGGTGTGTGCGGGGTCCCTCAAAGGGAAAAAACAAAATTTTACGACCCAGTCTCGTACACAAAAGTGTCAGCTGAAGAAGAAGAAAAATGCATTAAGTTTGTAGCTCAGACCAAATATTTAAGTGCGTCATCGAGAAAGATGCAGGAAGGTTCGTAAAAAATGCATCAGTTGGTGCATTAAAGTACAGCTCGACATAGAAATATTCACTTGCGTTACCTTTACAAATAATATACAAAAATGCATCCGACTCTAAACCCGATTCTTGGCAAAGGCCAAAAAACGCACTGGTGCATCACTCCATGAGTTCCTGGTGCACCAAATGGATTAGTTTCCTGTACGCGGTCGGAAAAATCCAAGCGACCATGTTTAAAAATTAAGTTCTCGATATTTTCTGCACTGCAAGTCTCTGAAATTTCTTCAAAGTGGCAGTTGTTATTCCAGAAATGCAAAATCAGTCACTTGAAGGAGGAGATAGTGTGTGACATGAGATTTCGAACATTTCGACCGAAATTTTCCTGTCGCGCACACCCGTACGAAAGTTCGTTGGCCTTCATTTAGAACCAGAAAGCATTGTTTTTGCTTTGCGATCTTTTAAATATTCTTTTTTTTTCAGTATTCTTGCGGTTTTATTTGCACTTGTATATATTTTTTGGTTTTCTAAATATGCGGTTTATGCATTTATACTTCTCCCAAAATTCTACAAGGGAAACTCAACCTTTTACTTCGGTAGAGAACGAGTGTCTTCCTGGTGCCCAGTCACACAACGACAAACATACTGTCTGGCTGCCTTAGCCGAGACCATGGACGGAAGTGCGCATGCGCCAACTGTACGTCTGCTGTAGAAATAGCAATGAAGTTTCAACGTAGTAACATGACCGCCAAAATACATATAGAGATGTTTACGAATTATATAAGGGTTCGGAACGAAATTAAAGCCATTCATATACTATATCAGCAAATAGAACATATCAGGAAAGTATTCATCACGTCACATTAGTAGATAAACTTGTTTGTAAACCAGTAACTTTATTTTAGATCATTCAATTAAATTGATCTCCTTAGTAAATATTATAAAGCATTCATCAGGATAGGGGTCACTAATAATAGTATTATTGTATCTAGTATTATAATTATAAATGTAGTAACTGAATGGCTTGTGACATTTTTTAGTATAACGAGGGTGTTTTGTAGAATGTCCAACAGGGGCCAAAACGTCCCAATTTTCTTTATTCCACTTCGAAACTGTTTCTTACGAATTGTAAGAGCCATCACGAATCACAAACACAACACAGCAAGGGTATTTTGGCGATTGCTTCTCCCTGCTTCCCCTCTCGCGTTTGGAATCGTCCTTTCCAAGTTGTTTCGTCTTCCTTGGTCTTCTTTTGTAGGTAAGAATCGAAGAATTAACGTTTCAGGCAGCTGCAAATAAAGTGTACAGTTGCACTTAATTGTCATTTTTTTTTTTTGCAGGTGCGTTGAATTATTCAAATGCTTATGTCTCCCATGTAA
Organism: Lepisma saccharinum; assembly: GCF_977018435.1. Classification (NCBI taxonomy): domain Eukaryota; kingdom Metazoa; phylum Arthropoda; class Insecta; order Zygentoma; family Lepismatidae; genus Lepisma; species Lepisma saccharinum. The sequence continues at coordinate 68,206,989 of NC_139237.1, forward strand.
TTTGTGTAAAATGCAAGCTTACGTATCAGTATCTAAAGTAATTTTACAGGTAAAAAAAAGTGCTCCCCTGTGCATAGCACCACGCCATGAAGGCGTATAGGGGGTGTGAGGGGTAACGCCCCACACTTTCTTGATCCGGTCGTGAGTGGGGGTGATGTGATCAGCATCACGCCCCTGACCGCCTTTACCCCCCAGGGTTTCCCCCAGGTACCCATGTTATTCGACGCTGGGTGGGCGCCGGGGCCGCTTCCATCGTTAGAAAAGTTCCCGGATTTTGAACCGGCCGGGGATCGAACCCGGGACCTTTAGCATGGTAGTCAGACGCGTTACCGACTGAGCCACCGCGTAATTTGAATTTTTTAAGGCATTTTAAAATAATTTTGTCATATCAAAGGCAATTTTGGGGGATTTCTTAGGTCCTGATATTTCGATCTCTACTCGTAATGCCAGGCTTCGTCCTCGATCAACATATAACTGAAAGTAGGAGAGGTATCTGTAGAAATGATGGTACTTCGTGTCATTCTCGTCTACGCTCAACTATTTAGGGACTTCATTTGTGGACAGATTTTTTTATTCCCACGTCTTAGTGAACAATGTCATGTTCAGTAGAGATGTCCTCTCTGCTATTCTCGTAAGGCTAATTTGTGGATCTGCAAGGTTCACATAGAGCACAGATGTACGCTTTAGCCGATCTCAGTGGCGGAGTGGTTATCACAGCGCGCTGCGAGTTCAGGAGTTCCGGGTTCTAATCCCAGCCTGTGCATGGGTGTTCTTGCGAGTCTCTCTTCGTCAGTTTAATCATATCATTCATCCTCATCGTTGCGATTAGCCAACAGTTGCAGAAAGCGACGCTAAATGACAAAAAAATAAATCAAACCATTCTGCGTTCTTCGTGTAAATGTTGGATCTTTTCACGAAAGTACTTTCCCGTCCACTTCGATAAGGGATGTGTCGAGCGAGAGAGCAATGTTTTAATGATAGGAAAGTGGATGGCGCTATGGAAGCACGCATCTGGCTGCCTCTCAGGCTAAACCACCGACGAAGACTGCTATCCTATTTGAGTCGACCGCGCTGATCCTATTGGCGTAATCCTCTCATGTCCCGAGTCGGGAGGAAAAGCTTAAGAGAAAAAGGCAAGGCGTCAGGAACTCATCTCAGATGCAAAGTCCTCCTTATGTTTGTAGCTTCCCAAACTGCAATCCACCATTACGGCCCGTGATTAGCAGAAAAGCGGATGTCCCCACCAGTTTGTAGAATATTGTGACTGTCATTTACTCTAAAAAGTTGACAAGAAATGTGTGTAAAGCATGGGTGGTAATGTTTTGTTGTTAGTCTTGCATGATCATGTCAGACGGATCAAACAAAACATTACGTGTGGACGGCATCGGCAAGTTGGATTGGGTGTCAAACCATGCATTTACAGCTAATAGTCCGATGGGGCCAGGTCAGGTGAATAGGGTGGGTGATCCAAGTTTTCAAACCCTAACGTAGCCAATTTTTGCATTGCTCTTGTGAGGGGATGCATTGTCGTGAAGGTAGTCAACTTTTCGAGACAACTTTCCACGGCGTTTTTTCTTCATCTCTGAGTGAAGCCTGTCCAGTAATGAAGCATAGTAAGCCCCGGTAATGGTGTGACCGTGTTGTAGATAATCAACAAAGATAACCCCATCCCTTTCCCTAAAAAACACTGGCAAGAACCTTTGCACTTGATTTTTGAACATGAAACTTTATTGGTCTCGGTGTACCACTGTGACCATGGACGTCCGGAAGGGGGGCAAGGGGGGGCCGTGGCCCCCCCCTGGAAAATGAAAGTCAACCAAAAAATATGTATTTCACACATCTAATTTCATTTTAGCCACAATAAAATGTGTTAATTATTGCATGAACACCATAAATTCAAATTTAAGCAATGTTTTTTAGGGAACAACACTATTTTGGGGGAAAATTTGCCTTCGTTTGCCCCCCCTGGAAAAAAATACCTTCCTTGCCCCTCCCTGGAAAAAATCCTGCGGACGTCCATGACTGTGACGGCATTCTTTTGATTGGTCTTTTGTCTCTGGATCATACAAATAGATCCACGTTTCATCCTCCGTGACCAAACGTTTCACAAAATTATTGCCGACCTGCTCAAAACGTTTCTGGAAGCAAGCACCCTTGCATGCTTTTGGTCGGTATGCAAACATTTCGGCACCCACTTGGCCGACCGTTTTGTCATGTGAAGATGATGACGAATAATGACTCCAACGCGTTCACAGGATATTCCTAGGTCTTCTGCTATCTTTTTATCAGAAACTTGTCGATCTGCGAGAATCATTTCATGCACCTGTTCATTTGTTTCGGGCATTGTCACTGCATTGAGTGGCTCTGGGGTTCACCCAAGCTCTAATAAATGGCGGAGCATTCTCCAGGCACCCTTGAAAGGAATTAACTTCAACATAGCAACGTGCTGAAGCAAACTGGTTTTATATATAATTTACACTTATTCATTCATCAATCAGCATGATGTTAGAGCACTCTGTTTTTGAAAGGCGAATATTTATTTTATAATGCTTAGTGGCCCAGGGATGGCATCTCAATGATGGTAGCCCTGACGTGTTGCTGTTTTGCACTATTGTTAATGATGCCCTTGTACATTAATATAGATTATTACAAGATACAAGGCTTCTTCTTGACAACACTTATTTATAGTAGCTAGTGCCCCCTTTGTCACGCTTCGTGATTTTATGAACATCAGATAGCAAAAGTTTTGTGCTTGCATTCCTAGCAATCTTTGCTAACATGGTTAACAATCTCTTTGTGGATATTAATTGGAGTTCATTTGCAGCAAGAACAGAATAATTTGCTCAACTGCCCACAGTTGTATGTATCTAGGAACGTTACAAAATTTGACCAGAATATGTAATTATTTTTATTGTCTCAGTCTATTTTGGTTACTGCATGTCCCTTTTATATTCTTGGATTAATTGTGATGATGAGTGATGAATGGCATAGCCCTTTATGCTGGCCACGTTAGCTGGCTGTTTTTATTGTTTTCTAACAGAGTACAGACATATGTGTAGTAAGATAACTGAATCGGCCAGCATATTAGTTTGTGTGCACGTACGCATCTTCCATGTTACTAATTTCTCCATTCCTCTGTTTCTTTGCAGTGTTAGAGAAACTCATCAGGTGGCAGAAGCTCAGCAAGAGAAAAATGCGAAGCTTCGAGAGGCATTTGGAATTTCAGAGTTTTTTGTGGAAGGGAGCAGCTTGGACCCAAACAGGCGAGCCAAGGAGGCTGCAGCCAAGGCAGCTGCTGAAGCGCAGAAAAAGTACACGCTTGTCCACACTCCCACAGACAGCCCAAGTTCAAGCCCCAGTCGGGCTTCAAGCGTCAGCAGGGAAAAAGACAAGGATAAAGAGGGGGAGAGAAGCAAGAAAAGAAAGAAGAAAGCCAGAGACAGGTAAGAATTTGTGTGGGAATTCTATTGCATGTATGTATGTGCAGGGTGTCCCATAATGATAGGACACATTTTATTTTCAATTTACAACAGCGTGTTACTTGCCCATCTTTAAGGGGAAGAGTGACCGTTTCGCACCAGTTGTGCATTTATTTCAATATCGTTGGAATGGGCACTGCTACTAAAAAAAATTCCCTGTTGGACAATAGAGTATGAATTCCTCTCCATGTTCCAAGTAGATGCTGTTTTTAAGTTAATTATTAAGCTAGAAATGATAGTTGAAAAATATGATGAACAAGTATTTACAGAATCCCATGTATTCCTTTTGGGAAATCAACTTCAACTTACGGCTAATCAAATGGGAGTTTCGATTTTTCCTACTACCAAAGAATTGTTCAACGTATCCCTTTTCCGTCCATGTACTTTTCTACACCAGTGGATGTTTGATATTCCAGAGAGAACAAATAAAATAATGCTCCCATAAGCGTAATGCATTTCTCCTTGCCTCTTACGGCCATTCTGGCAGTGTTACAAAACCTGATGTGCATAAAAGTGCTAAATTTCAGCTTAAGTGGAGCTAAAGTTGACCTTCAAGGAGCTAGATTTAGGAAGGTTTGATAAAGTTTTACTCCTATGGTAATTTTAGTTGTCAGAGGAGTATGGGTGCTGCTATTATTTTAAAGCAATGACAATTTAGTTTTCACTGTCTAGATCTGGCGGCATCACCCATCTCAATAATCCACTGATGGTCATATGAAATCGAAAATAGAGGATTCGGGCATAACAATATTTTCAACTTCACCTCAGCGAAGATCCTATTAAGAAAGTAGCTGGAAAGGTAAGAGGGAGTGGGGTAATGTGTAAATAACAATATCATGTCACGTGCAAAATGTATACTCATGGTAAGAGCTGATCTATGTGGGCCGAAGCCAGTGATGGCATCATATGGGGCAGGTGCCCCAGTTCAAAGCTGGCAACAGTGCTGTCGCAGCGAGAAGAACCTGGCGGAAATACTCCCTCATGCCCTTAAGATGTTTTGAATTGCAAAGTTGGATGGGGTATAAGGAGTAATCTTTTCGGAAGACACTCAGATATCAACCTCTCTGGTAGTACACCTTGCACTACATTTTGCAGTCTAACAGGGGTCTGGTATCTGGACTCATAGCCAGTATACTCCTTTGTGTAGCTCATTTTGTGTCCTGTTTATGTAAGTTTACAATTGTCCTTTTGCCAATTTCATCTTATCATCCTCATCTTTTCAATCAGCCAAAAGAGGCAGAAACAAAATCATATCAGTCCATAGACTGACCTTGGAAGTTAATGTTGGTTTCCTTCTAGTAATTGAACCTTCATGATGTCACCATGGACCACAACAGAAATTGCATCCATTGTTCAGGAAACTGGATATATGTTGGACTTTCAATTTTTATATTGTGTTGGATTTATTTTGGTTTTATTCCTGGTCGTATATGATTTTAAAATAATATGTGCATATTGCTTGCAGTTTACGGTTCTTACAAGCACATAAATACAATTTTTGGTCGTTACGTTTTGGGAGAATACACGCTCCCTTCCCCAAACATCTATTTATTTCTGGAAAAAAAATAGATGTTGATATTTTTATGTCCCCTTTAAGAGAAAATTATGTGCTCATAGTAGCAATTTTTTGTCTGTTGCAGTTCATCCAGTCCCGATGCAAGGCGAGAAAAGAAGAAGAAATCTAAGAAACACAAGCGAGACAGGTAATCAGATGCTAGCAATTGAATGTTAAATATTTTGCAAGAATGCAATTCTAGACAGTAAACATGAAGAATATATAAATCTATTGTTATTCTGTATTACATTAGAGAATCAAAAGTACAATATTTGGATAGTTAAATGTTGTTGGTTAGTAACATATTTTTTCCTGTTGCTTTCCTTCTAATTTACAAGTAGCAAAGGAAGATTGTTCTCATCATGTTCTGCTGGTGTCTTATGCTCTCATTTTTATTACTATTATAGTTTACAGTGAGTCAGGCTGGAGATGAAAGCTACATGGAATTATTTCACATTTATTGGTATGTTGCGAACTGGCAGATAACTCATGCGACTGTAATTACAGATAATTCAAGTAATATGATGATGATACAGTGTGATAATTTAATTTAGATTAAATTACGATCTTAGTATTCCAGTACATTTAAATTTTCAGGTGATGGCTACCTTCTATTCTCTCTTTTTTACATTAACATATTTTTATTGTATTTTGTTCCAATACTTACATATTGTGCCGCAAGATGTATGTGGGTAGTTGGAGAGATGCGATTTATTATAATATATGTATGGCAAAAACAATGAAACATGCTACATCATTGAAACACACACAACTTTTAAAATCCTTGTGAATTCCATGTGAATCTTTCTAACCCTTGAAGATACAAACACAATGTTTTATTGCTGTATGTTATTTGAAGAGACCGCATGTTCTGTCCAGCACTTGTAATTACGAGGGAATCTTAAATGGTTCACTTGCATTTGCATAATATTGAAATATTTTATCCACTACATATTTACTAAGGAGCTCTCATCAGCCCTTAGCTTGACAGATTTGAGGCATATTTATTAAAAAGGGACTGCATATTTAATGAGAATATAAAGGAAACCATTCCTTGAAGAAATACAGAATGAGCTCTTGAGAGTACAATAACAGGAAGTGGATAACATTAATTATGTAGGTAGTGCTTTGTGAATTAATGTGGATTGAACCCATATTTAGTTATGCTTTTTTGCATAAAGTAATTAGGCTGGATATTTAGGGTTATCATCAGTGAAGAACCACCAAGAGAACAATTTAACCATAAGGAGTGATTGGAAGCATGTTTAAAGCATGAAGTTTGTTTGGTTTATCCGTGTTCCAGTTCATTGGAATTAACAGCGTAACTTCCAGAAGGCTTTTTCGAGTTTGAGAATAGACAAGCTGTAGTATTAGGCACTAAGCATCTCACAATTTCACTCTGGTATCATAGATGCATATATTCAACCCTTACACTGCTGAAACCGTAATTAATATGTTCTGTGAAATGTTTGCCATGTTGAACTTGTAGATTTATGGATTCAGTAGATTTTTTCTTATTGAAAATATTAACTTAGATGGCTCTACATGCCTAAGATTTTAAATATTCTCTTAAGAACAGAATGGAATTAATTTTACACTGATTCCTATTCTTGAGTGGCATAAAAAAGGGTCTTAGGTGTTGTGAGTTTATCACTTCTAGAACACCTCACTAACCAAGTGACTATAGGAATCCCAGGATTGTCAAAGGTGGTATCTACTAGTAAGTTTTGTTATCCATGCTACCTTACTGGAGCAGAAGTGGAAGAATTATTAACTGTAAATGAATCAGGTGATGATCATCAGCACAAAACATCATGTCAGAGAGGAATATATCTTCAGCAGTGAAAGGGTTAAGTTGGATCAAAAAAAAATATTTTCTTTGGGTTTCATGTGAATTTCTTTATGTATATTACAGCTTGCCCCTTTAACAGATGCTAAATTACTTTAAAATCACCAATCTAAGAAATGACGTAAAGTAAAAAAAAAATCTTTAACTATCTTGAAATAACCTGTACCACCATTTTATTTTTATTTTAGGCTGCTTTGCAAGTTGCTCTCTTCCACTCACTTCTTATCGAAAGGTGTTATTGTATTCCTTGTCTTTCAGCCACTATCGTAAAAGTTGAAGGAAATATTACAATTTAAATTTTTACTATTCTCATTTTTTGTGGTAAGGTGAGTATCATAGGAACTGTACACCTTTGAATTCCTATCATGCATAGTAATAGACCAATTAGATACAATCTTTAATTAAATGTATTAATGTGTTCAGTTACAACACTTCGTTGTATAAAAGTAACATACCAATAAATATGAGATAATTTAGTAGCAATAAAGAGAATCTATCCTTTACAGTTACAGATAAAAATTACACGTGCACCAGTTCAGGAAACTTATTGCATTTCATCATTACACTAATAATTATCTGAATTTTTATAATGTGTCTTTTCATTAACGATGTTCACCTAAGTGTAAATATGTATTGTGTCACTTATGCTATGTTAAGAAGTCCTGAGATAATAACACAGAAATGGTAGTTCTATTACATGCATACACGAAGCGGGAAGGTTTGTGAGAGAAGTTGATGTTTAAAGTTTTAACTTTGGATGATTTGATTACTTTCATCACAAGCATCATTTAGTGTAGATGTGTTCTTACTTTCCTTACCTAAGGACGACTGTACTTCATTCAGGATTTTTTTTGCTTTATAGAGATTCGGACTAGCATTCTAAGGGGTGGGCTGTAAAGTAATATGTGTAAGTAACCACACAATTCCTTCGCATATAGCGTTCACTGCATTCTGATTATTTTTAACCCAGATGATGATGGAAACAGCCAGTCAATTAGAAAGGTCGTTTCACCTTCTGCTCTTTGATTTGGCAGAAACTGATAGTCGCAGAATTCTGTTGTTTTTTTTCCTAAATGCTGCTTCACAAGGGTTTGAGTAAGGAATGTGACTAAGGTGTCTTTACACATATAATATTCACTTTTGACACATACCTGTCATGTAGGTGAAGTTAGGCAAGTTGAAACCAAGAGCTAATTGCCCTGTCAAGGTGTTCACCCCTAAACTCTCACTTGCAATAATAATGGAGTTTATTAGTATTATTGTTATATGAACGAATAAAAATATGGTATAATAATAGAGATATAACAACATTCACTGTCTAGCTGATGTCTAGTTAAGACTGCTAAAATTTGTATACAGACATCTGTCCTACCAAAAAATAATATCAAAATTTTTTTGAAAGAATAATTTATTGAATACTAAAAAGGTTGGTAGGTCCAGCTGATGAAAAGTCCGTGATCATTATTTTTGTGTGTTAGTAGTTGTAGTTTTCACAGGCACTGTCAACGCAAAGCTTTATAATCACAATGTAATCATTACCCAAGTTCTGCAGAAATAATCAACTTTATAATATACATCAGTAAACAAGTATTTTGTAAAATTAATTATGGATTTGCTAAGTCTTTCAGAGGGGTCAGTACTTCCTCTAAATATGTTCTCCTCACATATTGCCAAACAGACATGGAGAATGATCATCTAGACAAGACAACAGCTTCTTAGTGTCAACTTGCATACCCATGTTAATCTTCTACCATCCAACATGGTTTTTTCTGAACCCTCATGATGTGGTGAAAGAGAAGAGGCGAAAATATGGGTGCATGCCAATGGTGAATATTACTTGTGTGAAAATGTTGGAATTTGGTATGAGTTATGCTATCTAAGGTGCATTTGTTTTCCCATCCCTCTCAAAAATGGAGTGAAGAATTGACAACAAGGCTTGGCTGCTCAGCACTTCTTTTCAGCATTTAAAGGAGCCTTTCAACTAACTGCCTTCCTAGTTGACAGGGGCCTCTAATAAATTACTTCTTGAACCAGCTGTAAAGAACCCCCTTTTTTTCTTTTTATTATTATTATTATTATTATTATTTCATAATAGCTGTAAACCAAGAATGACTGTTTAAAGGGGCTGCTAACTATCGGTGAAGAAAGTAATGGAAGTTTGTGTAAAAGAACAGGATTTATTAATTTAAATCACTTTCTTTATCAACATATTTTTTTAAAAAAAATGAATTTGTGGTTACTTAATTGCTTTCCAAGTAGGTACTTTCTGACTTATTCACACTTATGCCAAGTCTAACATTGTTGAAACTTTTTATTTCAAGAAAACTCTTCATGGAGGATATTACATTTATTGTGGTTTGCATGTCATCAAATGCCTTCTGTTTTAAGTATGGTTTATCTGTAAAATCTTTAAAAAACATCATAAGGAAACATGTCTAAACATGTCTGATTTTTCTATTATTTGTATTTAGTTTTTATCAGTTTTTATTATGTTGAAACAAGTAACATACAGCTTTGGATTAGTTCTGCTTCATTGTGTCACAGTAGTCTCAACTAGTTATACAGGATGTCCATAATTGATTACCCTGGTTATAACATGTTGCAAGACTTTAATGGATACTTTTAATGAGCCCATCTAAAAATCAACACATAAACACAAACGATGTTAGTAATCATACAGAAAAAGGGTTGGGGGGGGACCTCAAACATGGACACCCCTTGTAGGATATGCAAGGTTGCAATATCTGAACTGCTGTGATGTAAATCACTTATTTAACTAATTATTTTGTTACTACAAACCATATGACACATTGAGCCTTTTACCTGTCCTGAAGCCATCATGAATGACATTTAGTAATAGGTCCCTTATTCCCCTGCCACGTTATCTCCCGGTCCCCATTCGCAGTGCAGAACTGTTATTTTGACAAAATCATGTTTTCCTGCTGGCTGCTTTGTAGAGGAGGGAAACTAAGTTTGCTGCTTATTGCCCAATCAGGGGTTTAGTAGTAGGCTTAATTGACCGCATGCAAGTTTCTTTGCAGGTAAATACACCAGTTCTTAGCTTGGCCATTATACACCAGCACTGACCAAATTTTATCTGCAATAGTAATTCTTCTGAAGTTTCATTGATAAAATATTGTAATCTGCTGAAAATAAGTTAATCATTTATGGATATATATCCAGTACAAACTCAACTGCATTATGTTTTACTTATGTCTTCGCCTTTTGTAAAACAGTTTGTTATTAAAATTAACACAAGATGGGAAGGAAGATGTAATACCAAATTCAGATTTGTACACAAAAATATATAATTCTGAAATCATGGGATAGATTTGGTTTCACATGATGGATCATAACATTTTAGAATGCTAGTTGGGATCTTTATGATAGAATATACAACATTGTACTTCTATTATTATTATGAGATAAATCATTAGTTAAAAATCTTCCACCAAAAAAGTATAAAGGAAAGATCAGAAATCTGCTTGAATGCCAATTGTAGTTTTCTTTTCCCAGTTAATAGCACACTATGACACAATTGTAAGTACATATTGCATTAATTTGTACAATTTTGATCACTAAGAAGTGAAATATTACTGAACTTAATTCATATATGTATAATAATTCACATAAAACAAATCAGTCAATTGAAAAGAAAATTTTAATTCATAAAGAAGAATTTATCTATATGAAGAAGCATTTAATAACAATCTGTTTATTTCTCTATGTACAATGTGATGAAAAATAAACATTGTAGAAATGCATACATAGTTTAATTTGTGTGTGTTTGTGGTGAGTTGTGTAGTAGATATTAGTTTATAGTCAGGATTTTCTTCTTTCCATTGTTATTCAGGAATGACTATCACAGGTTATACATAATGAAATATGAAGTTCACATAAATTTACATGTAGTTATATATTGGGGAAATATGAAGATTTAGATTCCAACACAATAACAACAACTGACAAAATGAAATAAGGCCATTAGAATATGCACCCTGCAATTTTGTTTTACTGTTTTAGATCCACAAAAGAATTTGTGGTTCTAAATCAGTATTCCGGGAAAGCAGAACGATATTGCAAGTGTATGAATGTTATTCTAGTGTTGACATCTAGTTGATCAATTGATCGCCCATTTAGGTTTATATATAAAAAATTTGTTTTAGATTTAAAATATGGAACTGTTTTTGCATTCATTTAGAACAGGGCTGTCCAAACTGCTTTCTGTGCAGGGCCAGTAACTACTGAACAAGCTGATACAGCCCCAAGGTCATAGTTTGGGGAGCCCTTATTTAGAGAAGCGAGAGACATTATAGGGATTGGTGGTATATTCTCTATGGCTCAACAGCCTTCTGAGGGGTCACGGCCTGCTAAGTGCCTTTTTCATTGGATGACACATGGTCAGTCCCATTGCTGCTGTTTTCTGGCTGTGGAGATCTGAGTCCGCTACTTCTTTTCAAGTAGCTCCCCAATTGTCCTGGATGTTCACCAAAATTTTGGTGGTTTCTATTGGGAAATAAACCTGAACCGCTTTTATCAAAGGAGAAAGTTCTAACAATTTGGGTATGTAAGGGTCTGGGCTGTATATTAATGAAACAAAGTAATAAGGTTCTATTAATTTTGGTGGCCCCCACTTGTTTAAATATATTTTTCATACAACCACGTATTTTATTCCCCCAAACATGAAGTGAATTCTTAGTTGTCAGCATGCACCTTGAGGGGTTTCATAGCACAAATTCTTCACTAACTGCATGCTAGAATTTTGTTAATTTCCTAAAAGTTCCAATCAGACTGAGATATTAGTGATATTCAGAAATGTGTATGAGAAATGTTTCTATTGATCTGGCTGTGATTATAGTCAGAAATGTGTGTTGGTCATGGAGTCATGAAGGGTATTTACACTATTTATTAACGTGCTCGTATTGCCACACATTTCTGCTTGTTCTACTCTAAAACATGGTTTTCTCATCATTATTAAATTTGTTTTGCTAAGGAGTATGTGGCCTCCCCGATAGCTTATTGGTTAGCTCTCACCTTCAAAGTGAGTGGCCCAGATTGGAGCTTCAAAATGGTGGTGTTGACTCAGCATTGTAGCAAGAATTTGGTAGCTACTTGACTGCCAGAAAATAGTGGTGATGGGACACAATGAGCTGACCATGCATCATCCAATGAAAGCTCTCGTGGAACACCTTAACCCTCAATGGGCTGTTTGCACCACAGGGATGGTGTGTTTTTTGTTTTTTGCAATACAATTCATATGCATGAATCAAATTTTGATGGGTCCCAGGTTTGATTCATCTGGTCCCAGATTCTTCATTAAGTACAAGCAGCATACACAGCAACATCACGACCGGATCAAGAAAGTCCCCACACCCCCTATATGCCTTCATGGCGTGGTGCTCTGCACAGGGGAACACTTTACCTTTTTTTTTTTAGCATACACAGTAATTTGTAACACCTTGTATGTTTGTATTTCCACTGGAGGTTATGTAAACAAGATAAAACATGCAAAATGAAAACAAAAGGGGCGAAGTTGTACTTACAAGCAGTTGACTTGAAATTTCCCCTTCCGACACTTGGGAAATATTTCCAGTTCTTTCTTCAAGGATTTCCCTGGATGAAGGCATTAAAAAAAGTGACAATAGTTTTAAAAGGGTAAAAATTAAAAACAGGATCAGGCTGACCCATAATGTGAGGTTCAGATGTGTAGTTTCTGGTTATCTTGCTTGAAAATGTTGAATGTTTTAATATCTGGACATCAGGAACAGGAAATAGTTTGAATGAAGATTTAGAGTGCAACTGTTTTCACATCTTTTGGGCATGTTTTATCTCATGTGCATTAAATAGTTAGTAAGTTACTAATTATTTATGAAGTACTAGTAAGCAGTAACATTAACTAGGCATACTACCCCTTTTAGCAGCATAATAGCTGTTGCTATCATCACCTCACTGTAGATGTATTAACTCTTTTTTGGGTGGGAAAAAGCAGCGATTCCTGACATATTAGGACAAAGGCACCTTCTTGTCAACAACTTCATTGTCTACTTGAATACATTAAAGCTCCAGATTTACAATCAGGGTTGGGGTAGAGTGGAATACACAAATATAGTTGTATAGTTATAACAGTTCATAAAGGTAAACAGTTTGTTACGGTATTGCAGTGAAACGTTGATTTTACATTTTTCAGGGGACCAAGAAAAAACACAAAATACAGGAAAATGTAAAATCTGGGAAAATTTTACATTTTTGGGGGTGGACCATGAAACTATTGTGCAACATTGCTTTATCCATTTAACATCATTCCTGCATTTTATTTCACACCTGCCTGAAAATGAGAGAGGTGGATAAAGTGGCAGTATCACATATAGTCCTGTATATCATACATGCATATGTAGAAAGAGATTATCACTGGGTCTAAGTACAAAAACACAAATGTGTTTAATGTTGTTTTTTTTTTGAAGGGGTGAGAATATAAAGTACACTAGCAATTTGTTATTGCAAGACAATTTAAAGAATAGCGATATTAAAATTCTTGATATCATGGGAAATTCATATTTTGTGTCTTAGCATCATGTAGCTTGACCGTTGATCTAAATTAGCAGCAGTGCATAAGAAGTTGATAATTCACACAAATAAAAACGATTTATGTTGAAATACACTATAGACTGTGCTAATATTTCTAGTTAAGACTGAAGATGCAGTAGGTTGGAAATCTTACATAGAAATATTGTTAAAGAGACTACAATGTTATTCATTGGTGCATTGGTTATGTTATTTCTCTGCTATCTCTATAGTTGTGATATATAACCATGACAAGAAAGAAAGAAGCGAGCCAAGTTCTAAAAACACTGCAATGTGTCAAATGACTGCGAAAACATGGAAAATGGAAGGTATTGGATTCAACCCCAGACTGATGGAAGCCTCATATGCACAAATGTTAAAGATAGATTGATGCATTTTGAAACATGCTGTAAAATAGGGATTTTGTACATGACATGTATCCAGTCTCACGTTTAATATTGTTTATTGTTCACTTGCTTACAAACTAGTAAAAGTGAAGTTTGTGGAAGCAAGGCTGCACACATTCTCGATCTCGGCTACAGTGAATATGGTGTGAGCACCATGTTCCTAAAATTTTTATTCCCCATTTCACTCTGATGCACCTGTCGATTAGAGGCTAAATGAGCCCTAGATCTGGATATGAAGCCTGAGTATCTTGTAGGGCAGCAAAGTAACCTGCATTCTTACATAACACTTTCCTTGCAAGATTGAACTCAATGCAAATATGGTAGTTGTGTACAACATGATATTGAGATCAACCCATAGCTATATTCCGTAAAGAAGGCTCATATTTCTCTGTAGTGTGATTGTTGCATTCCTTTAGAACTGGATAACATAAGATGACGTTTTTCTGCATTCGCTATTGCATGCTAGGAATAAAGCTGTCACCATTTTTTGGCATTTAGTCTGTTCGCTTCTCAGTTCATAAAATCTTCAAAGCAGAGACAATCCGTATCTATCTATCTTATATATATACTCATAGCAGAATCAATTTAAATAGTTTGTGTACATTTATCTATGGATACATGTGGTATCACTTTCCTGAGTTTGTAATCATTGATTATAACTGCTGCTAAAATAATTTAATAAGTGTTTTGTAGACTCAGCATCATTACAGAAATATATATTGTGGGAAAAACATTATCCATAGATAAGTGTATACAAAATCTATTTAACAAATTTTGGTGCATGGTTTAAACTATGCATTATCAGGATCAATTTTTCATGAATGCATTGGACATAATCAGTAGATAAGGATAACCCTGAACCTAGTATTTGTAAAATATAAAATAAACATGCATATTTCAATTACATGTGTTTTCTTGTCATTTTTCTTAACCAAGAGTGCAGTTATATTATAGAATTTAGGTGAGAATTGAAATTGCATGCATGTACTTGTTCAAATTGTTTGTGCATGATGTTGAAATTAAGAACTGGAAAGTCGGATCAAATATAAGTTTAAAATAGGGTAGTGATGTGTACATATAAATGTACACTTCTTCTTTCTTTTAATTGTTTAAATAATAGAACCCATAATTATAAGTATGTACCATATATTTTTTCCAGTGCTATTTTGCAGTTGTGGTTTCTTGTGGAATGCATAAAATTAATGTGATTTATTATAAAATTTAAGTGAAAAGTGCAGTATATTGTGCCAGTATCATCCTATTACATAATACCTACCTCATATTTCTTGCTTAAATGTGTGAATCTGTTATTTTTTGTCGTGTTTTACCCTATCTTTATTCCCTACCATTCAAGCCATACAAAGCATTGTTAATATCATCTCTCTATTTTTTTCTGACAAGACCGTCCTTATTGGTGGGTTGACAAGGTAATAGTATTACCATATGTCCTTCGTATGAGTGTGTAATTAACCATTGATTACAGGCCTCCTTTGAAAAGATAGAAAAAAATCCATATTGCTTTACCTTCTTATAAGTTCTATTTGTATTTGTTTTAATTCACTTTTATTATTCTGGTTTGTTATACATATTTATATGTGCATACTTCATATATATTCTCAATCCATATAACCATGTCATATAACATGGAGAAAATTTCATAGGCACAAACTTCACTTGAAAGAAGTAGTAATTACATATGTATAATAATAATAATAATAATTATAGTAATTAATATTAATGATGACAGCATTTGTAACCTGTAAGAATCAAATACTCAAGATGGATTCTGAATCTTGGATTTTGTAGTATGCTTAGTGTGCTTAAAACTGTATGTATATAAAAATATTGGCTTTTTACTAGTGACCCAGGAATAGTTTGCTGGAAGTGGTACTTTAAAGAAAATAAAGTTGTATTGCATGGTATGATTTAAAGAGGAAATATTAGATACATTTAAGCGGATAAATTGTTACAGTATTTTCTTTCACATGAAAAAAATTATTCACTTTGCAACTGTGAAATTTATTATTCATTTTATAGCAAAGAATATTTCGTTATTCTGATGTATTTATATTACAGGAGGGGACTTTTAACAAAGATACACTCATGTTCATGCCAATTATCTTACAATATGTCAAGAAGTATAGAGACGGGATAAAAGCAGGATACTTGGAACCGATTTAGAAGACCTGGTTGGGTATATATGAAGACACAGAAACATAAATGTTTCAAGAATGGTCGATGCAGTTGCTCCATATTGGCACCGTGGAAGCTTCATCATGCATGCTGGAACCAGTGTTCACAACAGCATTGCTGGATACCCTCTTGTAAAGGGTGTTTCATAAAGTGCACAGGTTTTAAATCGCTTGTAATTTTTTTTTTGTTTGAATGTTGGCAACACTGTTCTTATCATTTTCGTTACCTCTTATCATTCTGATTATTAATTGAGCAATTGTTTTTTTTCCCTCAGATATTCAGTTGAGTTGCCATGGAGCGGTTCACGAGCAACGTTATTTTGAAAACACATTACAGAAACAGGGAGTGGCCTGCTCTGGATGAACTGGATACCATGAATGTGTGACTTCCCATACTTTTCTATTGTTATCGGGGTGCTAGGAATAAACATCCGTTAAGCAAACAATGCATAGCACTCCCTGTTTGTGTTTTCAAAATAATGACTCGTTGCTCGATAGTAAACCCCTCCATGGCAACTGAACTGAACATCTGGGGGGGGATTGCTCAATTAATAATCGGAATGATAAAAGATAACGAAAACGATAAGAACAGTGTTGCCAATCTTCAAACAAAAAAATGACAAGCGATTTGAAACGTGTACACTTTATGAAACACCCTTTAGTATGCTGGATACCCTCTTGTAGTACATTTGCACCGGCAAATGCCGTGCCCAAGGGCACTTTTCTTTTGTTAAACAGGTCATTATCTGGAGTGGGCTAAATCTGGAGAGTAAAGAGGGCATTGGAGAATAGCTATCATTGTCATGCAACAAACACATTTTTTTGACCCCAGTTTCCAGTCCTCAGCTTCTGAATTTGCATTGCAGATGGGTCACTAGGTAACTAGGTAACAGCAGGAGTTGCTCTTCATTCATATGCTCTGCAGAAGCTGGTTGATGTGTAGCATTCCTTGCATATCCTTGAGAGAACAATTCCAGTTGATTTCCACACGTTAACAGAAGAGACTGTTGTAATGTTGCCATTGCATTCACCATTGTTTCTTCAGCAATATGCTGTAGTCAGTCTCAAGATGCAGAGAAAGTGCCCTTAACTCTGCACTGAATTTTAAAAATATGTCATTACCATTCTTGTCTTATCACTTGTCTTTTGTACTATAATCCTAGGAAGACTCATCTCTTCACCTAAGTATATGCTCATGCCACATGCTGAACAGACCGTGCTTTCTCTTATTTCTAGTTGCTGTTACTGTTCCTCCATTTCTCTTTCCCTTCTTCTATCATTTTCTGCATTTTTCATGTTTCTGAACCATGTGCCATTGTTGGGATGCAACAATCATACATTTAGTGGACACTTTTAGTTCCATATCAGACCCTTCAGTTTTTATTTCTAAACAAATACTGTATATTATGTACATTTGTTGCATCTATCTGTCTTGTCACATCTAGACATGGCCACTCTTTTTTGGAAAATTGAAAATCAAATAAATTGAATTAAAAACAAAAAAGTATTCGAAAAATGAAAAACGAACATTTTTTGGAGAAACAAAAAACATTTTTTTCCCCCCAAGAAACAAGAGACTAATTTTTCTTTAAAAATTGAAAAATCAGTTTCGAAGTTTCCCATCTTCGGATAAATACTGCATTTCGCTGCCATATATCAGAATAGTGTAAGGTAAATTGTAACACACAGTCATACTCTCATTTGGCCGCACTCCTCTGGTGGTTTCAGTCGGATAAGATGTATGTTCTGTCAGATTTTTTTTTCTTTTGATACGATTTGTGCTCAGTTGTGAACAAGCCAAGTAAGCAGTTTGAAATGTGTATAGTACATGTGTGCTTCTAAATACCAGTGATGTACAATAATTGCATGTAATAAAAGAAAAGGAATATTCCTAGACAGGTCAGGTCAACAGTTAATAGTCACTGTTTCCATTTATTTGTTAAGTAATACATCTTTTACCAACGTTTGTCCTACAGGGGGGACAAACCTGAACTTTGGGGAGCATTGACTTCTCATCTTTCCTAACTGACTACACTTAAACATTTTTAATTCTTTAAATTTTTCAATTCTTTCTTTTTGTTTCTCCAATGTGTCATTTGAGTTTTCAAATTTCATTTGAATCTTTTATATTAAAGAACATTATATTTTGACAAATCTATTAAATTTTTTAATACTCCAAGAAAGCTATTGGTATTTTCTACTTAAGTGTAAAGGTATCACATTTTAATTTAACAGTACCGAAATAAGCAAATTTGTTTGAGCAAACTGAAATGTAAAAATGGATGCCAGTTAAAAAAAATGATCAGACATTTAAATTTGCTCTTATACTAATAACTTAATTCCATTTCGGGAAAAAGTAGATGGAAAAGCAAGCAAGTAATGGATTTGTCAAAATAAATTACCTTTTAACACTAAAATTTTGAAAATTATAAATCAAAAGACTAAAAAAAGAAAAACTTGGAAAAGGAAAGAAACACAGAAATGAAAAACTTTTCTACAAACAAAAAGGCCAAGAACAAAAAAAAAACAATTTTTTAAAAAAAATATTCGAAAATATCAATAAATGAAAAATAAAAAAAAATCATTTTTTTTCTTCTCAAAAATGGCCGTCGCTAGTCATATCTTTTCAGCGACTTTTCACTTTTCAAAGTGAATAATTTTTAAATATCTGATTTCATATTGTAGATTTCACTATAAACTGATGAGGTAATTAGTGATTGCATGCTATAGTGTAAAATGGTTATTAGCTTTGGAGTACTAAATTAACCTGAAATTTTTCTTCAAACCCTTTGTTTACTGTCTAAAGTTTTATTTTTTTAGTAAAAAAAAAAAGCATTTGTGCGTTTGATGAAATTAGCATTTTATTATTAAGATGCTTGAAATAAATTTCTTAAATTTATTGAATTGTGCATGATTTGTGAAAACTTCCCTGAAACAACACTTTAAGAAAAGGTTACCAAGTTACTAAACTGAAAAAAGCAAAAATGGAAGTTTCATTGTATAATATTAACAGACAGAGAGAATTCTTAATGAATAGTGTGAATTAGAGAAACATTTTGTTACATGCAATTGTATTTGAAGTATAAATGCAAAAGTATCTGCTAGTTATTATTAATGTACAGGTGTATTTATTTACAATATAACTGAATATAGTTCATAATTATTTAGGTGTATGTAAGAAAAGAAATCTACAGGATTGATATTGTAAATAAATTGAAATACATCTCCCCTCCAGACACCGTACCCTTAGTGAATGAAGACAGAGAGTCTTTGAAATTAATAGGATATAACCATTAAATTGTGCAACACAGAAATACGAAATTTCATGTAAGTAATTCTAAATTATGTTTACCGCATCCATCATAAATTGAAATAGTTTAAATGTTCTTCTTGATTTGGAAGGCTGTGCAGGAAGGTCAGGTCAGAATTTTCCCCCCAACTTTAGGCTACTCCCAACTTATTATATAAATAAATAAATTCCTAACTGTTAATATGGCTAATTTCTTGATACATACAACCACAACATGGTGCTAATTACTCTGCTACCTTCAACTTTTATAGAAATTTCCAAAAGGCTTAGCTGTTAAGGCTGTTCTTGTCTAATCAGTGAGTTCCCATTAGATTTGTGATTTGATTTGCTTTATTTTACTTCACTTTTTGTGCCACTTTTGGCTATTTTGCAAAGATGGGGATGAGTGATGATATGATGAAATTGATGAATGGACACTCACAAATATCCATCCATGCCCAGGCCAGGATTCGAACCCGGGACCCCTGCCGTCAAAGCGCGATGTGCTAACCACTCTGCCACAGGGGCCGGCAGTTCCCATTAGAGATTCTCACTTAAGTGATTTTAGATACAAAACAAAACTATACATTCAATCATTATTACATTCTGTGCATGAGGAAAATTTTATTAAAATTTGTACTACAACCTCTGGTAATATGACTATTATATTATGGCTATAATAGCGAAGTTTTCCTTTCTTTTTTCTTGTTCATTTGGGTATAGTTCACCTGTATTTGTATTTGTATTTGCTTACTTTGTTATACTCTCCCCATGATGCTTTCCTAGATCTCCCTTCTTCCAATCACTGCCCTGCACTTTTGCCTTTTTCCAATACTTCCGATTTCCACAATTTCAACAAGGTTCACCCTGGCATGACTGGACATTTCCCTCAAGAATCTTGTTTTCATCACTTTAATGCTGCGTGACTCATGTACATTCTCAAATTACACTTTGTATGTAATCTTTACATGCTCATTGCATGACCTTCCTCATGTGAGTTTTATGTATTTTTTCCCCCACATCCTTTTTTATTCCTCAGTTTCATTTCTCCTTCCCCATGCTGCATTTAATAAGAAAAGTTGAGTTTAAGAAAATAAAGGGTAACTGGGCATTGAGAGAAATTGAGAAAAAGAAGAATGTGGAGAAGTAAGTTTGCCAAATAGAGGCATATTCAAAAAGCAAATATTTTGTACCAATTGTAATTTATTATAACATGCAAATTATAATTGGTGTACCAAATTTATCCTTGTGAATGTGATCTACATAGCTAATTTATTTTTCTTACTTTTCGGTGTTATTTTCCCCAAAATTCATATTTTTTTTTTTTTAGCACACTTTTCCACCAAATATGCCTACAGTTATATCTTCATTGTGTTTTTAAAGTTGTATTTTAAATTGCTCATGACAGTTTCATAAGCTGGAAACGAGTTTTGATAAATTTATTTTCCATTATTTTCTCATGCGATAAATATTTATTATGTTATGCTATTGGCTCCTGTGTGATGGTAGTATGCACTCAATCTCCACGAAAATGCACCACTTTCCTCGGCAGTACAGAACTATTCTCGCGCGACAGATGCCAATATTTTGACTCCCACGTGATGGCACGAAACCACTCAATTACAGCCAAAATCGCACCACTTTGCTTTGAAATGCAAGATGCTTTTGGCGTGACAAATGCTGATGTTACGGGTCCTGTGTGATGGTAGGCCCGCACTCGCTTTCTGCCAGAACTGCACTACTTTCCACGTTCATTCAAAATTTTCTGATACAAGGTGAAAATTCGTGGGGAATATCCATTTACATGTGGTTTCATGTAGCTGTCAGAATTATTCTATGGATACATATACTACAGTTTTCTTTTTTATAATTTTTTGGAAAACATTCACGTTATACATGGGCAAATATGGTACATTTTATATTTTTAAGTCTAAAATACAAGAATATTGGATTTTTGTAATACTTTTTGTTCTTTAAGCACAAGATGTGCTGAAATTCACGTAAAAGGCCAGAATTTGCATTTTATGCCAACATGTCACTGAAAATACATAAAACCTTTTTTTGCATGAATTAAATTTTTCAGTGTTATCGCATTTGTAAAATATCATGGTCCCTCGTAATTGCTAACCAACAAAAATTCCTGGTTATATTCACCATAAATATCATCTAGCTGTTGACATTAGAACAGTGAAGTTCCATTTTTGCCAGCTCATGTTTAACTTGATAATAGAATGACAAGTATTAGAAATAAGCACATTCACAATCCTTGAATTCAGAGTCCATCTCTAATTTACCATCAGTGTTCAGTTGTGTCTATTTGCACTTAGTTTTGTGAGGACACGAAGAATATATTTTTTTCCTGTTACTCTTTAGGATTCTGTCATACTTTTATTTTTTTGTGTATTAGCTGTAGAAACCTTTAATAATGAAATTTTAATAATAATAGCAAGAAAGAAATGTAGGATGAAAAAGTTGGACAGGAACAGTAGCAAGATAGTTATTCATGAAAGTAAGTTTGATGATCTCTGTGCTCGTTTCTTTTTTTTTTCTCTTTTCCTCCGAAGACAAGAGTCCAGTTCCTTTTGCAGGTGTTTTTAGTGTTGCTTATCATCGTTTTTGTTTTTTATATATCAATTTGAATTTTTATTAGTTGCTGTACAAGTAATTTGTTGCACTTTGTGATGTTACATAGGTCCGAGTCACCCAAACCTAAGAAGAGAAGCCGAGACAAACGGAAGGATAAGCACAGGCATAGAAGATCCTCATCAGAGTCAGACTCGTCATCAACAGTAACTTCCATGTCAAATGCGAGCAGGTGAGAACTATTTTTTTTAAGAAATTTCCAGTTGAAAAGCTTGTTTACTTTAAGTAGATAGAAAATTAAGTGAATTTTCATTTATAACAATTGTTTTTATAAATTTTACATGGATTAATCCAAAAAATGCTTATGGTAATTGCCAGAAATTTTAGTACAACACAAATACAGATGCTTCACGATAATCTAAAACACTTAATGCCATTGGAGATATTTGAACACATTGTACCAAGCTTGTTTTCATGTGCACACTGATAAAATGTGGTGAAATGTACAAATGCTTTCCACTGCTTAAAATGTTTGGTTCAGATATTTTAAATGGTGTTAGGTATACATTCGGACCATTTTAAGATGTTTGTGTTTATGCAGTGGTGTTGATATGTTTCACTGAAGCAACTTTAAATTTTCTATGTACAGTCATGAACACTTCTGGGTTTTAATGGTCCCATTGACTTCCAGTGAGATTGTTACAATCCAGAAGTGTCAGCAACTGTACAAAAGATTGACTGTATTATATAAAGCCATGTGAACGCATATTGGATAGGTTTGGTTGGAATAATTATTGTTTTTAAATAAGTGTAAAATTTTGGATTGAAAGCACATAGTTTACTTCAAACCTTTAACTGTATTTTAAATCGCAATAAGAATGACCATGCTTATTTGTGCAGTTTTACACACACTAAAAACTTATAAATAGACAGGCAAGTAAGCACAAAGATAATGGAAATACTTTTTAACTGTAATTTTTTTTTCTATTGTATTTTCTTATTTTTGTTTTGCTGTTCTGTTACTTTTGGCTAATTGCGACAATAAGGATAAACTGTGGTTTCATGAAATTGATGAAGGAACACTCACAAAACAACAGATTATCTTCAGGGAAAAGCAAGAAAATACTGAAAAGTCATTTTTAGGCAAGATCATGCAAAATAGGCATTTATGTGCACTATTAAAATGCATTATGAGAATTAAGACAAATTAAATTAATTTAAAACATTACAGCCTCTGTTCTAATACAAAAGAATAAAAAAGGCAAATAGGCAAATATATTTTGTTTATAATAAAACTTTCAAATATACAAAATAGTGTAAACGTTAAAGTAATATTTTCAAACCAGTGAAATAGTGGCAAGTATATAATGTTACATATTGTACAATATTTGTTGTAATAGGATTGAGCTCACTTATTGTACAGGCAGGTACTTTAGCCAAACACACCTAGGATTAGTGTGATCTTTATCCTTCCTCATTTTCCAATCCAGACAAAGTGGTCCACCCCTGGTGACTTGACCATTTTTGAAAAGTTTAATTTTTTTGTGTAGGATCAGCTCGGTACCTATAGTTAAAAAATGATAACATTTTTATCAGACGTTGTTTAGGAGTGGCAGCCATGTTAGCACCATGGGACATATTTAATTTTGTGTTTGCAGACATCTATGTAGATTCCTGGAACAAGGATTGTTCTAATTAGCACAATTTCGGAATAAAATTCATGGTATTGTTATAATATTTTCTTTAAGTGATAGAAATTAGTTGAAAAACAGGCATCATATTCATTACTCATTGTTGTATTTAGATTGTTTTGTGTTGCCTCTCTACCCATTTTAATGATGACGTTGAAAATGACTGACAATTAGATAAAATCACAATCACAAAGAATGTTTCATTTTAGATTCCAACACAGGGCTTTTGGCCCCACAGCAAGAATCTGTATTAATATTATCAAACTTGAAAATGATGTTTCACTTTTGAAAATAGTAGCAAGGTAAAAGTGAAGGATTATTTTCAATAAATTCAGATTGTATTAATATGATTTTTCTTTACTGTATGATAAGAAATTTCCTGTTTGTATATGCTAGTTTTGATATTTGAGTTTTTTTCTAATTGAATCAAATTACAGTGATTAAGATTTCATCCAGAAAAGCTAAGCAGTGTTATAATAGTTGCCAAATGGTGCCTAAAGATTGAAGTCCAGTTTCAAACCCTGCTTCAGAAGTATTTCCACTGCAATTTCTCAAGCAAGCATATAAGAATAATGCAAATTACAAAACACTATTTAATGGCACTTTTGTTGGCATCATGCACGTTTTGACAATTGCCAAATTTGTTATGAATAATAGTGTCCCTGGTGACATTGCCAGCAGCCATCCTTATGGCTAAGCACATTGAGGGATTGACTCACTGTCTCACTACTGAAGCTTCAATGTTTGAATCCTGGTCTTGAGTGTTCCTTCATTAATTTCACGTAATCCCCATTTCATTCTCAGTGTTATAATTAGCCAGAAGTGGCAGAAATTCATATTAAATGAGAAACATTCAAATACTTCATCAGCAGGGCCGAATCAAAACAGAACGTACTCATGCTTTCACCCTATGATTTTAATGAGGGTTGGCTCACAAGGTTATCTCTTTAACATCAGTTTTGAAACAAAATACTGATGTGTGGATGTAAAAATTAGATTAGAATATAAATATGTCTCTTGTCCACCAAAATCTACAGAACACAACTCCATTCATTTAATGTGTCCTTTATAAGGAATGTTTATTATATACTATTTATGTTTTTTGTCATCTGTATTTAGTAATAAAATACACCACCTGCAATCCAACTCCAATGTTAAAGCGTAGGGAGAAAAGCATGCTGTGACCATCACACTAATATGGTCCATTATGTGACACATGCTAATGAAGTTGTATTATTTTCTTTTAAAACCCCACATAAACTATACAATATAGGTGAGTTAGCATTATGGTGTCATTAAAATAACTGGACTATAGTCACTGAAATATACTGAAAGTTAATTGTTACGGTTTTCAAGTGGCTTTCCATACAGTTTAGTGGTTCAGATCTCACTTTAAACTGTAGGTCTAGTCCTGATTAACTTATTTGTGGAGCTAAAGAAAACTTTGCTTTTCTAATTTTCAATCAGTCTTCGGTTCCCTCAGGGTCTGTGAAAAGTTGGACAAAACTTAACATCACGTTAGAAGTAGTATTCAAGTTTTATCAACTTTTCCTAAGTTTAGAAGCAGAGTGACCCATAATTTAGTTACCGTAATTGCGTCAATGCCAGAGAACATGAAATATTTTATATTTCATAATTGAAGGGCTCGGGTGTAAAACATGGTAAGTGACATTTTGGTAATTTTTGAGTTACAAAGTAAAATGTGCCATCCTTCAATTTTCAAGTGAAATTGCCATGGCATACAATTTGCATTGGACTCAGTGAAGCCTTCTGGAATTGGTAAACACAACACGAAAACAATTTATCTACGGAATGGCTTCTAATAACCTTTTTTTTTCTTAGTGAATTCCGAAATGACCAAAATGTCACTTACCATATTTTACAACCAAGCCCTTCAATTATCAAACCAATCGTGAACTTAGATGAACCATGACGTACATAGTTAAATCTTTTTGCATCTTTACTTGTGTGGCATTTACTTTCAAAACTTCTAAGTAACACTGCAGCTAGGATGCAAGTTGAAGTAAATCTTTGCTGTATTAAAAAGCAAAGCAATACTTCTTTGTTGTGCTATTGTAACATGGATTTTTTAAAAGTGAATAGAGTGAAACCCCAATTTTAGGTTCCCACATATTACATTTTCCTATATTATACATTCAATCTTGATGGTCCCAAAATAGTAAAATGTCGTAAATTTTCCTCGATTTTGTATTTTCCTGCTTTTTTTTTCTTCTTCAGTTTGATCCCCTGAAGAACATAAAATTGAAGTTCCACTGTATTTTTTGTATCTTCAAGTAACATGGGGCACTTAAACATGTATTTAAAGATCTTGTCTGACATTTCACAAACACCACACTGATATCTTCAGGAAAAAAGAAAAGAATTGAAGATTCAGACTTGCATCACGTAAGATTTTTGTTGCTGATATATATTATTTGAAGATACAATAAGCATGTTCCTTCCAGCATATGACATTATAGTGTTTTTTAAAAAGAATAATGTCCATATTTGTGCAAAGCAAGTTGAAATCAGAATCAGAGGTACCAACTGTGGTAAGTGTTGTGGTGTTCCAACATCCCCCTCCCCCCACTTCTTCAGTTCACAAAGATGAATGGACTCTTTAAGTGTTAGTATGTTAGTGTTAAATCTGGGAAGCAGTGTTAATATGTGAATCCAGGCTAATAGCAAAGCAGGAAATTGACTGGTTCTGTGACCACCAGACGAAGTGGAGCCTGGGCCACTCATAACTCTCCCTGTCAACTTCATGTACAAGAGGTCCTTATAACTGACAGACGAGGTGGAGCCTTGGCCACAGAGACTAATCCTACAAGGCAACAATTTATTCTCTATATAGACACCATCCCCAAACACACCATGTGTCCAGGCTCTATATAGACACCATCCCCAAACACACCATGTGTCCCCAGGGATTGCAATGTGATTTAGTAGATCACAAACTACCCTGAAGACGGAGGCAGAATCAGCCTCCGAAACGTGGGTAATTTTAAAAATAACAGTGGTTAAAAGTCCAAAACTAAGAATGAATAAATCACCACTGATCAGCTACAAAGATGAAATGAAAAATGAACATTATGGCATGCTATTTCACATTTCTTGTTTCTCTCAAAAATGAAATATGCATGTCTCAAGGAATAAACTGTGAGATTTGAAAGTATTACAAAAGAACAGAGCTTAAAACTAGGGCTGAGGCAATACCACTCTGAACTGGTGCCAACACTCGCTGATTCCACCAATGCAGGTACCGCACCAAATATTGTTGTAATTCAAAGTAGTTAAGAATATATATAAAATTTAATATGTAAATTTTCTGTTGTAACTATAGTATAGGAATATACAAGAGCTTTTCTTTCAATTTTCATAATTTCACACGAAATAAAAAATTTAATTACAAAATCCATTTATAGCCACAATGTTGTTATGCATTTTGCATAATTATCAGGATATTAGACTGTGAAAGTGTCACGTGGCTGTTTTACAGACAGACTCCATAAGACACTGACTCTGAAAGTGAATGTATCAGCTAGTATTGGTGATTAAATAGCAGATCTTCTTGTAACCCATAATTCCTAGGTTTATCCTTACAGAGGAACATCATGACACTGCACTACAGGGTGATTATAAAGTCTGGATCCATTTTTTAGAAAAAGAGGCTTGAGATTATAACAAAAGTATTGAATTAACTCTCTAGTACTTGGTAACACATAATCAAAATTGAAAGAAAAAATAATATTTGACATGATATGTGGTGTACAGAAGAAAATCCATGAAAGTGTCACCTGAGTGTACTTCCACAGGAGCACTCAGTCCATTGCTGGTGTCATGTTGAGCACAACGTGCTGGATATGTTGACATGGGTGTGAAGAGGGGTGATCAAATCTTCCTCCTCCACTGCCTGTAACAGCTCTGCACACATTGTTTTACAACCAGCATAGTTCTACCTGTCTAACTTGTGCACCACCTGAAGGTGGTTTTACCTTTTTGTAGGGTTTGACCACACAGTCGGTTGTGGTAACAGCAGCTCCCTGCTTAAACTTCTTGTTGATGCATCTTGTCTTCTGGTGATGGCATTTTCTACCCATTGCACGATTTCAGCTGCTATGCTGGGCCTTGAAGATAGCATCGTGTACAGTACCTATTCACTTCAATTTTTTAACCAGTACCTGATTGTAGCCCTAGTTGGAGCAGGTTTGTGGAATTTTCTTTCGAACCTTGTACGGACCTTTTTGAAGCTTAATCCTCACAAACGTCCACACACCACAGCTATTCTCTCATCAGTAGTTAACATCTTTCATATCACCTACAAGAGAAAGAAGAAAGCGGCCGTTTTCACAAAAATGGATCAAAACTTTATAATCACCCTGTATATTAAACATGGAAGATGTGTCCTCTTTCACCAAGTTTTGAAATTAGGAAATAAGTAAATATCAGATTTGAACCTATTCCGAAACCTGTTGTGATACACCAGAGTTGTGGGTTGTTACTCATGTATTGGAAATTGTCTTCTTCATATCCCTAATGTTGGGAATTACTTTAAATCTGGTAATTATTGATATGGGAATTAGGTATGGATTGCACCTTCTTTGCTGAGCAGCTGTTATTAAGCTGCGGTAAGGTACCTGCATCTGCTGCCTCATCTTTAACATCAACATTACCCTTCTACATAGCATTTTACAGACCAAATTTGAAATGTTGGATCATCACAACTCTGTATCCCAGAATTCACTTTTGATTCTGATTTTTCCCTATTAATTTAGTAGGGAACCATGCTGCTTGAAATCCATGATAATAGATTACATTTTGAATGACTACTAGTGTTGTGTTTCATCAAGCCATGCTTCTTCACTGCTGCTCCACATACTCTTTTCTTCTCATCTCTCTCATGCCCGCAACAAATGCTGGAATAAGTATTTTTTTTTCAATATTATGATATACAGCAAATAAACTTCTCTTAGGGTGGACATTCATAGGTATATTTCACAGAGTTGTAAAAGACAGTGCAATGGGTGAAAACAAAAAAGGACGGGTTGTAGTTAAAAGAACTAGATGTGACAGGAGTCGACTAATTGCCATGTCTTTACCTGACCTTTTTCACAGATTATCAAATTGAGTCATTTGTTAAGGTGAGTATGTTAAGTCTTATTACTGAAGGGAAAGGAAACTTTAGCATCCTTCGTTGGTATGTGTTGACACTAACCGTAGCTCTATCAGGCTTTGGAATAACCTGGCAGACTGGTATTGTACGTGCTGCTTGCTCAGTTGGACTAACACCACATTTGTGCATTGCTTGTAATACAGGGATAACTTTCTTGTAATGTTGAGTTAAGGTCACATTATGAAGTCTTTAGAGCCATATCTTGGCATAAATTAAATTGTAATATATACTTTAAGTAAGAGCATGTCTTCAGTCTTGGCTGAGCACATTGAGTTGTTCATTTATGATCTCACTTTGTGTGAGTTTCCTTTTATCAGTTTCTTCTAATTATCAACTATCCTCATCATGATTAGCCTAAAAAGGCTGAAAAGTGATGTAAAATGAAGCAAATACAGGATAATTCAAAATGAATGGTACAACTTTACACTTTTATTATGACGTTACTATTTATGATAGAAAATCAGGCAAGGCATCAATATAAGGAAAAGCTCCGAAAGTTTTATTCCCACTTAGCGGGCTTATTCTGCTTAGCCAATCCTCCATCAGGATTGCCAGTGTCGCTAAATGGCTAATGACCAGTATCTTGGAACTATCGAGAATCACAATGGTACAAAGACGTTTCCGCATGCATTTCAGTAGTAATGTATATGTTTCACCCTTCAGAGAGATTTGCCAAAGTTACAACTGCGAATTGTTAGTGCCTTTGAAACCGTTGACAACGACTTGCTGTCTTGTGCGTAGCAAGTACTTGATTATCGTTCGACCTTTTCCACATTACACGTGGTTCCCATGTTGAATCTTTATAATGTGAGTAAAACTTCCAGAGTTTTTCTTTATATTGATGCCTTGTCTGATTTTCTATCATAAATAGTAACGCCATAATAACTGTCTAAAGTTGTACCATTCATTTTGAATTACCCTGTACATAAAAATGCAACATATCCATTAGGACAACAAATGATGGCTGTTCATATTATAATTATTCAGTATATTTTGAAACCAAGGGATAATTTGGATGTCTGAATAACCATAGAGTTACGGGCATGTCCTAGTGTAGATTCCTCGCACATTTTTTAGACTGCTTTGATTTTTATGACTAAGGGATTCCTATTAAACTGCTAGATTGTAAAGACAGACAGCCTTTTTAGGTCCAAAGCCTGTCAGGCAACTTTTAATTTATTGACAGGTTCAGCTTTTATTCAGTCTTCTTCAAATTATCCTCCTCAGAAAAAGTACAAGTGTTGCTCAGAAAGTAATGCCCACATTCTTTTTCTCTGACACTATTTACTTAAATGTATGAAAATCACTCACAGTATAACTAAATGTTTCCTTTGCACGTGTTATTTTTCTACATAATCTCCATCAAGGTATATGGCCTTACGCCAGCACGAAACATGAGTTGAATTACTTCCCTGTACCAGTTTGTGCCCTGTTCACGGAGCCATGTCGTCACTGCACGAATCGCACTCACATTATGTCAAACCTTGTCCCACACAGTGGCCCAAACAGATGAGAATCTGACGGCACCAGATCAGGACTCTATTAGGGGTGGGGGAGCACAGTCCAACCAAATTGACCAAGATTCCCTCCGGGGTTCAGAGATTTGTGCTTGGTTGTGAGACTTCGAGGAACCCATCTTGTGCTTACCTCTGAATACCCCAAAGGTGCCAGTTATTGCCATTCCACTACCATTACTGACTGAAAGTTGCTCAGCCAATTGCCGGCTTGTGATGTGCCGATCCACTCAAATAATGTCATCGGCACTCTGCAACATGTCTCGGCAGGACATCCACATTGCAGCCAATCATGCAGCTCCATTTCTCCACTTCCTGAAGACTTAACTCTCTACACCCAGCATCCACCGGTGCTCCTATCGAACACAGAATTTCCATACACTTTCTTTCTCCGCCACTAAGAATTCAATTACTGCTCGTTGTTTGTAACGTGTGTCACTCAAAGATGCAATTTTCACGGACCACTACCATGTTGCTATCTGCCGGATGACCATGTACTTACACACATGTGGACATTAATCTTCAATGTTGCTACCCTTCCATTTGCACACTCCTCTCTTCATTCTTGAATGAGAAAGAAATGTGGGGCATTACTTTCTAAGCAACCCTTATATAATATTTGGTATAATTTACAGAAAAGAACAGTAAAAGATAATGTGGAAGCTGAAATGGATTAAATGGATATATTCCTAAAAGTAATAGACTGCCCATTAAAGCTAGTGAGAAGATGGAATAAATGAGGCAAACATGAGTATGTAAAAATCCTGTAAGAGGGAAAGAATTGATTGCCAGCAGTAGGATATGAGTACTCAAGACTTAAGAAAATATGCAATCAAAGCAGTAGCATCTAGTGACAAAAGATAAAAATATGGTTAATAGCAGAAGACCTGGCAATTGTGATATCAAATATTTTGTCACAAATATGCATTCGGCCATCATGGAACTGCTTCAACAAATTATTATTTCTTACTGGTTTCCTTTCAACTCCATTTGGTCTGATAACATAAACAAAAGATCTGTTGAACATTAGCATTTGTAATAGGAAAATATATGCTGTTTGTAGTAATCTTAAGTAGTGGGGATAGACCACTGAAATTTTAACCAACACTGACAAAAGTGCCAATATAAAATTTATATATCGATAACCAATATTCTACTAACCCAGTAGCCAACCTCTGTGGCAGAATGGTTAGTACATCATACTATGACACCAGAGGTTCCAAAGTTCGAATCTCGGCCTGGGCATGGCTGTTCTTTGTGAGTGTTCTTTCATCAATTTCATCATATCACCACTCATCCTCATAGTCACAATTAGCTAAAAATAGCAGAAAAGTGGTACTAAATAACAAAAATCAAATCAGAATCTATTGATTGATTGATTTAGTTCATTTTACTTCTCGTTTTGTGCCTTTTGGCTAATTTGCGAAGATGGGGATGAGTCATGAAATGATGAAATTGATTAATGGACATTCACAAACAACCAAGCCCGAACGGGATTCAAACCTGGGACCCTTGGCATTGCAGCACGATGTGCTAACCACTCGGCCACATCAGAATGTATTGACCCAATATTGATTGAAAAGTTGTGTTAAGTCCACTTCATGCACAGTAAGGCTAATCGGGACTGGACCTACAGTTTAAAATGGGATCCGAACCACTTGTGCTTCCACCGGGTATCAAACCTGGGACCCCTTAATTACAAGTTGATGACACTACCAATGTGCCATCGGGGAGGTCCTATTGACCCAATATAAAATTGCAAATGCTCCTTTAAGAACACAAATAATTCATTGCTCTCCTTAATTTATATAAGTATAGAAATGACTGTAATGAGTTTTGTTTACAAAAACTGAAGTCCATATTTCAACATTTACTGTACAAAACTGAAGTATATAAATTTTGCACTAAGTTACAAGTTATTTATAGTTGTATCAAATTGATAAAATTATCGGTAATTTCACTGATAAATCAGTGTGCCTATATTATCCAATAAGTCCCACATCGTGGCTGTGCAGTCTAAGGCATCATGCTTTGGGCTCCGGCTACGGGATGTGCACAGATTTAAGTCTCCTAGTGAAAATGGGGCCTCCCCGATGGTGCAGTGGTAGTGTCATTGCCTTGTACAGTGTGTCCAGATGAATATATACCAATAAGAAATTTAAATAACTTGGCAACCGTTGGTGATAGAAATGTCCGGTTACCTTTATTTGGAAGAGGGAATCATAGAATTTTATGATAAGCAAAATAAAATAGCGGTTCTCACATCAGTAGATCTCAGTGTGAGCTCCTTTGGTGGCTCGATAAACATCAAGTCGGTACTCAACCTTAATCCATATGTTGTGCAATGTTTGACATGTCACAGACGCACATGCATTGATAATTCTTTCTCGTAGATTGTCCAACCCTTGCACAGGTGTTCAATAGTCTTGACATACGCCCACAGAAAAATGTTCATAGGAGACAAGTCGGGCGACCTTGGAGGCCATTTAATAGGACTCCCACCCAATCCAATTGTCAGGGAAATGGTTATGTAGGAAGTTTGTGACACAACGTGCATAATGCAGGGGGGGGATCTTGTTGGAACATTTACCCATGAGGTACACTGGGTACAGCATACTGTTCTAACATTTCAAGGTAACTTGCTCCCGTAACTGTAGCCCACTTCAAAGAAAGAAGCGCAATTACAGAATCTCGTGTCAAATCACACCAATTCTGCTTGCTCACACGCTTCTTACCACTGCCTTTCTTCCTCAACAAAGAACCAGTTTCCAGCAATTGTTTGTGCCATCTAACAATTAATAAAGATCTCGTGGTTCTTGTCTATATTGTTGCCTAAATCTCATTTGCACTGTTACAGCGGACTTAAGTCCGCAAACCAAACACAGCACTCAATTTTCTGACTCACAGAGTCAGAAAACGACGCCATTTCACTCGTTACTTAAGAACAAAATCATGTTGTTGTTGTTGTTGTTGCTATCTGCAGGTAAAAAAATTCTATGATTTCCTCTTCCAAATAAACGTAACTGGACATTTCTATCACCAACGGTTGCCGAGTTATTCAAATTTCTTATTGGTATATTTTCATCCGGACACACATCCCGGGTTTGATACCCGGCGGAGGCACATAGTGGTTCGGATCCCACTTTAAACTGTAGGTCCTGTCCCAATTAGCCTTACTGTGCATAAAGTGGACTTAAGACAACAAATCAATCAGTGAAATCCTACTGGAAATGTAACAACTTTCCTCGTGATATTTCGGCTTGTGTATGGGACCGGTTGGCACCCACCATAGTGAGGAAATTGGGGAGCTACGAATGAGTAGCGTATAGAAAACCTACAACAATGGCTGTGGGTTCCTCGTGCTGACCATTCGTCACCTTGTAACTGGTTGAATGATCTCCCATCTCTGGTGGGAGTGAGGCCGGCAATCGGTATGTAGGCGCTGCGCATGGTTGGTTTGTTATTTCCCAGTACCAATTAATCTGCCTCATTCTCATTAAATAGTGAATACAATTGAATTTTTTTTAATTATTATATTCTCAGTTTGTCACGTGTAAACTTGTAGTGTTTACTCATAATGTTACCTTTTCTGGCATGTCCTTGATTCAGAACTTCTTGTTCCTTGTAGAGTAGATGGCATTTTTGGTATAACAGAAATTAGTTAGAATGGTAAAATAAAATGCATTTGGTAGTTAGTTAACATAGTTTTCAAAATGCACTTCACAAGTTGCATATTTATGTAAACTATGCAATTTGCGTTGCTTTTTGGGTTGGAGAGACTAACATGGGGAAGTGGACAGGAAAAGTATGTAATTATTGTAAATATCATCCAAGTGTGGTTAAGTTACAAGATACATGCTGTGTTTTAAATGTGTTCTTGCCTGTTGTGTGCAGACCATCAGGAAACAAATAAAATGCTCAGCACACAAGAAAATATGTTAACAAGGTTCTGACTTTTTATCTGTTTAGGATGAGGCCTCCAGAATAATTCACCCATGCTTGTACATTACTTCTCTTATGACACCTGTGTTAAACAGATGCAATGTCAGAATTTTAATTTTTTTGTTGAAATTCTGCACTGAGCGTTGTATTTGTTTCCTGGTCCTCTAGGACAGGTACATATGTCCAATCAGCACATGTTGAAACGAAGATATGTTTTTCTTAGATACTTAATATTACGTCTATTGGTAAGGCTGTCAGTTTTGTAGAGAATCTTATGGAAGCCCAAAATGCTTCACAATACAAAGTATGAAAATTATGTCAGCTAATGTTTATGTTTAATTGTTCCATTCTGCATAACTGCCAGTCCTATTTATTAAGAATATGGCACTATTGCTAGCATATTTCTGTCCTGTGCATAGTGTCTTGTAATCAAGGTGCCTTGTGTTTATTTGCCAGTGAAGGAACATTGCACAGTGGGTCCAATCCTACTTTATGCTGTAGGTTTAGTCACAATTAGCCTATCTGAGCATAAAGTGGATTTTTCGAAAGTTGACAAAACTTTTAGTGAGCATCCTTAAATATTAACCCCTTAAGTGGGTAAGTTTCAAATGCCAAATTTTAAAAATTACAATTGCTCATCACTCTCCAAAGTTTATATTCAATACTAAAACAAGATAGATGGAAGATTCATTTTGCTGTTTTGAGCTATCATTTTGAAAATGCAAGACCTCAAATTGCAAGAATTCATGGGTCCCAGGTTCGAATCCTGGCCTGTGCATGGTTGTTGTTTGTGAGTTTCCCTTCATCATTTTCATTATCACTCATCCTCATTGTCGATGAAGAAAAATGCTCCTGCGGCTCCGGAATTGACATGCACCTCAGCTCTGAGCACAGATTTTATACTATATTATATACAAGCAGAGTGCCACCGTGGAAGCACTGTCTCCATCTCGATGTGATTATGGCAAGTTAAATACTCTGGAGCTTCTGAAGAGTGACATCTCATTGCGGAACTAACTCAATATAAAAAGAAGCAGGTCTGTAGCTTGTCATATGCAGGAGGATTATACCAGAGAATGTCGAGGATGGATATATCCGTCGAACCTACTGTAGGTAACAAGTGGGCATAATGGATATATCTGTCATACCCACTTAAAGAGTTAATGAGGGAGAATTGCTGTGATAAATTTAAATTGGCTGGATAATAAACCTAAATTTCACACAGCAATCCAGAACATCAGATCCACTGAACAAATTATATATTCACATCCTTTGTATATGTATGTAACTAAATTACTTTGATGTGTTTAGCCTTAGAAAAGAAAAGAGACTGCTTATTTACAGATGTATTAAAGAACACACACAGATGTATTAAAGAACACACACAATTTTGGTCCAGTTTGTATGTCATCTAACTGCTGCGTTGATGACCTTGGATTGATTCCTGGATTGGGCGATAACAGGTTGTGCTAGTGTCTCAATATAAGTGACTGCTCATCCAGACTCTCAACAATGGATATCTAGAAGTCAAGGCACTCAGAGAATGGTATTGATCACATCATCTTCATGCCCCCCATATCCATTCATCATACATCATGCACGGAGATCATACTTTTTTAATTTTTTTTATTCGTTCATAAGAACAATAACAAACTGGCTGAATTGTCACAGTACTGAGTGAGAGGATTATTGCCCACAATAACATAAGTGTTAGTGCCTTAGTCTGCCACAAGTTGCAAACAGCAACATGAAGGGCATAAACAGAATTCGTTATGCATGAAAATCTGCCTATTGCATGCATGCATTTTATGTGTATGTGACGGCACCTTGCAAGTGTGGATAATTCTTTAAAAACAGGAATTGCTCTTATTTAACCCCCACATTGCCTAATCATATGCACTATTTACTGTATGAATCTTTAGGCATTTTAAAATATAGAATTTTGAATCTAGTTCTAATTCCATTCAGGAAAAGTTTTATGTGTAAGATGTAACTGTGAAGCAAGTCAGAACGAAACTTCAATTGCAAGAAGTCATTGCTATTAATGCTGCCAAAGCAAGTGGAAGTACTTGTATTGTCACACCAATAAAGCTAAAGAAACATTATTACTTAAGTTTCTCAGGCACTTAAGTTGCTGTAAAATGAAAAGAACACAAATCATCAAAAAGATACAATTCTGTAAGCATTAAAATTATATTTCTAAACTACCCGGCGGAGGCACATAGTGGTTCGGATTCCACTTTGAACTGTAGGTCCAGTCCCGATTAGCCTTACTGTGCATAAAGTGGACTTATAACACCAATTCAATCAATCATATATTTCTAAACTATATCTCGTAAGGCACTGCAGCTCAGTCTAAAAATAGAATTTCAAGCAGCTGCAAGAATTGGCGCTCATTTGTCACTACGTTGTAGCTTTTCGTCCGTGAATGTTGTGCGTAGGTGTCGTTTTGTGCCCAAGTGCGAGGACATTTTTTGGGTGGTGACAATTTTTTAAAATAATTTTTGGGGTTTTTCTCCCCCTCCATACATACGCCAAATTTGCATAAATTTTGCATTTTGACATTTTTTGGGGGGTGGGGGAAACACCATTTTTTTAAAGAAAAGTATTTTTGAGGGGATTTCCCCCCTTTCCCCCTCCATATGTACGCCGAATGTGCATAAATTATATATCGTCTGAATCAGTGATTCATTCTGCGTACAACGGTATATCTTTCATATCTCTAGGGCATTTAGTTTCTGAGCTATAGTCATTTCAATGTAACTCTGCATTTTCAAGCTTGAATCAGTGGCGTGCCGACCATTCCTTTTGGGGGTACAACTCAAGTTACATTGGTCATATGATAATAATGCAAATACTTTTGTGTTCCTTACATGTCAGCGATAATTTCTATGTGCATTTTGAACTTTTCATATCCTTTTTTTCGGGGGCAGGGGGGAGAAACCCCATTTTAAAAAAAAATCAGGGATTTCCCCCCTTTCCCCCTCCATATGTGTGCCGAATGTGCATAAATTATATATCGTCTGAATCTGTGATTCATTCTGCGTACAACGGTATATCGTTCATATCTCCAGGGCAAATAGTCTCTGAGCTAAAGTCATTTCAAGGTACCGCTGCATTTTGAAGCTTGAATCGGTGGCATGCCGACAATTCCTTTTGGGGGTATAACTCAAGTTACATTGGTCATATGATAATAATGCAAATATTTTTGTGTTCCTTACATGTTAGTGATCATTTCCATGTGCATGTCGACACTGTCATGTACTTTTTGCTTGAGGGGAGGGTGGGGGAACAAAATTTTTTTTCCGAAATTTTGGAATTTTGAGAGTTAGCCCCCTCCCCCCCCGCCACATATACGCCGAATTTGCAAAAATTTCATATAGTCTGAATCTCTGGTTCATTCCGCGTACAACGGTATATCACTCATCTCTCTAGGGCAATTAGCCTTCGATCTACACTCATTTAATTGAAACTCTGCATTTTGCTCAAAATCGGCTCGGGACAGAGAGGCTTACATGTGAAAAGGCCTTGGGCAGCAAAAGGTTAAAATGCATAGGATGCAAGAGAAATATTAGTGATAATAGCCGTGGACAATTTGGCATGTAATACTTGCATATCCACTGTACAACTACATAGTTTGATAAATATCTCAATAAATAAAGTTTCGAAGACTAAAATGCAAACTGTACACATTTTTTTTTATTGCAAACTGTTTGGCAACATCTGCTGTCTTTCTCGAGAGGTGGAAAGAATATTTAAACAAAAGTGTGTTTGATTGAAAATAGGCAAGAATGAGATAAATTTGAAAGGAAGTGGAAAAGGGAACAAGCAATCAATAGGCATATATGTAGAAACTGTTTCCAACCATTTTTAACTGCCTCAATACCCTGGCGATCTCGGACAGAAATTTTCCAGAATTTACATAGAATTTAGGTGATGATGTTGATAAGAAACTGGTTGAGCCGCAAGAAATTCTATGTAAATTCTGGAAAATTTCTGTCTGTTAACCCTGTTTAACCATTGAATCACAATGTCACCATCGAAGGATCTGCAATGGGGAGGTAGGCTCCACATTCTTGATTGTTGTCGTAGTTGGTGATGATGTGAACAGGACCATGCTCCTGCCACCTTTATCCCCCAGGAGTGCCCATTCATTAGAGGCTGTGTAAACTCACAGAACAGCCTTGTGCAGGGATAAGGTCTGAAAAGTTCCCATCTGAAATCATCCAATGTGGGTCTCCTACATTTCAGTCACACACCCTACCAACTGGACGTCCACAGCGCATGGTGTGTTTTATTCAATGGTCAGTCTTGTGTAATCCTCATTTGTTCTCATAGTTGCAAATAGCCAAGAATGTCAGGTAAAAAATCAGTAGAGGAAAAACATCGACTTTTAAATGCAACATGAGTCTTTAAGTTTCCTTTGGCACTGTTGAAGTACACATCTGATCTTGTAAAATAACAGTGTCCGAAAGTAGCGCTGAG
The DNA here is from genome assembly GCF_977018435.1 of Lepisma saccharinum. Classification (NCBI taxonomy): domain Eukaryota; kingdom Metazoa; phylum Arthropoda; class Insecta; order Zygentoma; family Lepismatidae; genus Lepisma; species Lepisma saccharinum. The sequence goes on from NC_139237.1 coordinate 68,245,709, forward strand.
CTACTGTTCTCAATCTCTTCTGTTGATTGGTTAGCACAGCATGCTACAATGCTAGGGGTTCCAGCCTGGTCATGGGTGTTCTTTGCGAGTCCCTCAACAATTTCATCATAACATCATTCATTCTCACCTTCGCAATTAGCCAAAAGTGGCAGAAAAGCAAAGTAAAATAAACCAAATGAATCAGTTGATCTCTGCCACAGTGGAAGCAATCTGATATACACAATGCTCTGTCAACCTTTACTCCCACGGTCATACACATGGGTATCCATTGATAAGAAACTGGTTGAGCCGCAAGAAATTCTATGTAAATTCTGGAAAATTTCCGTCAGATCGCCAGGGTATTGTTTTTTTAGAAACTTTTAAAATAGGCACCAAATATGAAGGAAATACAGTGAAACCTCAATTTTATGTTTCCTGGTTTTATATTTTCTCACATTATACATGCATTCTTTATTTTCCTGCATTTCAACTTGGTCCCCTGAACAACGTAAAATTGAGGTTTCACTGCAGGCACTTAGAAGGCACTAAAAATTGGGCATTGAACACTAACTGATTTATTAATTTTCATAATCAGGTGCACATCAATTGACATGATTTTTTGTGTTTTCGGTAGTTAGGTGAAATTAATGAAGGCTATTTACAAAACAAGGTCCTCCGTAGTAGTCGAGCGGGTTAAGGCGTTCACTCGTCTTGAGATCGTTCGCTGCGGGACGGCGTAGGTTCGAATCCGGCTCTGGTCGGAATTTATTCGGCCTACGTATAGGACCGGTGGCAAACCACCATCGTGAGGAAATTGGGGAGCTCCGAGTGAGTGAGCGAGCGTAATCCGGTCGAGAAGACCTACTATAACAGCTGGGGATACGTCGGGCTGACCCCCCGACTATTCCAATACTGGTTGAAGATCTCCATGCTTAGAGGTGACGAAGGATAGCGTGGGAGGGAGATCGGAAGTCGGTAGGTATGCCTAGGCCCTTCATGGGCTGTTGCGCAACAGATTATTATTATTTACAAAACAAGAGAGGGCATTCTGCCGTTTGTAGAGAAAGGCAAAGTATTGACCAAGAAGGAGTAAGATAGGCAAGGTTATGCCAAATAGGCACTGTACCTCAAAATAGACATTTATAGGCACTATAAAAATGCATTATCATTACTAGAAAGTATGGGACGATAACCGATATTCTACCGATCCGATATAAAATTAGAAATGGTCCGTGAAGAACCAAAAATGTTCATTGATCTCCTTAATAAATGTGTTTCGAGGTGACTGCAGTGCAATGGAAGTTCCATATTTAGACATTTACTTTTTTGAAAGTAGGGTATGAGATTATCCATAAAATTACAACAAAATGCAGAAATTTGCACTAAATTATCAGATATTTAACCATATATCAGATCGGTAAAATAATCGGTACCGATAAACCGATTCACCAATATGCCTATATCGTCCGATACCGATAGAGTACTGATTAATTGGTCCCATCCCTACTAGAAAGGAATGAAAATAAGGAAGTGGGTGAAAATCTACACCCTAGATCACCTTCCCTGGAAACTGAACCCAATTTAAAATTAAAGGGGAGTTGCTCTTATTCCAACTTCTTCATTTAGGGACGGGAAAAATTTCTAGTCCCATGTTTTGCTCAATTGTCATGTATATTTTTTTTTTCAGTACTTTCATTATGACATTCAGTTCACATCTTCTTAACTGCATCTTGCAAAACTTTTGCAATACAGCACATTTTTTTAAACCATTGTGGATAAATATAAGCAACATGTGGATGCATCATTAAATTTTTCATATTATCTGTTATTTAGATGTATTAAATGTTAAAGACGTCACTTCCTTTCGATTACTTGCTTTTGTGCAATTAATAAATAGCTTAATAGCTTTATGGTTGTGTTTCCACCTGCTCTTTCCCTCTATATGCCCAATAGTGTGTATATATAGACACAAACAGACATACATTTGCTTAAATGTGAAGTGTGTAGTCACTTGAATGAAAGTCAGCAGTGTTTGAATGCCAGTGTGGAATAAAATAACTGTAATGTATTGATATGTCAAAGAGTCAAGAGATACCATATCTCTATTCATTGCGCAGTAAAATCTAATGGTTGCATTTTTCTAGTTTTGAATTAAAGATGGTTAGAAATTATTTCCTTCTAATCCGAAAAGTTATATCAACTTTGTACCTTTTAACCATTGGCTCATCAAACTAGGAAAATGAGCGATTTAGAAATATTGTTCGTGTTAGGAATTTTTGTCTTCGATATGGTGCTACACTGATTTCAACTGGCCTGTATGAATGTGATTGGTATCATAAAAATCTATGTTCGATTTGGTCTGAGCAAATCAGTATTTGAGAACCTCATTTGTGTGGACTGGGGTTTTAAACACTGACACTGGCAGATAAATTTACGAGAACCTGTCTCGTGGGTGGTACGAAATTCCAAAATGATACTTTCTTGATGTCTGGGTGTCCTGCAAATTCTGCAACATGGGCAATATTTTAATTAATCTGGTGCCAAATTATGTCGCTAAAGTGGACTTGAAAAATAAATTACAGCTTCTCTTGTCATTTTCTTCATTGCTCCATTCAGTTGTTAAACAATTAAATGGAGCCGTGAATAAACTGGTGAGAGTAGATTATCTTCCTCCACATAACAACCAATGTCTATGCATTCAATGTAAATTATAACTAATAAAATTCTGATTATTTCGTGAGCAAATGTACAGCTATCAAACTGTCAGATTGATATGGCATTGTACTAATACAGTACTTCTCACTGTTGTAATTATTCTGAACAATTATAAATTACTACATTGTTAAGAATATAGACTATGGTTTTGGTAGGAGTCTATAACAGTGTGGTGTTAGGTAAGCCCTACTTGGCATTTTTTTTCCAGAAGCACTAGTTGTCTTATTCTGAATGGTTATCAAGCATCAACTCTTCTCTATTCTGGCAAGCACATTTTCTTGGGGCAATGCACTTGTGACGCAGAGAACATTGTTATGTTATACTTAAATTGTTACAAATGAAAGTTTTGTGATCCAAACCATAAAAATGGATGCAGCCTTTTGTCTGATAAATAATGCAGTAATAATAATAATAATAATAATATCCATTGTATGACTGGGAGCAAATAAATGTATGTGTGTGTTGGCATGTCCAGTATATTTCTTTATCAGAAATTCTGGATACATCTTTTACTTGTTGCATTTCAGTTATATTAAAAGGTTTTCTTCTGCTTTGATTTTCAGTGGATCTGCTTCAGAGGATTCTAGGCATCGAAGAAAGAAGGAAAAAGATAAAACTAAGCAATACAAGAAGTCTGATGACAGGTCTCGGAGTGTTTCAAAAGAAAGACGCTCCCATCACGAGGTAAACAGCATGTACAGATCTATGGACAAGAATATTTTGTCTCGCAGGAAAAAATAAACAGAATTTCATGAAACAGAACATTTTTTTTCTGTAAAATAAAGATGTAATAACTTTGCTACAGTCAAATAGTTTGTTTTTAATTTTTTTTTGAGAACTTATAAAAATGTCAGCTTAATAGAAAATAATCATGATTTGTGTAAACCTTCATAGTTGTTTCTTTTTGTTTATTTCTTGTTTTCTTTGTGTCTAACTTTTTTTACTACCTATAATATGTTTTGTGAAATTTTGCGAACACTTACGGAAATGCCAAGGATTTGTTAATAGTAAGTATCTCTGTCTTGAAACTTTGTTTTCTTTTATTATAAAAATAACATTATGAATTAAAATTTGTAATTAAAAATGTTTAGAATTTCTCAGATTTCATAAATAATGTCACAGTTTCTTTGTAAACTTTAAAAGAAAAGAAGTGAGTATTTTTTTGGTCTGTTAACGAAATTAAATGTTTTTTGTGTGCAAATGAATTTCACATGAGATTGTAAATAAGTGACAAGATTAATTTGGTGTGTTTTTTGTGGAATACCCTGTACTGGTTGATGTGTTGATAACTGATCCTGTTGTGACTGACTAATAAGCTCTTTGATGACCCTTTAGGTCTGCATTCAGATTAAAAATAAGCTTCATAGTCTTCACAGCTTACTTTTATCCTACTACCCTTTAAAGCATTGCATTTGTATGCATGAATTGCTGGAGATATTTTTAGTATTGTGTCCTTTGACTTTGTAAATTGCATTTTGTTGTTACTTGAGTGCGTTTAAGAAAAGAAGGACGAAAAAAAAGAGAGAGAAAAAAAAGTACTTTAAGCTTGAGTTCCTGTTCCAAGAAATAGAGCGATAATAATTCTTGTTTATAAACCCATGCACCAATAAATAGGATTCTAAGTCAGAGAGTAAGTATGGCATTTGGGAGCAAGTCTGGTGGCGGTAATTTCGTTCATATGAATGTATATGCACTTTTTGTTATTGTGGATTATTTTTTTTATTATTTGTTTGTTTTCTTTTACCCTGAATCACTTCAAAGTGCTGAAATATGGTGTTAGTTTAATTTGTGATATCCTAAAATTGTAATATGAAGGGTATTTATGGTATTATTTCACATCTAAAAATAATTGTGTTCTTTTTAACCCATTTCCTGCGGCGGAAGTATATATAGACTCTCTAAAATTGGACCTTTTTTGCAGAGCGCATATATATATATATATATATATATATATATATATATATATATATATATATATATATATATATATATACTGTATTTGAAAATTAACGGTTCTTGTATTGCAGCAAGTTATTTTTATAGACACCACTTTTCCATGCTATTATTAGACTATGTGGGCTGTCGGCAAAAACGAAACCATTGTTTTGTTTTTTTTTGGCGCGAATGGAATTAGAGGCACGGTGGTCTAGTTGGTAGGGTGCCTGACTGCCATGCAGGAGACCCAGGTTCAATTCCAGGGGTGGGTGTTCTGAGGTTGGAATTTTACCACCCTAGTCCCTGCATAAAGTATCTCTGGGGCTCACCCAATCTCAAATCAATGTGTATCTGGGGGCAACCCTGGAGTGTAAAGGTGGCCGGAGGATGGTGCTGATCACATCACCTCCAAAATGGCCTAGATCGAGAATAGCGGTGGGGATGTGGAGTAGGGGGTATCGAAAAAAGCAAATTTTTTATGATGCTTTTGCGGTAGAGCGGAAAAGTTGCCTCTATACATAAGTAACTTCTGTTCAAAATTTCACCACCCTAGGATAATGTCTTCTGTTCTGGCAAGGGACGTGAAATTTCAAAAATTTAGTAAAATCGGCATTTTTTTTTTAATTTTTGAAATTTTTTTCAAATTTCACAGCACTTTGCGGTAGTGTGCAAAAGTTGCACCTATGTATGGTTAATTACAGTGCAAAATTTGGCGCCCCACAGACAATATGTTCTGTTCTGGCAAGGGGCCTGAAATTACCCAAAAATCGACAAATACACTGTTTTTTCATTATTTAACTAACATTTATTAAACATAAACCAGAATTGTCATACACTCGCATACTATTAGATATAAGAATTAAGAAATAAGTATTCAAAATTAAAAGTATGAAAATGTGTGTTTTGTAGGTAATAATAATGTAAAATATGTGTCTTTAGGTTTTGTACTGTCTCTTGCACCTAAATTCAGGCATGGCCTTTCTCGATTTCAGAGTGCAGCGAATAAATCCATCCCGTTTTTTATGACCACACACTTTCTTTGAGGCCTCCGTAACCAATTTTACTGTTCTTTCCACAGCTTGTGTGTGGCATGGGAACTTTGTAAAAGTCCAGTCAATTGGTATTGGTTCTTTCAGCATACTTTTCAAATCTTCTGTAGTCACATCATCGAGTATTGGTGATGGAGTTACTTCGCTGGAAGACCAGTCAATTAGTTCGATATAGTCGTTTGCTTCGAAGTTTATTTTTGGAATATCAAACTTTCTAATCCCAACGTGTCCAACCGTCTCACATGATTCTCGTGCTTTTATGACTCTTCGAATGCCAAGGGCTCTGATATGTGTTCTCTTATCAGTCAGCATCGCGAGCAGAATGTTTTCTCGAGATGCGAAGTAAGCATTCCGAGAAATCACTGGGTCGATGACGTTGCGGTTAACTTGATCCAAGTATCTAGATGACTGAATGAAATGGTAAAGATGCCGAGCTCCATCCTTAATTGAATGATGGATTTTGATGCGGAACCAAGATGGCACATACACCCTGATAACGAACTTTACTATGGTACGTAAGTTGTCTGATGGTTCCGTGGTGGAAACATACAGTCTTAATATCCTGTTGGCTGTTGTCAACCAGCCGGACATGTTTAGGGGACCTGGATCGCGCTTAGCAAGACCTGGAGGACACATGTGTGAGCTAACGGCGAGAGCAATATCCCTCAGATACTTCTGGTCCTTACTCAAAGTGGATATATCATCTGATGGCAAGGTGCAGTTAACTGGCTCAAATGTTACCACTGGAAACAGCTCACACGCCTTCAAAGATTTTCCAATGCAACCAGTGTAGGAATTGGGTCCGGAGGTGGGACCATCGAGGGACTCGAACAAGTGGCGGAGAGGCAATTCGTTGAAATGTAGTTGACAAACAGCCCATTGCACAGCTATCCCGATCTTCAGTTCAAGACGACGCAGTACCCCATTGTGAACTCCAGTATTTACGACCGTTCCATCACACCCTAGAACAAGAATATGGTTTAAACCTCCGGGCACTTCTGCTGTGATATAGTCGTAAATACTTTCAGCAATGGCCAGACTTGATCCTGAAGCTGGTGTAACATGACCAATGTAGCTAGATCCTGGTTGTTTCACCAAGGAATAGTGTTCCTCTACAATTGTTCTTTGGTAGTATTTATCATCCTCCTTTTCTGTTCACAATGTTTTGTCACGTCGGCCATCGAAGTAAAGACCTGTTAAATGATCATTGTCAATGTCCGAACTCTCACTCTGAAATCGAGGAAGGCCATGCCTGAATTTAGGTGCAAGAGACAGTACAAAACCTAAAGACACATATTTTACATTATTATTACCCACAAAACACACATTTTCATACTTTTAATTTTGAATACTTATTTCTTAATTCTTATATCTAATAGTATGCGAGTGTATGACAATTCTGGTTTATGTTTAATAAATGTTAGTTAAATAATGAAAAACCAGTGTATTTGTCAATTTTTGGGTAATTTCAGGCTCCTTGCCAGAACAGAACATATTGTCCGTGGGGCGCCAAATTTTGCACTGTAATCAACCATACATAGGTGCAACTTTTGCACACTACCTCAAAGTACTGTGAAATTTGAAAAAAATTTCAAAAATAAAAAAAAAAATTGCCGATTTTACTAATTTTTTGAAATTTCACGTCCCTTGCCAGAACAGAAGACATTATCCTAGGGTGGTGAAATTTTGAACAGAAGTTACTTATGTATAGAGGCAACTTTTCCGCTCTACCCCAAAAGCATCATAAAAAATTTGCTTTTTTCGATCCCCCCTAATGTGGAGCCCTACCCCCAAATTCCCTAAATGTGCCTTCATGGCATGGTGCTCTATGCAGGAGGGAATGCTGTATGGAATGTTTATTTGCGGCAGAGTCTATATGTAAATTGTTTTCCTTAGTTTTAATTTGTGGGAAGTCTTTTTATAGTTAGTTTTTGCATTATTTATGATGAAACAAATTTGCGGTTGCATCTATATATAGATGAAATTTTTTTTTTTCGCACTACTCTTCAAGGTCGTCGCAGGGAAGGGATTAATAATAAATCTGTAGAGAAACTGGAATTCTATGCAGATTACAATCAATAAGCTTCAGATTCTAGAATTATAAAATTCTTTGATAGGTTAATGATATAATAATTTAAGCAAATAATTAGAGAAGGTGCACCTTGCTGCCTATATTGTGCTATTTTGTTCAATATAAAACTTATGTACTCTACATAGAGATAAGAATGGACATGCAAATTCTCCAGAAAAAGTTCTGGGTTTGAGTCATAGCCTGGAGATGGATGTTCCTTTGTGTTTGTCCTGTCATCATTTTTGATCGTTATACTTCCTCATTATACCTTAAGTGCCAGATCGGGACTGTATGTCAGTTATGCAGTGCCAAATTGGTACAGTTGGGATAATTACATATATGAGACTTTGGAACCATACTGTGGCTCAATTAATGTTCCAGACAGTCATATTTGTATTGATTAATGAGTTTTAAGGGATGGCATGACTAATTTTATCATGCCAATTTCATTTTTGCTGAAAAAGTTTTATTTTTAAATAATATTCTTATTCTTCTAATTACTAACACATACATATCTTCTATAAAGGTCAGGTGTGACAATTTCACACCAGGCATTCATTTATTTCAATATCTTTGGAATGGGCACTGCTACTAAAGAAAATCCATGCATAATTTGAGAGTATGGATTTCTCCCAGTGTTGCAAGTGGAAGCAGTTTTGGAAGTTGATTATTAAGCTAGATAGCGTGTTTGAAAAGTATGATGAATAAGTATTAGGTGCATCCAGAAAGTAAGTTTCCCTGCGGTCATACGATGGATGATCGAACACCTCCCAACCGAATCTGTCCAGAAGGGCTGCAGTGTTTCCAAACCTGATGAACATAATAGAGCTAAATTTCACCTTAAATCGAGCTAAAGTTGAATTTCAAGGAGCTAGATTTACAAAAGCTGATAAAGTGCCTCCCATGGTAATTTTAGTTGTCAAGGGGATGGGGGTGCTGCTATTACCGGTAACTTCAAAGTGATGACAATCTATTCTTAGTTTTCACCATCTAGATCTGACGGCATCACCCATCTCAATCTACCCATGGTTGTATGAATCGAAAATAAGGGATTACCGGATAACAATATTGTCATCTTCACCTCAGTCAATGCACTATATAAAAGTAGCTGGAGAGGTAAAAGGGGGTGGGTCGATGCAAACAATATAATAATATCACGTCACGTGCAAAATGTACAGGCGTGTCACAAGTTGGTCTGTGTGGTCCGGGGCTAGTGATGGCATCATAGTGGGGCAGGTGTCACAGTTCACAGCCAAACGAGAGCACAAAAGAGCCAGATCTGACCCAAAAAGAGCTAAGTTGGCAACAGTGCTCCTAGCTGCCTCAGAGAGAAATTGTCCCTCTCCCCCTTAACATGACACTTACAGTCTGGTCTGTACTGAACCACATGAAGTATCATTTATCACTCCGCTATCATTAGTTTCTCATATAATTATTATAGTAGTAGTGTATACTGTAATTTCAAATTTACTCTTAAAACTAATAGCATGGAACACAGACTAGCATCAAAGGTTAACTGAATGAAGTAATAAAATGGTGTAAAATGATTAAAAATAAATATACAGGCTGTCATTAAAATTTGCCCGTAGACCACAGAAATATAATGAGTACATCAAAACAAACAACTAGTCTTGGCACCATTTTGCTGCCATTATGCTTGCAACCCAACATAACATTTGATCACATTCGTGACATTTCATTGTGTTATTTCCACCTGAATTTGCACCACCTTCCTTCACGTCTCCATCATTCACATTTTCCACGACATCCGACTCTGCACTTTCCTATGTGTATTTGCATTTTAACACACTCAAACGTGAATGTGAGGGGGAGTAAGTTTATGAAATATATGTATTTTGTAGGGATGGGCCGAAATCAAATTTTGGCCGATACCGATAAAGTACCGATATAAAATTTACTCATACTGAAAACCGATAAAAAATTAGAAATGGTCCTTGAAGAACCTGTAAGGTTCATTGACCTCCTTAATATGTGCGTGTTTCAAGGTGACTGTAGTGCAAAAGAAATTGCATATTTAGACATTTACTTTTTTGAAAGTATGGAATGGAGATTATCCATAAAATTACAACAAAATTGCAGAATTTTGCACTAAATTATCAGATATTTATCGATTTATCGGATCGGTAATTTTACTGATATGCCTATATTGGCCTATACCGATAGAGTACCGATTAATCGGTCCTTTTTCTAGTATTTTGGAATATGTACAGAAACCAGAATAAGCAAATTATTATTAACCTGTTGTCAACCTTTCTGGTAAATCAACATCAAAGGTCATTTACTTGCTTAAAACTTTCTTCCCTGGTCTCGCTGCTTTGTAACCAACTTGGTCTGCAGGTTTCAACATGTCAACTGTTACAACTAATGTTTTCAATAATCCCCAATCATGAACTAGGCCAACATAAATGATTTGTGAAAATGAATTCAACTTCTCATCACCAATATTTGTTTTTCATTAGAAGAACACTTTTGTTATCATTTATTCTATTTGTAGTCATTGCAAGAAATTATTCCAGATGAACTGGATGAACCTGTCTTGTTTGTGTTGTGAAGAACCAGTTTTTTTTTGTTTTTTTTTTATCATTTATTCACAACTGCGTGATAATCCCATACACTGTAAAGTTTCATTCATTAAAACATTGTACCTGTCATATTAGTGATATCTATTGTATGTGTGTTTGTATTTTGGTAAACATATCAAGAATTGTAATGTAAAATCAGAATTTGAAATACATTCTTTTTTCAGTTAATTTTATGTTCTCTTTATATTTATTTTCTCATTATTATATAGTAAGATGTTCATTTTGCAGCTGCTATTGCCATCTCTATGGCCAATCATATTAAGTTGTCAACTTAGTCTCCCCATTGAAGGTTCCAGGTTCAAATCCTGACCTGTTCATGGGTGTTTCTTTGTGAGTGTCCATTTATCATCCATCCTCTCCATCGTGATTAGTAAAAGTAGAAGAAAGGTGCAGTCAAATAAAAAAATGCAAATATCTACAGAAAATACAGCTGGAGCCATTTTCAAACACTACCCTTGCCAATCCAATTTCAGTAGGATAAGAATCATATTAAAATAATGAATTGTTTGTTGATTGCATTTAGTACATTTCTAAATGCCAAGTGGAAGTAAGTTCTATCCATAAATACCTTTTCATCACATACTATCGTATACTCTCTTATTCATAATACAATATTATCTTTGTTTGCGTTTAACTGTAGTACAAGAAATATACAAGATGTGTCAATGAAGATGGATGAATGGTTAGGAGAAATGAAATGTCTGTTGCAATCTAGGGAAGCAATTTACACACAATCCACTTTTCTCATTGGTCGTTCAAGAGCTGACCAGCCTCGACACTTTTAAAGTGTCTTGTATTGTGCTGTTTGTGTGTTTCATATGTTTTTTGACAAGCTGAAAAGCTGTTATCCTTTTCATTGTGGTTATGTCTATAGTGCTTGAAAATTCTCCACTCTTGGTCAGCAAGTTTAGTGTTGGTAATAAGAAGTAGCCAGGTGGGTGAATACAAAGTATGATCCAATATTGCAAACCACCTCTGGGTGAGAAAATCCTTAACGATCATGGTGGTAAGAGGTGAAGTATTATTATGCCGGCACTGAACAAAGTATTGTCACACTTGAAAACCTTCTGTTATGCAACCTGAAATACTCGTAGCATTATGGCAAGTTATGATGTTTCATAGTCTGTATCATGTTGTTTATTAGGGACAGCTATACCATACTCATTAAAAGTTCTTAGCATGGTCGCCTTCTAATCGGTCCCAGGTTCGATACCCAGTGGAGACACATAGTGGTTCGAATCCCACTTTAGACTGTAGGTCCAGTCCCGATTAACCTTACTGTGCATAAAGTGGACTTAAAAACACCAACTCAAACAAACAAACAAAACTCATTAAAAGTTCTAAAATATTCACCAAACTTTCTGACGCACCTTGGAATTTCTACCGTACTTACTAATGAAGAAATTGTAATTAAATAAGCTAATTGCATTTTTAAATAAATATTTAAAATAATATGAACAGAATGACCTGCACATAACATAGCTTGATATAGTTCCAAAATAACTTATGTTCACTTGGAATGACATACATTATCAAGTCTCATATATTCTGATATCTACTTCATTGTGTGTGATACGAAAAAAAAAACTGACTGGGTTGGGTTAAGAAGTCAAAACTTATAAGGTATTTATTTTTATTTTACAAATAATCGCTGACTTTTTACTGCTGTGACAATTTGAATTACATTTGGTGTAAGCTTTATGCTTAATGGCACATTGTCACTATCTGAAAACTGTCTGGTTGACTGTTGAAACACAGTGACAGGAAAAATCTTTCCCTTGCTTGTGGTTAGGTTAAACGCTTACCAAGAGCATTTTAGCTTCTAAAGTACGATGCAAGCATGCTGTATTGCAATTAAAGCAAGATGCCTCAGTATTAGAGCGACATTTAATATAATGCATCATCCAACCCTATTAAATAATAAATTAACCACTAAAATGTCAGATATATTCTGGCCATAATATGAAAGCAATTGTGTGAAAATCTTGGCATGCACTACTACTTTTAGCCACATGCAGTGGGAATATGTTACCTGTTGTTGTATTTCAATCAGCATGGTAACATGAGCTCTCAAGAAGAATATGACCTGTTAAATACAACAAACATTGAAACCAATCATTATGGTGTTCTGACATAATATCACCAGGAATATGAAATAAATTGTTCAATTCCCCTTCTTTCCTCTAAAATAGCAACAGCTGTTTTGTAGGAAGAGAATTCTCCTATGTAAGTGGTAAAATATCCCTTAAATGTAAGAGAGATTTTTCATGGTTTATGCAGCTAAAATAACACTTGAAGGAATATTTCAGCATTTTGGGTGTAGCACTTTGCATGTTGTTGTTTCATTTATTTGTATTTAATTGCACCTTTAATTTACTTTACTGGCCCTTCCGTAACTTTTTGTGTAGTGCTACCTTTGTAATTTGTCTGTACATAACCAGAATGCTTTGACTTTTGTGTTTGTTGTTGGATTGTAAATGCTTTTATATTTTCCTGTTGTGTTCTTAAGTGGTGCAGTTAGCAAAAGGGCCCAGGTTTAGATTTTGACTAAGAATATGGTATTATTAAAAAATCAAGTCTGTTAAATCATTATTAGCTGTTTCCCCTGCATTATAATATGCAGGGTTGCATGTCACATTTGAATGATCACGCAAAGTGAAGAATTTAAAATTTCTCATTAAATTGTCTCTTTCTCTCTTATTTGATAATTGCTTACTTGTGTTAATTTCTTTTGATGGTCCTAAAATCGTATGTCCTTTTGTTTGTATGCCTACAGAAAAGAAAATTAGTGGAGAGTTCCAAGAACAGACAGCATTTGTCTTCTAGTAGTTCTTCTGAAAGGTATGTTGTCGAAAATTATCATTTGTAATATGGAAATCTGTTACTAGTTTTTACAGTAATGTTGCACTAGAAAGTACATGTATAAGGCTGAGAAAGTGCTGTCACTGGGTAAAGATGAAGACATGTCTTTAAATTCATAATACCAACATCTAAAATTATTTATGAAAAAATAATGAAACTGATAGTTGAAAATTGTAACAAATCAAAGCAGTTCAGAGTATTTAGACATTTTAATAGGTAAGTTTTCTGTTGGAGCTATAACACAGCAATCTGGTGGGAGTTTTGGTTTAAAATATTCATAATTTCACATGAGATAATCATTCAATCACATTGATATTGGCTCATGTCCATGTTGCGTATGAAATATATTTTTTTTGGAGGGTGGAGAGTATTGATACTAACAATTCACTGCCCCATATTGACAAAAAGGCTGGTTATTTTCAACCTAATCTATTGAGTGACAATGAGTAAATTCTGAATTATGCAAATTATTGCAGATTTATACCACAGTAGGTGTACTAATTTTCAGGCTGGATTGCTTGTCTTCACTTTTGTTGTTACCAAATTAATGAGCTTGTCCTTAGTTTGGGTTTAGAATTGTACTGTTACAGAGGATCTCTTAAGATTCTTTGATTGTCACAATTATGTAATACTTGGGTTGGAAATTTAATAGTGGCAATACTACTGTATATACGTCATGAAACAAAACCGATGCTTGTTACTTATACTACGTGTTAGTTTGATACCTAAGCTACCTCCCAGTAAATGGACTCTTCCTTCCAACACTAGGCGCATGCAGAGTGATGAGAGGAATCGAGTATTGTTGGAATTGGCGGTCTAAAGTTGTGCAGTTCTGGTGATCTCGTCGTACCTCCAGGACAGACCGTCAGTGTGCAGTATTACTGTTCATTTTTGGAACATAACCTGCGACTTGCGTTGCAAAAGAAGACACTTTCTGCAGAATCCTCTCATTTTGCAGGACAGTGTATGCAGCGCAACCTGTAGCTGACTTGTTTGTTCCAGAGATCCTTCAGGCAATAGGCCGCTCCATTCGAACTATCAACAGAACAGGCACTGCTACAGGTATACTACGACTTCCACGTCGCTGGCAATGGGTTGTACCCAAAGCTTATGATTACATTGAAGGGCTGTAAATGTTTCACAGAAGTTTCTCATTTGTATCATTTGAGAATAAATAGTTGCCACTATTAAATTTCCAACCCACGTACATGAATATTAATGCCGCTGATGATATGTCCTGATTCCTTGTTGAGAGGGATCTGATTTTGCATTTTGTTTATTGGTTTCCTTTATACATTCATCAATTCTCTCTTAATGTTTCTGATAGTCTTACCAATGCAATATGTTCTACAAATTACCCACATAGATAGATGTAGTTGATACGTACAATAGGGTGACTAACTCTCCCGTATTTCCCGGGATCTGTGGCTCACATATTGACATTCCATTTCTCCCGTATATTTCATTAACAACCAAGATACATGAAATTTCAACTCATAGAAAACTTTAAGTCGACTGCAAGATTTTGCATGTTTAACCTTTGGTGGGCGGAAGTGACGTCATATCTTGCAGTAGTTGATTGATGCTTAGTTCTGCAGTGGACTAAGAAACGCAAATTTGTAAATTTTTATTCTCTATTGTTATCATGTGTATTATTTAAAATGTAAATTAATTATTTTGTGTAATATTATCCAGTCCATAAACCTTTGCTGGAGTAATGCTGTGCTGCTAGAAATGAGCAAAATTTGTCATGACTAAATCCCCTGTAAATTCAATATCGAAAGTACGAAATCTCCCTAAAATTCATGGCCGAAAGTTGGTCACCCTAACGTACAATGCATTTTTTCATTAATGTAGCACTGGCAGAAATAACTTTCATCAAATAGATTCCAAACTCCCAAAGTGGAAGAAATCTACAAACTTCGTGAAGTATGTCACAATGACAACTTTTCCATTTTGAAAGCTATTGCTATCGATAGACAGAAGCAGAATTAATTTCCTGCCCTTTGGCTAACATTGTTCTCCATCTGGCAGAATCAATGTTTGTGGTGGAACTTGTTAAGTGGGGGTTGCTTGAACCTTGGGTGCCTTAGGGAGGTTTTGCGTAAATTTTCCTAGCTCTCCACTTTGAGCATTGAGCAAAACAAAATGATTTAAAAAAAAAACAAAAGCATGAATATCAGCATAGGTGTAACTTGACGGGGGCAATGGGGGCACTTGATCCCCCCTCAATTTTCAGGTTTATTGAAATTTACAAGTAAGGGTCCTGAGGAGCAAAATAATAACGAGTAATATTTCTGCTTTTGCAAACGTCAGTTATTTAGCAAATAATCATGGATGCTGTTTTTATGGGATGGAAAACTTTGTCTCTCTTCTCCCAAAGTTAAGCCCCAAGTTTAATTTTACCCCCTCAAAATTAGGCCCCAAGTCTTAATTTTGCCTCCTCAAAACTGAGCTCAAGTTTAATTCTACCCCCTCAGAATTAGGTCCCAAATTATGCCCATGAATATCAGATTATCAAGGGGACAAGCAAACAACCCCCGTTTCCATCCCATGCATCATATACAAGTCATTCAATAGAATAAGAAGATGACATATTTGAAGAACATGCTTATCTGATGCACTGTTTCAAGTGTCTGATGTGACTTAGGAAAGGTAACCACAGAAGTAATGAAACACATCACCTACTTCCCCCAGTGATGCAACAGCCTAGATCAAAGGAGAGAGTTCATGCCGGAAACAACAGCAACAGCTCTGATATAATACCTTTAGTGCACTTACTTTTTGAGAGGAAAGCTAAAGTTATTAATTTTTTATTGTTTTTCACTAATTTACATATATTGCTTCTTAATAATCTTGTGTTTGAATAGATTTTGCTTAAGAAATACACAATCCATGAAAAATTGCACAATTCTATGGATGATTTAGTTAGTAATAATGCAATATTACATATTTTGTTATTTCAGTTCACCAGAAAGAAGTCACTCTCATAGGAAACACAACAATGAAACAGAGAAAATGTCCCGTTCAAAGATGAAACCACAGTCCGTATCCCCTCTAAGCAATAAATCTCATAATTCAATAGGGCATGGCAACTCATTAGACAAGGAATCGAAAAGATCAGGCCGAGAAAATGGTAGTAAAATGGAGGCACGGCGAGTGAAAGAACTCAAGAAGGCCAGTAGAGCGAGAAGTGATGCAAGCTGTGACGAGGAAGAAAGAGGGAGACAGAAGAAACGAGATAAGGAGAAAAAGATTAGGAAGAGGTCTACTTCATCAAAACGTCACACTTTGTCGGCAGACAGTGATAGGTCAACTAGTCACAGCAGTACACCAGACAGAAACCATCGGGCTGGTGGCAGTTCCGAAAGATCGAGAAGAAAATCACGCTCTTCTGCTTCGCCAAAGTCAAACAGGTCGTCATCGACTCATTCAAAGTCACGCAAGCGGACCAAATGTGCATCAGGGGCATCTTCAGTACCTTCACTGCCGGTGAATGATGAACCAAAAAGCAGCAGCAGAAGTTCTAGTCTAAGCTACTCCCCTGTAGAAAGAAGCCCAGAACGCTACAGAGACATTTTAGACTGTTCCCCATCTAAGTCATCCAAAAAGAACGAGGGTTCAGAAAAGTCAAGTCAACCATCTCAGAGTTCAAGTAAAGCAGTGTCAGCAGAAGAACTAGCTGCGAGGAAGAAGAAAAAGCTTAAAGCCAAAGCTCGATCGACACCCGTTGTCCAACCTCGAGTGCGACTACGATCGTCTAGCTCAGAAAATGATGACACGGTGGAAGAAGGCGAGATTAGAACGCCAAAAGTCAGATCTGGATACAGTGATAAATTGAAGAAGGTTTCTGGATTCACGGGTTCGCAACCGATCTCACCTAAACAAAGCTCTGAAAAGATAAAAATTGAACTGAAGAAGAAAATAGCAAACCTAGATACCAGCGGAAAGTGCGATTCTGCACAACAAGCATCAAGAAAACCAAATGAAGACAAAACAAAATCTGATACTCCCCAGAGATACAGTCAACAGATGATCATGGAGAAGACTTTTGCCGCTGACACCACGAAAATGGACGAAACTGGCAAGCATGCAGAGAATCAAATGCAAATTAATTCTGTTGTAGCTCCCGTCTCCACATCAAAAGCAATGTCTCCTAAAAGCCCGGACAAGCCACCTCCGAATCTTCCAAGTGAGCTGCCGCCAGCTTCCAGACCTTTGCAGGAGACCCAGCTTCCAGATACGACAGCCAGCGTTCTTGCAGTTAGCAAAGTACCATCGATAGTGAGTAAATTGGTGAAGAGTAAACCAAGAACCCCGAGCGTGTCTCCGCCACCACTGCGCCGTAAGCGGTATTCCCAGTCAAGAAGCAGATCCCGCTCAGGCTCACGCAGAAGGTCACTTCCAAAATCTTTCAAGTCTCGCAGTTCTTCCAGGTCTAGTTACAGGTGAGTAAAGTCCTAAACATTATTCTAGTATCTATAAATTTGTTGTCACTGTTTGCAAATACCTAAGCTTCAATTTAAGGGTATAAAATAAATTAATAACAATTAAGGTATAGCTGATACCATCAATGACACTTGAATGTTGCAGCATATACAAAAGCTATAAGCAATTCTTTTTAGTTTGCTGGTTGAACATGAAAGTTTGGATGAACCTGGAATTGATTTATGCCCACAGTTTAAATGTTCCATTTGTGTCTATAGTTTGTATTAATGTAAACTTCTGGAATTGTTAATATGATGTCATCATCATAGCTTCTGCATGAAACTGTTATTTTTAACTCTTAAGTACGCATACTTTAAGACTGCATGAGGTGAATGTAGTCTCATTTTAAAGAACATGGATGTAGAATTTTTATTACAGACAGGATTTGCCATAAAAATGTAGTTGTGTTGTTCTTTAACTAGGCACAAAGCAGTGAAAGAGACATTCTGTTTTCTACACCTGGGATCAAGGAAAATCTTCAAACTATTCACTAGGCATAATTGATATTGCACTTACTCAACTCATTTTAACTTTTACAAGTAGTTTTTCACTGCTGAGTTTTACAAGAAGTGTGTATGTATGATTGGAAGAAACTCATGCTACGAGGACTGCTGGAAAAGTTTCTGTAATCAGTATGAAAAAAGGCATTCGAAATTCTGGTAATGGCTTTATTGTTTTTCAAAGTGTTCACTCTTAAGATCGATACACTTTTGCATACGCTCAAACCAATTTTGAAAGCATTTTTTCCACTCTGAAGCTGATACCTCAGAAACCGTTGTTCGGAATGTGTCAACAGCTGCTTCAGGCAACACAAATCACTCACCACACATCTTATTTTTCATGTGTGGGAACAAAAAGAAGTCATTAGGTGATAAATCAGGTGAGTATGGACAATGAGTCGACATTTTTACTGGACAAAAAATCAACAGTTTGGTGTGCTGAGTGGGAACTGGCGTTGTTGTGGTGAAGAATAATGTGACGGTTTGGGTTTGTTTTACGCAATTCATTAATGACCTCTGGCAAACAAATTGTTGTATACCACTCAGCATTTACAGTCCTTTGATCTTCTAAAGCTATTGTTGCCACATGTCCAGTATAACCTAAGAAACAAGCAATCATTTGCTTGGCAGCACTCCTCGAACGAAGAACTTTTGTTGGTTTTGGCTCACTTTGAAACACCCAAAGAGTGGATTGCTGTTTAGTTTCAGGTTTGTATGAATAGATCCAAGTTTTGTCCCCTGTAACGATGTAGTACACCAAATTTGACTTGCCTCGGTTGATATTTTTGAGCATTTCTGTATACCAATTTACATGAGCCTCTTTTTGAGCTTCGGTTGAGTTGTGTGGGATCCAACGACTTGAAAGTTTCCGTACTTTCAGATGACCATGCAAAATCGTATGTATTGCTTTCATGTCAGTGTTCAAGGATGCCTGAATCTCACGGTATGCCAAATGCCGATCTCTCTCAATCATTTCACGCACAGCATCAACATTACTGGCAATAACAAACGTGGATGGACGACCTTCACGAAATTCATCACTGAGAAATGTGCGACCACACTGGAATTCGGAAAACCAATTGTACACAGTCCTATTGGATGGTGCTTCATCCCCAAAAGCCATATGAAGTCGTTCGATGCATTGTTTCGGTGTTGAACTACATTTGAAATCACAAAAAAATCATTGCCAAGAAGTGTTCACGAGAAATTTCTATTTCTCACACGAAACTACTACTTCAAACTGCTGTGAAAAATAAACGAATAAACAAATAATTTAAAATAAAAAATGTCTATTCTTCCGATTTTTATAATTGCAGAACAATAGCGCCACTGTTGGTGGTAGTTTGCAGAAACTTTTCCAGCAGCCCTCGTATTTATTTCATTAAAACAATTTCATAGACGTTGCACTTCACAAAAATCACAGGAGAACGTTAGAGAAAATGACTTCCATCAAAGACGGGTGAATTTTTCCCACATTTACAACCTGTTATTCCATATCAAGTTTGTTGAATATCCATCCGTGGGCATGCAATTTGTAAATGTTACTCCGAATATTTAAAGGAAATTGGTTCATCTGTAAGAAAAAGTCAACAGGAACCGTCAGAGAGGCACCAAGGTTTCTTATGTTCCATTTTCTGTAATGTGACTCATGTCAGTTGCAAATGGTGCACCTGTGGCCGAGTGGTTAGCACATCGCGCTGCGACGCCAAGGGTCCCGGGTTCGAATCCCGGTCGGGCATGGTTGTTTGTGAATGTCCATTCATCAATTTCATCATTTCATCACTCATCCCCATCTTCGCAAATTAGCCAAGAGGCACAAAACGCGAAGTAAAATAAACTAAATCAATCAATCAATCAAAGCAAATGGTGCACACTATGGTGTTGTAAGATAGACTTTTTGAGTTTATCTTTCCATCTGTATCAGTTTTGTGCATCTGGATTCCATTAATATGTAATATATGTATCAAATTGATCACGTCATTTTATGATAACCCTGTATTAACAGTTGGGCTGAAAAGTTCGTAGGCTAACATAGTAAAAAATATTTTTTTGACAAAATTCGATTTTATTATTCAATATAGTTGCCTTCGAGGGCGATACAACGATTATAGCGGTCATACAATTTTTCGATGCCATTTTTATAGTACGATTTCTCTTTAGCCTCAAAATAGGCCTCAGTTTCGGCGATTACCTCTTCATCAGTGCTAAATTTCTTTCCAGCGAGCATTCTTTTAAGGTCTGAAAACAGGGAAAAGTCACTGGGGGCCAGATCTGGAGAATATGGTGGATGGGGAATCAATTCATAGTCTAATTCATATAATTTTGCCATCGTTTTCATTGATTTGTGACACGGTGCATTGTCTTGATGAAACAGCACTTTTTTCTTCTTCAAATGGGCCCGTTTTTTCGAGATTCCATCCTTTAAACGCTCCAACAATGCTATGTAATAATCGCTGTTGATGGTCTGGCCCTTTTTGAGGTAATCGATGAATATAATACCATGCGCATCCCAGAATACTGATGCCATAACCTTGCCAGCCGACTGTTGCGTCTTTCCACGCTTTGGATTCGGTTCATCACGTGCAGTCCACTCGGCTGACTGTCGATTGGACTCTGGAGTGTAGTTATGGAGCCATGTTTCATCCATTGTAATATATCGACGGAAAAATTCGTGTTTATTACGGTTGCATATCGCTAAACATTGCTCCGAATCATCAAAACGTTGTTTCTTTTGATCGATTGTGTGCACACGCGGCACCCATTTTGCACACAGCTTTCGCATGTTCAAATATTCATGCACAATATGTCCAACACGTTCCTTTGATATTTTTAAAGTCTCAGCTATCTTGATCAACTTCACTTTACGATCATTTAAAATTATTTTGTGGACTTTATTGATGTTTTCGTGGGTAACAGCCTCTTTGGGGCATCCACTGCGTGCATCGTCTTCGATGCTCATTTCGCCTCGTTTAAATTTAGCAAACCACTTCTCAACGGTTGATTTTCCTGGTGCAGAGTCCGAATAATGTTTATCAAACCAAGCCTTGGCTTCAACAGTATTTTTTTCGCCAAAAAGCAATGCTTTATTAACACACGAAATTCTTTTTTATCCATTTTTTCACAATAACAAAAGCTGCTTCACTCACAATGCTATATCTCACGAACTAATTATCCGGCAGCTGTGAAATTTATACACATATCTTTTGAAGGTTAGTACTAAGAAAAAATCACATGGATTTAATTCTAGTAACGCCATCTATGAGTCAGCCTATGAACTTTTCAGCCCAACTGTTGTTACAAAAAATTGAAATGAATCTTCTGACAATAGTGTTACTGCCTTGTAATCAAGACATTATGGGTTCAATACCTAGCAGGGCACATTTAAGTGGCTTACATATTATAAAAAACACACTTACCGCAGAAGTTCATGTGTCATTCCGTTTCATTGTTCAGGAGCCAGAGAAAAGGCCAGAGCAGGAGCCGCAGTAGAAGTTCGTCACGCCATAGTCACCACAGCCACCACAGTACAAAGAGCAGGGCAAGTAGAACGAGCAGGCGCAGCAAGCACAGTGCAAAAAGTAGAAGCAGAAGTTCATCATACAGTAGGTCGAGTAGATCCAGAAGTCGTAGCTACTCTCGAAGCCGCACTCGTACTCACAGTCGTACCCGGTCGAGAAGTCGGACCCACAGTCGAAGCCGTACACATTCCAGGAGCTCAAGCAGAAGCAAGACACATTCACGAAGCCGCAGTTCCAGCCGCAGTCGGTCAGGCTCCAGTCACTCAAGCAGATCACGAGCAAGATCTCGGTCACCATCCATTCCACGTAGGCGAGGATCGCCTAGCTTTCTAGATAGAAGACGGATAACTAGGTAAGTCAGTTGACTCAAAATCTTTAACTTGGTGTTACGATATGGCACGTATTAATTCACAATGTTCATTTCAGGGAACGACATCTGTTAGTTTATGTTGATTCTTACAGGAACAATGGCGGTGCCTCCTTAAATACTGTTTCAATGATTGCATTGATTCATCCTTAGGGAGATTTCAGACCAAAGCGACATGCAACAAGAGGCACATGTTGCTTGGAAAGCAACTAGGAGAAATAAATGCAACCTTCTGCGCCGAAGTGACAACAAGATTCACATGCCACTTTTTGCTTGTGTGTTTCTCAGACTTTGTTTGTTTTATCAATGGTGTACATCATGTCCCCCAAGTCTGTTGTTAGTCTTATAGGCTGAAGGCACCCATGTCATTTGTCGCTTCAGTCTGAAAGCTTCCTTGTACATTCTCATGCTATTTCTTTGTATTCAGTACTGTAAATGTGTTTATATTCAATACGACATACATATTCCCTTGTTGTGGAGTTACACGACTTGTAACTATAATGTATTCCAATTGAAAATAATTTGATTACGAAATTACTTAGAACGTAAACTTCTATTGATTTATTCTGTTGTAAATTTTCAGTTTTTGTGTCTATTTTATTATTTTCATTTGTTTTTATTCTACAATGTCCCACTTTACAGATTTTTAAATACTTTTTGGTGCCCATACACATTTGTACCTACAAATGAAGTTTTTTTGGTGATATTTTGTGTTTTGGGGAAAGGAAGATGTGGCAGCAAAGTATCATGCCGAAATGAGGGACTCACTTTTTTGTGATTTTTTAAAATAAGTTCTCACCAAGCAACACTGCAACAAGTTCCCAAGAGGAAGGTTGCAGTGGCCACCGAAATTAAGAGAACCTCTTAGAAACTAGTTTCACTGAAAACTGAGCACTTCCTTTCAAGATATTTTAGTTGTGGTAATAATCGATAATACTTCAGCATATCGCTTTGTTGCATGATCTATTATTATTATTATTTACACATAAATATTCACTTTTTAATTTTAAATATAAGAAATGTATGTTTATTTTTCAAACATATAGACTTGTAAGTACACAAAATAAGTTTGTTAGAAAGTAGACTCACCAATAATTCTGATTCGTGAATGTTAAATTATCAGTTTTCCAGTGCCAAAAGAATGATAGCCACATATTACCACATTTCATTTTTATAGAATTAATCCATGAAAATATTTGTAGCAAATTTAACTATAACTGTTTTTATTAACATTCTTACGTATTTGCTTCATGTTACAAGTACTTGAAGCAGAATGAAAGGAATAGAGGAGTCACAGTTTTACTTCAGTTTCCTGGCACAAGTATTGAATTCATGGTCATTGTAAATGTGTATCTAAACTTCAATCTTTCTGGGATGTTCCATACGTCCAACAGATCAGGTTTAATTATTGTCCTCAAAGCACAATACTAAAAATGTTTGTGAAGTATTGAGGATTAAAGGTAACATTTATGCCAAGGAAGTACCTTAATACATTTTCCACTTATTCACACTTAAAATCAGTAGAACAAAATGTGAAATGATTGAATGAATCATGTAAGAAACTATGTCTACATGAATAATGCAAAGGAAAAGGAGTTCCAAAAACCCTACTTCTACAAAAGATTTTGGAAAAAGAGAATCAAAGTTGTAAACTAATTTTTATGGAAATAAAAGAAATTACTCACATTTCTAATGTGCTCAGTTTTCATATGTACACCTCTCTGCTCTCTAAGTAGTGTATTTTTGCTATCTTTTAAGTTAAATATCTCAGGTACAGTATTTTTCTTTCTCTTGACTTTATTTTGCTGGTTTTTTATGTTGTTTGTTTTTTTGTTAACTAGCAGCAAGAAGGTAGTTTTGGTTCATTTTCTTTTCAGGTTTTACTATCTTTTGTTAATTAATTTCTTAATATTTGATGTGATCATATTTGCAAAGATTTATGAAGTATTTTTGTGTAGAAGAAATTTAGGGGGCTTCCGTGGCAGAGTGGTTAGTACAGTGTGCTACAATGCCCGAAGTCCCAGGTTCAAATCCTGACCTGGGCATGGGTGTTCTTGTGAGTGTCCCTTCATCATCATCATCTTCACGATTAGCCAACAGTGGCAGAAAAGCGAAGTAAACTAAACCGAATCAATCAAAGAAATTACCTACCTATATAAATTACTTTCCATAATTTGGACACCAACTCTCCAAATTAACCATGTGTTTTGAGTTGATTGATTGATTGATTACTTGCTGCTAGTTATAGTAAATGCTTTTCAAATCTTATTCTTTTCTGAATGTTTTTTTTGTTTTATTTTGTTTATGGTTTATTTATTTGTTTTTATTTTATTTTATTATTTTGTTCTGTCCTCAAACAGAGGGCATCAGAATTTCATGAGGGTAAATAGTCTACAAGAATTCATTAATGTTTTTGCTCCACAATAGGCATGTGAGAGGAAGCAGTTGGAGCTCCAGATCACGGTCACGATCGCGTGCAAGGTCACTTTCCAGTTCCAGATCTCGTAGCTACAGATCTCATTCTCGAAGTTCGTCACCCAGAAGATCCCGAGATCGGTACTATTCAAGAAGCAGACATCGGCGTTGATTGTTGATTGACCTAACATAACAATGTGCTTTGTTAACCAAATAATTATTGATTCAACTTTTGTCTTTCTGTGAATGTGTGAGAGTTATGATTTTTTTTCTGTGTGCCTTGAGTACATTGAAGTGTGATATATATATATATATATATATATATATATAAGTATTAATTAGATTGTGTAAAATATAGAGTGCCTTTGTAATTTAGGGAAGTGAAAATACAGAAACACACCTCACCCTGTGTGTTTTGAAGTTCACTTTGTTTCGTACTTACTCCGTTTCGAATGAATAAAAAGACTGGAAACCTGCTCCAGTGGTGAGTGCGTGCTCATATTTTGACTTAAATTAAAAAAGCACATTCTCAGAAGTTTATTACACACACACACACACACACACACACAAGAGACATCTGTGCTCAAGTGTGCAGGTATATGTGTGGTTCGTCAGGGGATTAAATAGTCGATACCTGCAAGGGAGGACTTTATTCAAATGAAAATAGAGCACATGCTAATTTTTATTAGTACAACCCACTGTTTCTGTTAGTAGGAATATTCAGTTCGATAATTGTACTGCACAAAGTTAAGAGCTCAAGTAATTAACCAATGTATTACAGGAAGTGCTAAATGAGCACGCATGCTTCCATATGAGCTTACATAAGTTCATAGATAAAATATGACCCATACAACAATTTCATTGAAGTTTCTTTGGTACAGGATAAAAACATAAGTGGAGCAAAACTTTTATCAACATAGAGTATGTGTCTCAAGCAACTTTTAAATTATGACAGATATAATGCCATGGACAATTGTAAAAGGCATGCAACATTTGTATGTGCAACGTAAATTTGTGTTTTTCCCTTTATTATTATTAATTATCCAAATTAGTGAAACTTCTCCATGTGAAGTTGTATAATTGATGAAGTTATAACACTTTTCTGCTTGAAAATAAACACTGAAATAAATAGGCAAAGATACAAACCCCCATAAGAGCGTATGTATATATCTTGTTTGAAACACCATGGCAGTATCGGAAATATAAGTGCTGCTTCAGAAGGTGGCACAAGAACTCATTCACCTTCCACCAGAAATTGTTTGACGTGACTTCACATTCACTTTACCTCGACAAAAGATGGTGTATTTCCAATTCCCGCTGCTCTATCCTATTCAATACTTTTTGGCATAAATGTACCTCCAGAAGATCCAGAAAAAAGTAATGCGGCAAGAGACAGCACATCATAATATAACTTTTGACCTTACTAAAAGGTAGGACTCAACCGATACCAATACTGTTACTGATTCACTTCAATATCGATGCTTGAAAATTGTAAGAATTGAAAGTTGTTCAAAATATTGATAAATATTAGTGTGTAAGTATCTATTTCCAATTATAAGCATCAACTTCTCAGAGTTTTGCTTCAAATTATTCAAGAATTACATAAGAATATTAAAATACCTCTTCTGTATCACAAAATACCGTTTCTCCATGCAAAATTAACGTAAACTTGGAATTTCGCTTAATTTCTAAGATAATTAAGCTCCACGAAAAAGCCACATTGCATTTTCGCGGCCCCCGTGAAAGACCAAAATGCCCCCCAAAAAGAGTATCGGGCAGTATTGGTAAATAAAATACAACCAATAATTTCTGATGTTGGTATCAGATCAGCCCTACTAAAAAAATAGTATTTTTAAATATCACACTCGTACCTGATGTTTTGATAATTTTGAAAACATAATTTGCCTTCTTCGGGAGATGGAAAGGAAAATTCACAAACTTATGTTTGAATAAGGGCTAGAATAGTTTAAAGGGAAGGGAGAAGAAACACTCTCCACTGATTGATGGCAACTTATGCTCTCAAAAGTTGATAGATGATAGACACACAGGTCTGTGACTGAACAGTTCCAGTAGCCCTATGTTTCATATCTTTAACCTTGATCATAGATGAAATGAATGGGAAGCTAACAAGACCTTAGGAGTTGTGCTTTTCTGTGTGCTGTAATTGATTCATGTAGTTACACAATATGTGATTATTTGGACATGAAGAAACAAACTGAATAAAATGCACCGAAAAACAGGAAAATAACAACATTAAAGTTTTGCCATTATGTAGTTCATAAGGAGATCCTAGGCACTCTATATTTTACTTTTGCATGTGATTCAGTTTACTGTATTGCATGCAGTTTTTATTTGAGTGTTCTGATACATTTTTGACACATTTCATAAGCTAGTTATCACCATTGTACAGTGTAGATGCACTTGCATTAGTGATGTATGATCCTGTAGAATCATTGTATTTACCCTCTTTTCATTTTTATTTCTTTTTGCACTTTTCTGTGTGTCATTGTTTTGAAGAAGAGGTAGAAACATTGTGTGAGGAAAATAAAAGTGTGCACTTGTAATTTTTCATTTTATTTTCATTTTTCTTTTTTCCTAGTTCTGTAAACTTAGGAGCAAAAGAGTAAGGTAGTGTAACATTTGCTTTGTTTCAAATTCATGCAAAAATTAATAATCAAGAATTGTTCCAAGTTTAATAAAATCTTGAATATTATATGAAAATCTGCTTTACATCATGAGCATAAAATACACCCTTATTAAGACTTTCATAGGGTAAAAACTTGGATGTGCAACTGTGAAGGAGTGTATTGTAATGTAGCTGCAGTTAGTTTTATGGAGATTCACCCCTAAGTGACATAGGACATACAACACATGCCGTTTGGGAATCAATATTTCACACAATAGCGACATGATCCTGAATTTGTTCAAGTGACATGCAACATGTGTCACCTCAGTGTGGAATCTCCCTCAGTCAGAATCAAAATGGTGAATCGCTTTATCACATTTTTGTTTTGGCCATCTTAGTGTACATGCTTGTCTACCCTATGGAAGGATTACTTACATGTCTGTTTTACTTGGAAAGATGTTCTTGGATGATCAGTGAGGTTAGAATAGTTTTATGTTCAATGTTTTAAGAGTGGGCACAGCTCTCACCTTTGTTCCATATCCCTAAAGGTGAGAGGTATGTCATTTCTTGAAACATTGGACAGAAACTCTAACCTACCTGGCTGATTCATTGCCAAAGAACATTCTGTTGGAATTACATTACCAGGAAAACTTCAGTCCTTAATATCTGTTTTAGTCTTATGATATACAGTTGATATACACAAAATATCCAACTTCTGTCAACAGTATGAGCAAAGCTGTCTTTTTTTACACATTGAAGTAGCCTTGGTTTTATGTTGATTCGTAAAATTGAAACCTGAGTTTTTAAAAGATATACTCATTTATTGCCACAGAATTATGTCTTCGAAATATGTAATAAATTTTTTCTGGTAATTTCAATAATAAAAAGAAAAAAATTAAGTGGAAGAACAGTCACTCTTTAATAAAGAATAATTGAATTCAAGTGCAGTAAAAAGCTCGCCAATGGCCAGTGCTGCAATAAAATATAAATTACATCCAAATCCAATAAGTCAGTGGAGGCATAAGATATTAAACTTAGGCTAGGTCATAAAGTACCAATCCCTTTGAAGTTACAGGTTAACAATTTAACCTAAACCTTGATCAAGTTTTAGTTGCATGTGGAGCCAAAAATGGTTCTATTGCAATACAGGATGATTATCATCATTGAAACATTGACTATCCTACAGTGTGGCCAATCCACCTATGCAATGAATTTCGTAATTCTACTTAACGAAATAATTTAAGATTATTGCATATAGTAAAATACAAGGTAATCCATAAGTATGGAAATATCGATATAAAACACATATAGATTGGGAAACTTGAATGAAACATCTTGATACACAATACAGGAAAGGGGGGAAATTTGTTAGGATATGTTATCAACTTGACAGCCATCGTGAAATAAACTTCATTTTCTTAAATGGAATGGTGGGCATGTGACATGAAAATAGGATAGAATTTCATGAGCACTATGGTATGCTTAATTTCAATGTTAACTGTAACCATTATGCTATTTGAACACACATGATTTTAGATACAGGTGGTTTTATGTTAATTGTACCCATTTCCTGATATTTCTTCATCAGCCTGGTAATCTGAGTGATATTTGTTGAAATAATATACAATTATACAACATGATCAGAATGGGCTCTATCATCACCAATCAAGCCAACTCCATTTGAAAACATTGTGGTTGAAGTTATGTCATGATCTTGTAAAATTCTGTTACATTTTGATGTCACATGTAAGAAAATCAAGGCGGCTAATATGTTGGTAACATATTTTAAAAAGTTTTCTCCCTTTCGCATATAAATATCAGATTTGTATTTCCATATCCATATTTATTTTAAATGGACATGCTAATGCTTATTTACAACTCTGCATACTCTGAATTCCCTGGGAACAAATATGACATAAAACATAAAGCAGTCATCCAGAATAAGAGAATTGTTTATTAGTCACCATAATGTTTTGATTATTCTTAAGTGCGGACAATACAGACTAGAAGTAAAACGTAATTAAAGAAAGGAAACTCTTAATAAAACAATGAAAATGTTGGGTTACAAAATTAGTTTGATTACAAATATACCGATTTTTTTGCATTGTTGCTCACTTTGGTGGAACTGGTACATTTCAATTTTTAGTTTTTTTGTTAATGTAGCTGTTGCTGTTTATTTTGAAAAACGGTAGGTGTTTAATATACTGTTTGATGCTATATTACCCCATTGCTTAGTGTAATAAATGTGTAAGCATAACTTTCTTTTTGCTTTCCATGTTTTACTACAATGTTAAAGAGAATGGACCTTGAGAAGGTAAGAGAAAATAATGCATTAAGAATGTGTAGGTTGCATGCATTTTAATTGTGGTGGTTAGGTGCACTTTTACTGTGAGTTGGTTAATTGGTTCCATATTGTTTTGTCTGTGCATGTTTGCTTTTCAATCTTCAAGGCACATTGAATAAGATCCAATAAACTGAGAATATGAGAGAGAATGAATGTTGAAAGAGAATGAGTTTTGCCTCAGTTTTTTTACCTCTCCGAGATGTGTGTGAAATAGACAAACAGGGTATTTCAATATTTGTGCAATTCAGAATCAAAATTCCTGCTGTAAAATCTTGTTATATTATTTTGTTAATAGTGCCCTTCATACATCTATCTGATGCATTACAATACCTAAAATTCAAAAGATATGACATCTACTGTAGATTGTGTATTACAATTGCAGTAATATGTGATTTTAAAATGCAGGCAAATGAAGTTAGGGCTTGAATTTAGAAACACCCTGTATACTGATTGGATGAAGTGAAACCGCTAATATTAAACATTCTTTCAGGCTTTGGGCTCTAGCAACTAACATCTTTTAACATTTCAGGGCAAATAATAGCTTTAGTACATGTGTTCTTGTTGCATTTAATCCAGTTAATTGGTGAAATTGAAATCCACAATGTTTTCTGTGCAGCTTTTTTTGTAAAATTCCCTTCTGAACAGCTAAACCATGAGTTTACAGTGCAAATGCTTTTCTTTCTAAATTTTAATGTGAAGAAAGTACAAATCCTTCTAGAACTTATGGTGAATATTTGTGTTAATTATTGTTGCATTACAGTTGTATATCTATGATAATTTTGATGTGTCATTACCATTAGCAAACATAATCCATGTTATACAGATTTTTTAAAAATTGAATTTTGAAATATAACAAAAATTTTGGAAAGAAAATGTTTCTGATGCAAGTTCAAACTGAATTGTTGGCTAGTAGTAATAGCAGAATATAATTCAGTTTTTTTGTTGTTGTGTTCTTTTAATCAAGTGATAAAAGCTGCTTAGAATTCATACATAAATCTACATGGATAGTTGGGTTTTGCATGTTCAACCAGTTCCTTTCAGTACTAATATTCTCGTACGTTCTCTTTAGGGCTGTGCTTTATAATGATGCTAACACTTTGTTGACTGTGGTTTGTGTTTTTTTAAATGCTTGTGGATGGGTTTACTAACTGCAGTATATAACTACCCTTTTTTTTTTTGCTTCTCAAATTGTTGTCTGGGAAATAGATTAAACCATTTAACAAAATTATGTAGAATATGTATATATATGACATTTTTCATATGCTTTGTTCATATTTGCAATATCATTAAATTGAAAGTGTTTCAAGTATACGTGGAAGATAGCAGTACCATTAGTAAGACTTTAGTAGAAAATCCAATTCAAAGCTATTGCAACCCTTCCATTTGTACCAAATTGGGGCAAGTATTATATAAACCATATTATCACTGCAGGAGAAAGATCATGTTTTCAGTAAAGTAGAAGAAAGAAACAGAAATTCATTTGATTCATATATGTAATTCTAGAGGCTATTGTTTTTCTAGCACCTGTATAAATCCTATTAGAGAGAAAATTTTATGTTAAATTCGAGGCTGAGCAAGTACACTTCGAACTGGTACCACTGCTAATACTCCTACCCAGTGGCAGCGATTATACCGCGTTTGGTAGAACCTGTCCCGCTTCCCGCGCTAGGGAGCGCTCAACAGTTTCGGTGTCAATGAGAAACGAGGAAAAAATCGTCTGCTGGGCAGCGAGGAGCGAATGAAAGCCAGAAGAGAGGCGTTTACGTAGACGCTGTTGCGACGTTGCGTATTTTAATTGGCTGCCTGGCTTTGACTTTCCCCAGCACGGAAACTGTTGAGCGCTCCCTAGCGTGGGAAGCGGGACAGGTTCTACCAAACGCGGTATAGGTGGGTGCATAGGGGGTAGTTGCCATCACTTTTTGCCACTTTTTACTGAGTATACAAAATGCCTGGACTGGAAAAATATCGGGAGGTATAAAGGAATTGAATTTAAACATACCGAAACATTATATCAAGATTAGCTCAGCCCTGGTTAATGTCTATGAAAGATATGGTCTGTGTGATTAGATTTTTAAAATACTTTTATTTTGCCATTATGCAAACCAATGACTATTTGAAAATTTTGAAGATATTGTGTATTTTGACGAGAACAGGACAAGCTATAAATATTATGTGGTAAATATATGAAATTTAAAATCCCATTTTCTGTCACAGATGTAGAAAGTTTCTGTCTGACCAGCATACATTGACAAGCCCTACTGTTACTAAACCTTTCATTAAATTGTCAAAGATTCTAAAGTGGTTTTATTTTATTGACATCTTTGAAGATGATAATGTAACATTGCTAAATGTCAGAGGTAGGATGGGGGGATATTTCAGTGGTTCATATTAAATTCTGAAGTATTTATTCATTCCCAGTTAGATGATTTGTACGCAAGGCAGATTAAAAATGAACACATGTTAGAGAAATAATAATTGTATTTACTGGACGATGCCCCTTTCCTCTATCTTCCATTTGTTCATCACCTCATTAAATAGCGACACCGTCATTATTTGTTTCAGTGCACGTAAACGACCAATTCCATATCATCGTCCCACCCCATCCACACTCAGCACGACCAGCAGTCGAAGCCTGTCCAGAAGTAGAAGTCGCAGCAGGAGCAGAAGCTACTCACGGTGCAGTAGCAGTTGGTCACCCGATCGTTCGCCGCAGCGATCTCTCACTCACAGTAGAAGTCCATCGTACAGCCGATGAGAAATTGTCGCTTTGCCTACTTTGTGATAAAACCGGGAGGGTAGGATCTGCCGTACAATGAAAGTGGATTACTCTCCACATGTCTGATGTGATTGGCTTCTGTCTCGAGGTCGGCAGAAACATGATACTCGCTGAAAGGCAATGAAGAGTGTACTTGTGACAGATTGTAAATTAATTGTTTCCTAGTGTGAGCAACAGAATATGTGAGAAAAGATATATATATATAATGCATGGTTTTATGTCTTGTCAGAATGAGAACAAATAGCTACAAATGAATAAGAGTTAACTAGTAGAGTATTTAAAAAAATCACATTAGGGTAATTTAATAGTCATAGATGAAAACACAAATATCTATCAGATAAATTTTCGGTTCCTTTTATCTTTAGATGAGCACAGTACATGTTCCTTAAATAGATTGATTACATGTTGTAATAGTGTCTCATTTACAAAAGAAATAAAAAAGAAAGTCTTTTATCTTTCCCCCCCTCCCCCAGCCCTCATCCCCAACTTTAAATATTAATGACTTGCTCAAGTGAGACCTGTTATTTCATTGGGTCATCATTCTAGTCCCCTCCTCCCTCGCCACTAAATTTTCTTATCTATTACAGAAGGCTATGGCAGTATATCTCTTGGTACTTATGAATATTATTTATTTATGAACTAAAGATAGGAATGTTTGACCAATATTTAAATGCTGAGCTTGTGCTAGTAAGAAATAGAGTTGAAAGAAGGTAATGTGATTTTTAAACTCCCATGATGACTGTGTTTTTGATCTGTTTTAAGAGAATTCACTCATTGATTTTTCTTCGAGTATCCAAAAATAGTGCATGGAGTAGCTTTGTGATATGTTATTATTTTCGTCAATCACTGAAATTCCTGGGTTTAAATCCAAGCCTGGGCATGGGTGATTATTGTGAGGGTTGCTTTATCAGTTTCATGTAACCATCACTCATTCTCACTGTCATGACATTAAATAAACAAAGAAAAATGATTGCTTAACATTTGTTTATTTAAAATATCTTTATTATGTTTGAATAGAGACGAGGAAGTGAGCGGGAAAGGCGGATGAATAAAGATGAGTGAAGTAGGATATGGTAAACATTTACAAAACACAGAAAAGAAATGTTGTGAACATGCAGCTAGGCTGCAAAATTTCAATGTTTTGTTTCTGTGTTTGGTAAGTGTTTACAGTCTCCTACTTCACTCATTTTTATTTATTATGTTTGGGATATGTGACATAAAACCCATGTAACTATGTGTTATCAATATGAGTGATGCAAGGACTTTAGTTCACAAAAAAAAAATGTATACATACTACACACATTATTATATAAGTATATAAAACATTTATATATAAGTTCACAAGCATCTTTCCATTTAGTTATGTCAGGCCAGTGCATCCATTGCCACTGTTTTCTGATTGTTGTGTCAACTACTATTGTTTACAAATAGTTCCCCAATTGTTCTCACAATGCCGGGTCAACACCGAAATTTTGGAGCTCCCACCACCAGGAGTTGATCCTGTAACTGCTCACATCAAAGGTGAGAGTGCTAACCATCGTGCTACATGGGAGCTATGTAATCATTAGAGACATGTCTATTTGGCAGAAACATTTTCTCATTTCACAGATACATTTGCAATTGCAACCACCATTTCATGTCAAAATAAAGGGACGGAGGTGATTTCAATAAGTGAATTCTCTCTACGATGCGTGAGAGATATGTAATGGTTGGAACAATAATTATAGTAGAAATATTCAAGAATAGATATTTTTATTTTGTGAAATGTGATTCTTTTTCTTGTTTGAGATGAGAGATACTTGATCTGTGTTTGTGGTCTGCAACTCTCTTGTAATGTGAGGAGTTGTTACATAATTGTTGATTATATATTGGACAGTGACATAATTTTTAATGAAGTTTTGCAAGTCAGTAGGTCAAATGTTCTTTTTTTTTTGTTTTTTTTTATAGAGTAGTTCAGAACATTATTAAGACTCCCTGATTGATAGAATTTTGTAGGAAGTGCTCATGACTTTCTTCTTAAATTTTTAAAGTGCAAAATATTGTAGTGAATCAAAGTCAGATGTGTTCAGCATGTTTTACAGGATATTTGTCAATGCACTTTATCTGCTCTGTGGTAGAGTCGTCAGAGTAACATTCTATGAAGCTTGAGGTCCCCTGGGTTCTTGGGTGCCATTGTGTTTGTCCCATCATAATTTCATCAATTCATCATTTATCCCCATCATTGCAATTAACCCAAGAGGTACAAAAGCAACATAAATATGAGGTTGCAGCATAAATGCTTGCAAAAAATATTATATTTGTGTAAAGTTAAAACACATACCTTACTTCAGTTTTTCCAAATTTGTGGATCTGTCTAGATATTTTGGTATGTAATTTGGTATGAATATGATTAAATGAATTAGGGAAGGACAGAACACACAGGAATGAGTTAGGAACTGCAAGTAAATATGTTTACTGCAAATATGATTCCTTATAATTTCCTGCTTTTTAACTTTGAATTCTAGGGAGAGTCATTGAGTAGTCCCATTTTCTAAATCAAGAACATATTTACCTTACTTAAACTTCCTTCAAACAAACATAACCTCAGTAAAAGTTATGCCATTGTATTTATGAAAATCCAAGTGCATCTTGAACAAGAGATATAGATTTAAGAGGAACAAAGCGAAAAGTAATATCATGAGTTCTTGGACCATAATTGTCTTGTTTGCATGTTAGTTTTTTCCCATGTGTTCATGTGTGTGCATGTGAGTAATGAAAGCTTGAGGCAATAAGTAATTATACGTTAGATGCCATAGAGATATTATTGGTGAAGAAACAAATGATACTCTTTTGAAAAGAACAAATATTATGGGAGTTAAAAAAATGGGGCCCGTTTTACGTAGTAAAATGGTAACGTGCTCTCTGTTGTGTACATGTACTCATTATGCATGTTTGTATGTATGAGAACGAGAGAGAGTGAGTGAATTTAAAGAAAATGCCTTATTCATGGAAAGAAAGAATATTTATTTCAAGTTTTTCTTTGTATTGGTATAGAGCATTGTGTACTGGGATCATTTCTAGAAGTTGTTTAGTGTATTAGATATGTAAGTAGAATTTTACTGTTTTAATGAACTTCGTAAGTATATTCAAAACTTTCATCATGGGTGCAGCCACGGAAGGGGGCTTTGGAACTGAAACCTCCTGGTTCTGATTCCAAGAGGGTGCACAACCAAGTAAATAGCTAGAAGAGAGTGACATGGCACCATATTAAATTAATATTGTCGTCAGTTTTCAAAGAAATAATAATAACCCATGGCGCAACAGCCCGTGAGGGCCAATGCCTACCTACCGACTGCCAGTCTCATTTTCACATGCCTCAGCAGAGGTGGGCAATCATCCAACCAGTTACAAGGTGGCGTGTGGTCAACACAACGAACTCTCAGCCATTGTTGTAGGTTTCTAACTGAGTTACACTACTCACTCGTAACTCCCCAATTTCCTGACTATGGTGGGTTGCCACCTGTCCCATACACCGGCCGAAATCTCAGGGGAATTGTTACAGTTCCACCCAGGAGACTCGAACCAGTGTGCATCCCATAGCCTGACAGGACACTTTTGTCTTCAGTAGTTTCTTTTACTGTAGTTAAAAGACAAGAGTTTAGTTGTAGCACCATGTTCATTGGATTCACAATTGTCATCAAATTTGCTATGGATTCCTATGGGTTGGATAGTTACTGTTTGTATGTAAATATTTTTAAAAAATGATAAAATTTGTTGTAAATTAAGTAGGTGAGTGCTAAATTTGGTTCAGAGGGCGCTGAATACTATTCATGAGAAAGTTCATGGTTGCCAGGTCCCACTCTATCCCCGAGATGGCTGTTTTTTGGTTTATTGCAAATTATTATGTAAATTGTAGAAGTACTATTGAATTAGAACAGTGTTTTTAACATATTTAAAAAGAAACATAGGCATGTTTTTTTAAACATTTTCAAAACTTTGTGATTTAAACAATGTTTACCATGCCCCCCATCCTTTTTCCAGATGACTATATTGGCTACCTGAAGCCTCCCAAGGAAAGATCATGGCTGTGCCTATGGGTCTCATTTTAAAGTTAATAAGATTTAGTTTTTAGAAAAAGTGATACTTTGCTTTTATCAGCTACACTTTATATACACAGAGTTGGTGTAATACTAGTAACTGAAATAATCATGTAATTGTGCTGCACATCATGATTACACAATGTTTACTTATTTGGAATACAATGAAGTTCATTAAGTAGAATTCTACATATTTGTGTGCGCTAGTGTGTAAAAGAAAATATCTCCCCTGCATCCCCTTTTCCCAGGTAGAACCACTTGATATTTCAAAACATGGCATATCATGGTGCTAGTTACATGGAGCACTATCATAGTCTAGTCATAGCTGAGTAAGAATAAAGTGAGTTAGGCTGCTTAACTTTTCATAATAGATATTTTAGTAATGCTGTATTCATTTGAAGTTGTTCAGTGCTCATCTCGAATTAGTATGCTGTAAATACTTGTAAAAAAAATGCACCTGGCAGTGCTCAAAGGAGAAAAAAAATGCAAGCAAATGGATGTTTGCGCTTTTGAGAATTGGTGTGGCTTTTACTTTCCATTGTATTATATATTTAATTTTGAAAGTTTAAGAAACATAATTGCTGTACGAATTTACACAATTGCTGCATTATATCTGGAAAACTTAAAAAGGTATGATGTTCATGATTTAAAATTCTATATCATTTGGCACATGCCACTGAACCAAGGCAATTGTTATACCAGGTTGGGACCACAATTACAAATGTGTAGCTTGACCGCAATTTC
Organism: Lepisma saccharinum; assembly: GCF_977018435.1. Taxonomy (NCBI): domain Eukaryota; kingdom Metazoa; phylum Arthropoda; class Insecta; order Zygentoma; family Lepismatidae; genus Lepisma; species Lepisma saccharinum. Next base: position 68,282,777 of record NC_139237.1, read on the forward strand.
AGAGGAAGTGAGATGTAAATAACATATTTAATTAAAGTGAAACAAAAGTATGACCAGCCCTATACTAGTTGGTATTGCTATTTTGTCAGTGCTTCCATCTGTTGTTCAGATTCTTAAGTTTTCTTTTAAATCCATGACATCTTCTCTTAGCTTTCCAGTTTTCTTACTAAGAGCTTGTAGACAGTAATCATGTTCCTTCCATTTCCAGACATCATGGTATTGTATGACATTCAACATTTTAATAGAATTACAAATTTCTTCTAGCTTTAAGAATGACAAAAGCTGACACTGACAGAATATTTCATATTCTGAACAACAGGTGGCAGCAGGAGTTAACCAACTCGATCTGAATGCATGAGCAAACCATTTTGGTGGCTTAGTGAGGTTAAGAAATACTGCTGTTACACAACGAAAGCCACTTCTTACAAGTTTAATATCCTCTTTAAAATGGATATCTTGCAATATTCATAGCTAATACAATCCTACTTCATCATATAGATAAGAATATTAATTAGAATTAGTAATAAATAATATAAAGCAGTATAATAATTTATTGAAGAGTTTTTGAAAATTATTGCTTGATCAGATGTTGAAACTGGGTTTATGGTGGTCAGTTGAGGCATCTAAAACTCAATCATTTTCACTGCAGGTGGAGAAAAACTGAATTTGTATACTTTCAAAGGAACACATGTGAATTGCATGAATCTTTAAAAGTTCTATTCCAACCAACAATTACACCAGAATCATTCCGTTTCTTCGCAGGTATGTTGTAGTCATGCATGAAGGTGCATTCTCTCCAACAAGCATAGTCTGATATATTTTTTTTATAATACACATATCAATAATGATGTTGAAATATGTATTGCAAAGGACTTAGAAAGTGAGAATAGCCGAGATTTTTTTTTTTTTTTAGTATTAACTTTGTGATTTAGTCATTCAATTTGTCCAATACAGGTAATAATTGGCATATAAGACTAGAAAATGCAGTTTTATTTTTTTAATATAAAATATATTGCATAAACAAATAAAATGAATTGTGCTTTCACAGTTTGATCCTGACCTGTCAATCTTACTGACTGCCAGATGCCTTCAAAATGAAAATATTATCAATCTGCCAAAGGCCAATCATCTAGCTGCTTTCCGACTACTATCTAATTATGAACAATTGCAAAGCACTGATTAGGTAGATTCGTACAGTATCCTTCTCTTTCCCCCATTGCTGTGCCCCTTGGCTAAATAATCGCTATGTGGTAGAAAGTCTTAGACACAGCAAATGAATATTAATGTGTACAGTTATGGAACTGAGTCTGTAACTGCATGACAAGGTATACATAATAAACAGAATTGTTATGAGCATCGCTAATGCTCTGATTTTTTATTAATGTTTATTTTATGGATATTTTATTGTGCATATTTATGCTTGTTTTGTGAACAATTTATTTTGTTTTTTTTAATTTTAGGAGCATGTCAATGGTAATGTTTTTTTTACAAAGTAATAACGTTTTACAGAATTGTGTTGTTTTTAAATAGCAAATGAAAGAAAAGTGCACTCAATTTATTACACTTTTAAGGAGGAAATATGGTATTAATTTTGTAATACACATACAGTATTTTTTGTTGTTGTATGAATGTACAAAACCTAGGCTGATATTTGGCAGAGCCTTACACGACACTGCTCACCCTTTTTTTCTATTTTCTTCCTCTATTTGTATCTTATAATGAAATCACTAATTTCATATTAAGTCTGCTTCTTTGTTTGTTTCTTCTACTATTTGTATGGCATTGTTTTCCTTTTCTGAACAATCTTAGTGTAAATTAATTAAAATCAATATGTTCCTGCATCTTTCTACATGTGCTCTGTATCTGCAATCGTTGTTCCTAATTGTATAACGTAAGTTTTCAGAATCAGTATGCTATTAAAATTATTCTAAATATTTCTCCGTTCTGTTGCTGTTTTCTTGTCTACATTACTACTACAGGTCTTGCTTGAAAATGCAATGTGTCTGCATTTGATTAACATGCCCATCACTGAAAATCAAGTGCCATCTCACTAAGTTCATTTTCGAGCGAGTCATTGCATATTTTTACTTAAAAATTTAATATTTTTTCATTGAATTAAGTTAAGTCCCCCCTTTTTATGCACATGAAACTTCTCTCGTTGTAAGTCAAAACTCTGTTACAGTTTTCTTGATTGCAAGAAATGTCCCAAAACTGCCTCAAGAAATATTTTACATAAATGGGTGCTTTTATGTACTCCAACATTAATTGTTTGCTGCTGGCTGAGATGAAGTTCCTATGCAAGTCATTTAGGGCAATCTTGGAACAAAGAATAACTTGATCCAACCTGGAATAGCAAGAATAACTGTGAATCTTGCAACTTCTTTATATTTCTTGCATCCACTCTGTTACTGATTTGCTTACACCTTCTACTATGCACCATAATATATTCTCAATGCAAATCTAATTAATTCAAAAGCTCGCATTGTGTATGCTTTGCTTGTATCTCTGACATGCTTCTCATACACTCGCACCATGGGTCTTACAATTACTCTCAAACCACGCAGAACTATAACTATCTATCAATTTGATCTGGAATGTTTCTGTCATGTAGTCACAGAATTGTGAACTAGATTACAATCCCACTATAAGCAGATCTGTAGAAATAAACTAGAAACATTCTCCCCAACTTATTACATATACTTAAAGAAGTTACAAGTTTCATGAAAATATTTGTAAATGTATGTGTATTTGAATTAGCACTGTATGCACTACTGATGGGACAATTTGTACAAATTTATCAATTGCAATTTTGTTGTGACCACCTGGAGTAAAGCGTTAGGTTACTTGAGATTTTACTGCTTGTATTTTTAAACTGCAAATATAGTTTGAATTGAAGACTTTTCCGAAGCCTAAATGTTGTACATGCATATATATATTTTCCAAGTCAAGCATTTGGTTATTAAAAGTATGTCTTGCAGCAAAAGGTCTTTGATTCAATCTTGGTGAAGTACAGTGATTCATATCCACCTTAGGTCCAATATAGATTAGCCACATTACATAAAATGGAGTTTTCTTGAATGACATTCTGAGCTTCCGAACATTATGAAAAGAATTTCAATTCACTATTTTTGCAGGAAGAATTAAAGAAATATAACACTAGTACTATATATGTACAGTGAACATAATAGTTCTCCATTCTATAAGCACTCACCCCCATCTCTAGTATTTACTATCGGTGCTAATACTCTAGTCTTAATGGTAATATTTTTACATAGAACAAAATTAATGAGGATTTTTTATGCTCATTTTTTTTTATTTGAAACGGGGACAACATGTGCAATAAATTGTAATTAGTTATTTTTTAATATTTCTTTATTTCTAGTCAGAGCGTATTGCTCATAACTACTGCAAAATGAAGAGTATGTAATTGTGATCAAGAAGATAACATTTGTCATTTTTCTACTTATTGTGGTTCCTTTGCAAACACTGTAAGCGCTAGGCAAAGAATTATTTTGTTGTTAAATTGTTAGTTTGTAGAGTGTGTGTTATTTTAATTTCTGTGTATAATATGCTTATAGTATTTAATTTATTAATGTATTTATTAATGAAGAACTTTGCATGCATGTGTGTGTGTATGTAAGGAGTGTGTTGACACTTTGTTCTAGTCAAAACAAAATATCATATTTATCTGTCAGCATTTGTGAGAGTACGATATTATCAGATGAAGGACATTCTTCACTCTTGACAATACTCATATATTTAAATGAATAAAGAAAAAAAATCTTTGGACCTTTTAGTTGGTTTCTTCAATGATGTATAGCAGTGGATCAACTCGTTATAATAAAGAAAATGAAAAAAAAAATATTTGTGAAACTGCATGATGGCAGATGTTGAACTAAAATCACACAGAAATATAGCAACAGTGGAATCCAGTTGTAACAGAAGGAACTAATAAAAAAAAAGCAGGAGAAAAATATGGATCACGTGTAACATTTTATCAATTGCAAATAAAACATGTGGTGCTCTGAAAGTTATTCTGTTTTATTGTTTCAACAAACCTGTTTGCCTTGTACAGTTGCCTTTGTGGTTGTTGAGTAGAATAGTTAGAAAATTAATAATAATTGTCATTTTCTCCAGACATTATAAATTCTGGTCAAATACTTTTGTGAAATAATGTGTATGAAATTATATTACATACTGAAATAGTGTGATATATTTGGTATTGTGAAATTGCCACCTCATTTCATTAGCCGAGCACATTGATTTGTCGGCTCGCAATCTCACCACTCGAGATGAGACAAGACTTGGCAGTGTCGATCTTGTTTCGAGTTGTAAATATGTTTCATTCTCGTCTTCATTTCAAATGTCTGCCTCGTTCTTGGTCCCATCTCAAGTTATAAACAACCGTCTTGGTCTTAGAGGGCAAGTCTCGAAATATATACAATAAATTGTATGTGTGCAATGTTGTGTCACCTCACAAGCTTTCACAGAATATAGAGGTCACACCACATGCACAGATGGGAACGATTTGTCTCCACAGGATTTGAATCTGCTGGAGCCACATGGAGGTCATTATGACAAACAACTTTTCCTAATAATTTTTTTATTGATGCATATTTTTGATGCTATGAGCCCTCAAGAATGGGATGTTATCCTGATTATGTGTCAACCATGCAGCAGATTCACAATTAACATGAATGGACTTATTATTATTATATCAAAATACATAACTTATCTATAAATAGTCAGATAGATATCCATTTGCATGTCTGAAAAAGATGCATGTAAAGTAAATTCAGTGTACAAGAATTTTTTTCAATATTGTACCAAAGTCTCGAACAAGATCAAGTGTATAATAGGACCGTAAGTCTTGGTCTTGCCTAAATTTTCCAGAGATCTGTTCTCATTCTCATCTCGATTGTTACAAACCCATCTTGATTTCCACAAACCAGCCTTGGTGCCATCCCTATTCACCACCAAATATTAAAGATTTGGTTTAGTAAATGTTGACCTGGGCATGACTCTTCTTTGTGAATGTCTTTTTATTAATTTCATCATATCGTCAGCCCTTGAAGTGGGAATTCTTAGGTTGGGGGATGTTTGCTCGAGCCTTTGGAGATAGCTGGGTGCATGATTGATTCTATGGTTAACATGGTTGCAATGAGAGACAGGTAAGGTGATGCTGTGATTTATTTGCATTTCAATAAAATTTCAACACCCCTAATTTTTTCTTCCCCACAGAAGCCCAATTTAAGCAATTTTAGCTCTAGAATTACCTTTACAACACACACTCAGAGGAGGGGCTCCCTGATGGCATAATGGTAACATTATCACCTTGTAATCAAGGGTCCGTTTTTCGATCCCTGGCAGACATACATTACAAAGGGATTCAAATCTCGGCTTGGACATGTGGGTGTTCTTTGTGAGTATCCATCATATCATCACTCGTGCTCATCGTCACGAGTAGTCAAAAGTGGCAGAAAAGCGGCACTAAATAACAAATCAAACCACTTTTAAACTGTAGGTCCAGTCCCGATTAATCTATCTGAGCATAAAGTCAACTTTTATTTATTTATTGAAATTTCCAGTACACCAGATTACATTTTAAACCAGGAAGAAACAACAGTAAAACAGTGCACTAGTGTTAAAAAAACACACACACAAAACAAGATAAAATAAATTAAAATAAACAAAATATGAATATAAATAAGCCAAGACAGTATCAAGGTAAACAGATTATTTTCACAATGCATTACATATGTACAACTTTTTTCTAAGTTGATGATAAAAGACGAATATGAACTGAATATATCTACTTGGTTTGAGATGATGTTGAATTGTGTCGGTAGCCTATGGAATAATGAAAGTTGTATGAGTGAGAATCTGGGATTTGCAGTGTGGAAAGTTTCCTTGCTCCGTGTTTTATGTCTAGGCACTCTGAGGGAGAGTTTGTGGAGTGGAATGCTGCATCTTAGGTTTCCATTAATGATCTTATGTAGTAATTTCATATCTGCAGCATATGTACGTGATTCTTGAATATTTATGTTTATTTACATGCAGATCTCTTATGTAGGTGTCTCAGGGCCGGTACTCTATATCGAACGATGGAGAGGAAAAAGCTGAGAACACTGTCGATCTTGGAGGTATGAGAAAGGACAGCCATATTCCTGATGGGTGAATAGTATTCTAGAATGGGGGACACAAATGTTTTGAAATAAATGGAAAGTGCTTTCGGGTTATGGATTTCGGTGAATCTGTAAAGTAAGCCTAGCATACACATTGCCTTTTTTGTGATCGTTGATATGTGATTATCGAAAGTTAGTTTAGAATCTATGAGGATACCTAGATCTCGGTGTTGTGCTTCTTTTGCTAGAGGGGTGTAGGTGAGTGTATAATTACCTTCAAGAATGTTTTGTTTCAATGAAATTGTTATGTGCATTTCGAAGGGTTTATGGACAGTTTCCATCGCTTACACCATTCCGAGAATCTGTTTATGTCATTTTGGAGAAGTTGCATGTCTAATGGCTGTTTTATTTCTCTCATAATCTTGCAATCATCGGTGAACATTAGAATTGTGCTTGAGATTGGGGAATTAAAGAGATCTGTGAGAGCATCCAGATATAATACAAATCATAGAGGGCCAAGAACGCTTCCTTGCAGCATGCCAGATATAACAGGAAGCCAGTTAGAATGAGTTCCAGGAAGTATAAACATGTTGTTGCTTATTTCTTAGATAGTCTTTCACTATTTTGAACGTGTTTCCAGTTATGTTAAATCTGTTAGCTAATTTATGCAGTAAATAATGGTGGTCCACTGAATCAAAAGCTTTGGAGAGATCAAAGTACACAACATCCAACTGATTATGATTAGTAATGGCGTTTATGGCATAAGATTGCATAGAAGACAGATTGGTAAGGCATGAAAAATTTTGGAAGAAAGCCGTGTTGTGCTGGGTTAATGTAAGGGGATGTGAATTTCAGTAGTCTATTTTTTAGAATTTTTTCACACAATAGCAAGTGTGAATAGGAGAAAAATTGACCTGTAACATGTAGTATGGTTCGCATTGCCAGATTTAAAAATTGGAATGATCTTTGCTTTCTTCCATTGAGTGGAAATTGCTAGTGAGTGAGCTGTTTTTTGAAGGAAAATAGTAGGAATATTATCTGGACCGATGCTCGGTGAGAAGAAAGGGAGGCAAGGAAGTGCAACTTCACCTGGTTCTGTAAAGATGGTGGAAAGAGAGTGGCAGCAGATAGATTTGGTAGACGGCTGATCTAAGACACCATGGGAAACAATTTTTTTTAAAAATGTTTGATTGAATAGTTCAGCTCTATTCTTACCATCAGCTGAAATGCCATTTTGTGTTACTTCCAAAGGGATGCGTTTGGTTTGTTTCCGTGAATTTATCAATGTCCAGAATCTCTTCAGATTAGTAAGGAGTTCATTTGTGACTGTGATTACATATTCTGTGAACTTCTTAAACTTTGACAAACTGATAAACTCCTGGGTCACTAGCATATGCAGGATTATTTTCGGCATGAGGCGGAAATTGTAAAGAAGGTGCAGTGCATTCTAAGCAGTATACTCAAAGACAAAAATAGCAATCGGATGGATTTTGAGGGGTGGATTTATCATTTTGGTCATTTTCAGTTTATAATTATTTTTTTGAAAATTCCGGAGGGGGAGGGGGTGAGGTCCTATAAGCCCCTGCATACTCCAGTGCCCTGGGATGATGCCTTAGTTAAGGTTGCCTGGGGGTATCCTGTAACCCCCACTTCGAACACTGCTTATCACCATTCCTCACCGTCGCAATTAGTAGTCAAGAATTACTAAATTAGCCCACTCATCCTTATCACTGTGTTTAGCTAAAGCGACAAAACCGGCGGAAAAGTAGAATAATACATAAATTTGCAAAAGAAAACTGTCGTTTACTGCAGGAAATTAAATAACAATTACCATTATGGATCACTTCACATCACAGGCACTCTATGGTTTAGGTTATGACGTCGATGTGAATAGCGACGCGGAGACAGTGCTACCACAAGAGCCATGGCGAACAAGCACCTCGGCCAACAATTCAGCGTGCTGGAGGCGAAACTCAAGACCGTGGAGGCCAAGGTGCAGGGACGGCGACAGGGGTGGGCACGGGTGGGCAAAAGTAGATCACTGCTTCATTGAAGTTGGAGATGCCTGCTATAGAGTATAATATAATTTTAATAAACTCTGCATTGAAATTCCAGAAGTGTCCCTTTTTTTTTCATTACAATTTTTATATACCTGTCATCTTCAAATATCAATATGGTATACGAAATATCAACTTTATATTCCTTCTAATAAGAAGGAATCACAACAATCACTACAATACCGAAGTGAATAAATTTTAATAAATCAGTTATATATGGAAAAAGCTACAGAATTATTCAGTTGCTAATGAGTGGCTTATCCTATTTAGAAATCCTCGTTCCACACATAAATTTTGTCACGTGAATCAGCCGAAAATGTCAACAGAATCTGTAGATGCAGCTGAAGTAAAGAAAAAAAGTTATGTCACGAAGTATATAGAAGACGATTTTGTTAGTTTGTTTCTAAGCCCACTTTTATGCTCAGATGGGCTAATCGGGACTAAACCTACAGTTTAACGTGTAGTCCGAACCAGTGTGCAATATGCTTCCACCAGAGGAGGGGGGGGGGTCAAACACAGGACCTCTTCATTATAATGCGACAGCATTATGCCATTGGGGAAAATATACAGAAAGAACTCGCACCAAACGTGGCATTTTATCACCACAGAAGATGCGTCTCTTTTAAGAGGGTGATTGCCTGAGACAAATATTTGAGACTTTCGGAAAACAACGTCATTGTTCACGGAACTAGCTGCCTTGATCCATTAATGAAACGCTGTGCGATTGAAATTACCACCTCAACTTTCTAAGAGATATGGACTAATAAAACTCCATTTTTGGAAGAGTAAGTTCTGGTTGATTTGTTTTATTTTAAGTAATTTTTCTGCTAATTTTGATAATGACGACGTTATAAGGTTCAATGGTGATTAGATGAGAGTAACGAAGGGGCGAAAACAAAAACACGCTGACACTCAAAATACAAACCCTCATACTTTGACAGTGGTTCCAGGCGCCAGGGACTCGTTGCCCTGAAATAATAAAGTTTTCAGGGTATGCTGTACAGGATAGAGGTTGACATTCTAGTGTGTTCGAAATGGTCAACGCATTCAACCCAATGAAAAATAGATGAAGTATTACTGGTACGATGATCAACTTCGATGAATTCCTTGTGTCCTAAATCATTTTGTTACCCCAAAAAATATGTTCATGTAACCATACGTGTATTGCTTCTCCCGCATTAGTAATATGACAGTTCTTCAGAAAACGAATAGCAACTTAGCTAATAATCTCTTAAATTCTGAACAGATCTCTCAATCTTACTTGTTTATTATTATGACGAGTGATATTTTGTCAAAGTAGCCTTTCATTAGCCTAGGGATACTTAATGGACAATGAACAAATAATTTGTTTTCCGTGTGTGTTTTAAATCATTCCTAATAAGACGTTCATTTTAATCCAAACATTCAGTGGCGGCGATTAGGAGGAGCGGGAAGTGGGGGATGCAGTTCCCCAGCCACATTTTGCCACTTTTTGCCCCCGCACTGTGGTCTCTTTATGCTAAGCCTTTTCTACCAAGAAAACGTATATTCAGGGGTGCCCACAGGTGGGGGGATTATGGCACAGGCTGCACCATCGAGATTCTTTGAGAGATTTTTTCCCTTCAAATAATGTAAAATTGAACATTTATATATTTTTCCAAAATACAGGTAAAAATTTTACACCTTAAATTCACCATATTTAATCCATTAGATGAAGAAAAGAAAGCGTTTAAGGTCATTATTGAAGGTGCGAGGGGGGGGATAAATATCCAACTCATATATTAGAGGCGTCCCGGGTTCGATACCCGGTGGAGGCACATAGTGGTTCGGATCCCACTTTAAACTGAAGGTCCAGTCCCGATTAGCCTTACTGTGCATAAAGTGCACTTAAAACACCAAATCAATCAATCAATCTTATATATTAGGCCTTAATTGACACATGGGTTCTGGGGGAATTCTGAATTAAACGTTGGCGGGAACAGTATTCAACTCTAAGTCTTAGATTATGGCGGGAATTTTAGTTAGAGGGGCATTGAGCATTAAGGTATCCAATTCTTGTGTATTACTATTGTCTTAGATGTTGCAGAAATTCTGGTGTGGAGACTGACATTTAATTTTTTGGAGGAGGCAATATCCAGTCTTCAATATCAACAGTAAGTGTAAAATTGGCATGGAAATTTTTGTTTTAGGATTGAGTATGAAATTTAAATGGGGAGATAGGAAGCTCTTGATAAAGTGTTAAATCTTAGATTGTCAAGGGATTTCTGTAGTGAAGAGAGAGTTTGAATATTAAATTTTGGAGACTGTATTTAGCGATATGGTATCCACACGTTTTCGACCCCGAACGTGCCAAAACAGAAGTTGGAAAAGACTAAATACCACGGGATCCTAAGAAAGTATTGACACCCCGTTAAATTAATATTGTTGAAAGCCTGCAAAGAAATGGATGTAAAAATGTTCTTGCTTGCTTAGCTCGCAATAATGTGTTTGTTACAACAGTGCGTGTTTGATGCTTTACTGAAGTGGATGTGAATTTTTATGTTATAGCTGCATTACAAGACATGAGCAATATTCTCCCATATTCATGAGTAACATCACTTCTTAAAATATAGTGCTTATTGTTAGTATACTGCTTATTTTAAAGCAGGTGCATCATTTGGAACAAAACGCTAAGAAAAAGTTACTTTCGGTGTAGGGATTACGATATAGTTTCAGGGCGAAAATGATATGATTTGGGGGGTGGGGGGGGTGGATGACTTGGACATGATTTTTGTGGGGATGGCCTTGGGGTGGATAGGCACTCCTGCGTATATTGTCCTTGCCCCTCAAATGTTGGCACCCAATCGCTGCTACTACAAACATTCAGATAGATTTGTCAGTTGTACAAACCTTGTAAGCTAAGAAAAGTAACCCCCAAGGAGGAAGAAAACTCATTCAGTCAAAAACGTATACGATGAAAATACTATGCTCAGAAACATGCATTTAAATTACGAGCAACTTCACGATTGTCTACCATCGCACTTTCTATCATTGTCGCCGAATACATAAAATCAAATATGTGCCTTGTATTTGCAACACAAGCTTAAACCTAAAAAAAAACATTTATTTCACTGTATTAACATGCATGAAGGAATGTAATTAGAATGTATGGCTGCACATGGGTAAACACTTCCTTCAAATAATTGTGTCTATCCGAGACAAAGCGAAAGGAAATGGAACAAGATGCGAGAATAGATTAGAACAGAATAAAGAGGAAAACAAGGAAAGAAAAAAGAAGTAAGAGGAAAATCGGGAGTGTAAGAGAAAGAGGGGGATACATACGTCTTACATACACATATATGGTCTTACATTTATACTGCCCACCCTAATCTATCACTATGGAGCTTCTGCCCACCCGGTCGAAAATTTCTGGCGCCGCCCCTGCCAAGGTGGAAGCGGCTCTTTGCAGCGGGACGCAGTTGGATCCCGGGGCAAGGGTGGCTGATGCCCCTTCTGGACTTGAGGAGTTACGGAGGGAATTGCAGGACATCAGAGGCGAGCTGGTCGTCTTCCGGGAAGACATGGAAACTATTCAATCCCAATTGACTCGCCAGGAAGAGGAATTAGATAAGCTGCAACAATACAGCCGGAGGGAGTGCTTGCTGCTGCATGGAGTACCGGAAACGCCGGAGGAGGTCCCCACGGAAGTTGCTCTACAGATATTCTCCACAAAACTTGGCGTTGAAGTTTCTTCTGACTTCGTGAGCAGATCAGTAGCGTACGCAGGATTTCATCAAGGGGGGTGTTATTTCGAAAACTTTCTACAAATTCACATTACCATTGTTTTATTATCCTTTAATTAATAATAATAAAAAAATAATTAATAATTCTTATAATTAATTAATTGATTAATTAAATTACTAATAATAATTACTACTAATGCAGCTGCTATTTATGAAAGAAATTGAACAAAATTACATTTCTTTTGTTTCTTTGTTACAAAATAATTCTCTAGTCAACGGTTATTTGTATATGATAAGTGAGACATTTTAAGTGTGAAGAAAATCCATAAAAACAAGCAAATATATTAAATTTATTGAAATAATCGAAATATGAAACTCATTCAAGGAGCCGCGCTGGTCTAGTCTGACAACTTCGTGAGAGATCCGGGTTCGATTCCCGGAATTGGTTGGAATTTATCCAGCCTTGTCTTCGCACCCAGCCTCATAGCAATGAGTACCTGAGAGCAACCCTGGGGGATGAAGGCTGCCGGAGCATGGTGCTGATCACATCACCTGCAAAATAGTTCGAGATCGAGAATCTTTGGGGCCCACCACACCACTACGTGTGCCTTCGTGGCACGGTGCTATATGCACGGGGGAATTTACATTACCTTTACCTATGGAACTCGCTCAGGATGATGATGAAGCGCGAGAATACATGTTGCTAAATTCCACAGAGTCTATGCTTTCGTTGAAAAGTAAGTTTATAGACATTCCAACACATTTATCACTTCTAGGTGATTCACAAAGCACTTCTTCAACATTATTTAATGATGTGGATATAGACTCAGCATCACTTGAGAGTTCACAAGGTGATGTGAAATCAGTACCGGGAAGAACGTTTGCAATAAGGACGAAGCAAGGAATTTTCACAATTCTCGCGAGAGTCACTGCGCGACTTTTTGCAAAAAAAAATTGCAAAATTGAACTTTGCGGCCGCATAGATTCTGTTTGGAATGTTGTGTTTTTCTTCATGCTGCATGGGAATAATAATTCAAATTATTATTATTATTATTATTATTACTACTACTGTCGCAGATCTTTGACTGTGATAAATTAGCCATTTTTAAATTTTTTTCTACACCATTTTCCATAATATTTCAAAAGCTCAAGGGGGGGGGTTTAAACCCGGTAACCCCCCCCTTGCGTACGCCACTGGAGCAGATGCCATCGCCTGGGAGCACCGAGGAAGAGAAGGCCGGCGGCCGACGTCGTCAGACAAGGTCATCGACCTTTGATTATAAAATTCATCTCGTATAAACATCGCGATGCTTTGTGGCGAGCAAAGAAGAACTTCAAGGGGAGCCAATGCCTACTAACGGAGTCGCTGACTCCAAAGAGGCAAAGGCTTCTCCAAGATGCCAAGGCAACGTTCGGCAACAACAAGTGCTACACGATCGATGGAAAGATTGTGGTAGTTACGCCGGAAGGGAAACATTTTATAGAAACTGAGCGTGAATTGAAATCCCTCACGTGCAAGCGGTCGTAATGTGAGCGTTGCCGAAGACGAAACTATGAGTGTGTTTTTAGTGTTCTATGTGAAACTTTTTCATATCTTTTTAACCATGTTAAAGAAACAGGCATTGAAAATTAACCTTTTGTATTCGTGTATGTGCGTGTGTTGTGTGTAGTGTTCATCTTTCATTATATGTAATTATGCTCGAGCTGCTCAGTTGGACACCCACAAGGATTTCTCTCAACGTAAGTACGCTGTTTCATATCATTAATATATGTATCTGCTCTGTTCCTTCACTCACTAGTAAACAATGTCTCAAACTAAGCAGTTGGTAAACCTGCCCGCGCACGGCGCATCTGGAACTCGCCCCTTCCCTCGGACCCCTAGGAAAAGAGGTAACGGTTTCACAGGCTGCCCGTCACCCCCGACACTTCCCAACCGGACCCCTCCCCTCCAGTGGCTCACAATCGCGTCAGTAAACATGAGGTCCATCTCGGGGAAAATAGACGAGTTCAGACACATTGTTCTCGAAAGCGAATATGATGTAGTAATCGTCACAGAAAGTTGGCTGAAAGACAACGATGACGCTTCCAGTTTCCACGTCGAAGGCTACACGGTACTTCGAAAGGATCGAGTCCACAAACGCGCCGGTGGCATCGTTGTTTACTGTCGTGCTGATATTCCTGCCCAGATGCTTCACTGCGAAAATGTTGCTCCCGGCGAGGACATAGAAATACTATGTGCGTCATTGAAAGTAAATAACAAATCATTTGGCATAATTGCCGCATATAGATCCCCAAATATCCCCTATACTAGGTTGTCAGATCTTGAAGATTACATTGCGCACGTGTTTCCTACTGTGGATAATTTAATTGTAGCCGGTGACATGAATAGCGATTATTTATCACCTAATAAACCAGAAACAGTTTTCCTCAAATCAATAGTAGATACTTTCGGCATGACGCAAGTCATTCGTAAACCCACTAGAATCACAAGAACCTCTAAAACATTAGTGGACGTCATCATTGTAGATGATCCATCCATTGTACACTCCGCTGACGTAACGGTGCCGATCAGCAATTCAGACCATTGTTTGACTTACATCACGGTCCTTCTTGAGAAACCCGACAAACGTTTCAAAATAATTTCGTACAGAAACTACTCATCGTTCGATATGGAGAGTTTTGAAACGGACGCTAAACATTTTCACTGGGACAATATTAAGCACTTAGAGAGTATTGACAAAAAAGTACTTTCTTAATAATGGTATTAAGACTATTTTCGATAAGCATGCCCCTATACGTACTGCACGAATAGCCAAGAAAAAAGTACCGTGGGTAACCGACAATACCAAACTATTAATGAAACTGAGAGATAATGCTCTCAGAAAATACAACCTTAGTGACAATGAAGTTCGACCAGTCACAAATATAGGAGTGCGTTGTGAAAGAAGGAGAACACATGCATATGCTGAACATATTTTATTCAGCAGGCTACATGGAACAAAGGAAAACATAAATTTCCGCTGCAACGCAGCAATGAATGGTGTCCACACAAAATAAAACATTTTCGTCCATCTACACGTGACATTGAAGTTCGACCACTGTTAGAGGGGATCCTGTTTACCATGGTGTGACGCCGCCCCGTCGGCGCATAACTGTGGCAATGCGTCGGGGCATGCTGCGGACGAGTCGTTCAAGGTATTCCACATCGATGCGGTGCCATTCCTGCTGCAGGCAAGCTTTAAGAGCAGCCACTGTCGTGGGTCCCCTCTGTTGCACACGTCGCTTAAGAACACGCCACACATTCTCAATGGACGAGAGGTCGGGACTCGATGGTGGCCATGGCAGAGTTCGCACGTGATGGCGAGTCAACCATTCTCTTGTCAGCCGCGCTGTATGAGGCCTGGCATTGTCGTGTTGAAAGATGAGACGCCGCCTGTGGAACAGGTGCCTTCGCACTGTTTGAAGATGCCGCTCCAGTATGCGTGTATAGGCGTGTGCATTCACAATGCCCTCACAGACGTGTAGTGGGCCAACCCCAGATGCCGTCATGCATCCCCATACCATCACTGACGCAGGTTTCTGTACCCGACGTGCATAACATTTTGCTTCATTCTGTTCCTCCTTCCGACAAATGACTGTTTTCCGTATCTTCCCGTACACAACATTGAAAATGGATTCGTCCATTCACAAAACCCTGTTCCACTGCCGAAATGTCCATCCCCGGTACATTCGTGCCCACCGTAGTCGATTGCCTTCGTTCAACATGGAAAGGAAGGGTTTACGTTTCGCCTTGTACACTCGGTAACCGCATCGCTGTAGGTAACGGCGAATGGTTCTGGATGACACTTCAATGTGAGAGCGTTCTCGAGTCCACAGTCGTAATTCGGCCACAGAAACATGATTGTTGGTCTGGATATAGCGCCTAAATATCCGTAGGTCTCTCACGCTGAGCAGGCGTTTTCGACCGGGGGGCTTACCTGGCTCTGTAGTACCCGTATTTTGGTGGTGTTTGATGATGCAGTGAACGGTTGACTTGGGTAAGTTCAGTTGGCGCCCTATTTCCCGTTCACTGAGTCCATCCCGTTGCAACTCCACCACTCTTCTCCTCACGGTGTTGTCAATAGGTTTGCCCCTGGCCATGGTGATGATGCACTGCGGTTCCTCGGTGCACAGCACGCGCTTATATACGGCGGACTCCCTTATCGTGTCCGTGACGTCATGCTTCCGTCGAATGCGCCACTATCTGGAATTTGCCGTATGGGTCTGGTGCCTGGTCGAAGTTCAATGTCACGCGTATAGTTCCCCGTTTTCGTTCTTTACGTGACCTTGGGTGCAACATGCTGGGATCACGATTCTTGCCTGCTCACACGCCTCCTCTTACACACATGCGTCACTTCTGCGGGTCACCCATTCCACCGCCTATGCCTCTGTGCATTTAATCACGTATTCCTTTCTGGTCGAACTTCATTGTCACCAAGGTTGTATAAACTGACGAACAATCCGTCACATTGGGATTATTATAAAGAACTGCGGAATTTCACCACGTCGGTTATAAGACAGGAGAAGAAAGCCTACCTCTCGTTCCACATCAATAGAAACGTCCATGATTCAAAATTAATGTGGAAAGAGATAAAGAAATGTGGTATTTACGGAAAGGTGGAGCCGAGTGTCCCACACTTTTTAAATGATCCGCATCTGTTAAACACTCACTTTATTGACAGCGCCAGTCCCTCTAACCACGAAACCGATCTCATCCTCGAAGAGTGCGAACGCTTCCTTACAACTACATTTACTGAAAACGGCGACACCTTCTTCTTTCGAACCGTCAAAGAAGTAGAAATTGCACAACTCGTGTCCAAAATCCGTTCCAATTCCTGTGGCACAGACGGCATAAACCTAAAAATGATAAAGCTAATTCTTCCACACATTCTTTCACCTCTTACTCACTTGATAAATTTCTCGTTACATAAGAACACCTTTCCCCTTGCATGGAAGGAGGCTAGAATCCTGCCCTTGCCGAAGAAACGACACATGACCGACATGAATGACTTACGACCAATTAGTATATTACCTGTCTTATCAAAAGTTATCGAGAAAGCAGTGTACAAGCAGATAGAAAGTTTTGTTACCAAAAATCAAATATTGCCTGCAGTACAGTCTGGTTTCCGACCTTCCCACAGCACCGCAACGGTGCTCATGAAAGTAACAGACGACATTTTACAAACGCTAAACGAAAGTAAGGTAGCAGTCTTGGTGTTGCTTGACTTGTCCAAGGCGTTTAATCTTGTATCTCATCAGCTACTCCATTCGAAAATGAGTTACTACGGTTTTTCGTCGGGAGCAATAAAATGGTTCCAGTCTTACCTTACTGGGCGAGTGCAATCGGTGACGCTTCCCTCAGGAGCTACATCGACTCCCCTTACGATACTCTGAGGGGTTGCGCAAGGAAGTATTCTAGGCCCTTTTCTATATTCCCTCTTCACCGCCGACCTACCCCTAAATGTACGACACAGTGTACCTCATTGTTATGCAGATGACACGCAGCTGATGATGCCAGTAGACCCCAAAAATGCAAAACAGCAATTGGTCTTCTGAACCGTGACCTTCATGCTATTTATAAATGGTGTAAACGTAATGGTCTTGTAATCAACCCCTCTAAATGCTGCTTTACATTAATTGGTTCTAGCGCTGCCTTAAATAAAATTCAAATAAATGGGTTATCAATTAATATTAATGATGAGAGGGTCCCACACTGCACAACTGTTAAGAACTTAGGTGTGATATTTAATGAGAAACTTGACTGGCAAAACCACGTAACGTCTCAGAGTTCAAAAGCTTATGGTATACTTAGATCACTCTATAAATCATCGCACTTACTTTCGACTGATGTTAAATTGCGCCTTATGCAAGCTCTAGTTCTTCCAATTTTCGATTACTGTGACGTTGTTTACGGTGTTAATTTAACAAAAATGAATGCTAAAATTGCACAAAAAGTACAGAATTCTTGTATACGTTTTTCATTTAGCTTGAAACGAAGGGATCACATACTGCCTTACTTAAATGACGTTAATTGGCTGAATATGACACGACGCAGAAAACTACATCTGGCCTGCACAATATTCAAAATTCTGCAAACAAAAACACCCACATACTTATACGACAGACTCCAATTTAGACACGACATACACAACTACACGACTCGACACTCTAAGAAACTTAATCTGGACAGATTCTCAAAATCCATATTCCAGTGTCTTTATGTAGGTGAAAATTAAAACTAATAACATTTTTTTGTATTCTGGAAAGTTCTTATGATGAACACAATAAGAAATTTACTTTGATAGTACTGGAGCCTTTCTTCCCAGAAAAAAAGCACTGGTCCTAAGTAAGACCAGATTATTTTTTGTCAAAATTCGAGGTTTAAGAGGCCAATTTTGACAACCTAGAGTTTAAAGTTTAAACCACTGCATTGAGCCTCCATCCATGACTCATCATTACAAGTCAACAGTATTACCACTACATCATTGGGGAAGCCCAGATTATCCTATTAAATGTAATTCTGGCACAATTTATTTGGGAGAGATGAAATTATTCATTGGTTGAGCTATTTACACATTTCCAGTAAGTAATGTGTCAGGTAAGGGTTTGAATTTTCTTAATTTGTAGTTTTTAATGCATTCATATTTTGTTTGGCAAAAACTTTCCCTCATATTTGAACAAAACAAGTACACAAGGTTTTTAGAAATGATCAAATCATCATGGAGTTAAATATGTGCATGGTCATCAGGAAGGGGGGGACACCCCCTACAAATTGAATGTCAACTAAAATATATATATATATTTTGCACATTTTCATTAAGTAATAGTAATTTATGTTAATTTTTATAAGGTTTAATTGATTTGTTGTTTTAAGTCCACTTTATGCACAAGAACGCTAATCGGGACTGGACCTACAGTTTAAAGTGGGATCCGAACCACTATGTGCCTCCACCGGGTATTGAACCCGGGACCCCTTGATTACAAGACGACTATGCAACCACTGCGCCATCGAGGAGGACCTAATTATTATAAGAATAAGGGCATTGTAGGAACATAACTGAAACTGAGGATTGGTTTGTGTGAGGGTAACACTATTATGAGGGTGACATAGTTTGTTTGCTCCCTCCTGGGGAAAAAAATAAAGCTGTGGCTGTATTATCACTGATATGACGTCGGGTTCTTATTCTTGTTGTTTTTTTGTGTTTCTTTCATCGCACCTGCATGACATGTATGAGTTTTTGGTACAATATTTCTCCCGTTCAACACAAGATACACATTCAAAGTTCGTGAATGACAAACGCATTTCAGTAAATGCTGTACACCGAAATAAGTAAGTTTTTCTTTTTTTTACGTGTACTTTTCAAGATAAATTCTAATTTACGTGTATATTTCTGCACTTTTAAAATTACAATAGCCTGTACAATGAAACCTGAATTCCTAAGTACATTTGCTTAAATTATACCTATTTTTTCCTTCGAAAGCTTATTACGTCGCTAATAGTGTTTAGCAGCCACGCAGCTTAATTTAAAGTGCCTAATTCGCATCGAATTTTTCGAAATAGAAATGCGCGTTTCAGCGTAAAAGTTGAATAGGTTCTACCTGTACGCAAGCCGCGTTGCTTCCGGCGTTGCTATGGTAACCGCAGTAGTTCGGGGGAGATGCCGGTGGCGGCAGCACAGACTCTACACTTCTTCCTGATTGGCCAATCTCATTTAAATTTCTCATTCCGGATTGGCCGTCGGCTGCTGAAAAGTTTCCATTGGGAGTATCGGAACTTTCGTCTCTCTTGTAATCCCATTCTCTTTGCTTCAAAGCTGCTTCTGCATATTGTTGGAATGCGCGTCTTCTTCTTCTTCTTCTTCTTCTGACCCTGTCAGACAAAACACTGTCGACTTTGGCCAATGTTTCTGTATTTGTACTATGGGACAGCAGTAGTCTGTGGTATGGGATTTGTGTTACACAACTTTTCCTTACAATACACAACAGATGACACTAATCAATTTTCAATTTTTACACTTTTACATTCTATGTTCTGTTTATAATTCGATTTGACATTTTCGAGCATATCCATATAAAATCCAAATAATTGGTATTGATAAATCAGATAAAAGAGAAAGTAAAGATATAGGGAATGGAATTTTTAATCTTATCAGATTTTTATATAATATATTTCGTTGTTGAGAGAATTGATCACATTCCAAAAATAAATGTTGGGCATCTGGATTATCTTTACCACATGTACAATTTTGTTGATGTATAATACCTATTTTCGCTAAATGTGCTGGTGTACGTACGTGACCAGTTCGCAATCTATTAATAAAAACTATAACCTGTCTTGGAAGAGGACATCTGTGGAACCATGGTTGGCTTGCATCAAATTCCGCTAGCCATCTATATGTATGACCTACCATCGTCAATTGTTCCTTGCACCAAATTTTCCAGTGATTTTTTACTTTAATTTTAACTCTAGGTAATAGATCTGTATAAGGGAGTCTGATGAAAGATATTTGAGGAAAATCCCTGGCTCTCTTAGCGTACTTATCTGCCATAATATTACTCTGGTTAATGTGATGTGCCTTGACATATGTAAACTGAACAGTAATGTTTTTGGATCGTGCTTGTTGAGTTAATTGTATAATCAATATAATGAAAATAGATTGACGACATAGTTGAGGATATGATGATGTTAGTGCCTGTAAGACACTTAACGCATCTGTTAGAATGAATATTTTTTTATAGTTATTTTGTATGGAATAATTTAATGCACGGTAAATAGCATAACATTCTGCTGTAAAAATTGTAGTGTCTGCTGGTAACCTAAATATTTGGTGTTGATTCATTTCAGGAATATAAAACGCACAACCTACATCCTGAAATTTTTTGGAGCCATCAGTATATATGAAAATTAAATCTGGCCATATTTCTCTATACCGAGAGTGCTGACCATGATCTAAAAATTGGACGTTAGCCTGAGCATGAAGAGGCAAATCTAATTTATATACTGGAGGTGAATGATATGTGAAAGAATTTTGGTACGCGTCAGGATCCATACAATAACAATGAAGAAAATAAAATTTCGGGTTGATCGGATCTATAACATTCATAAATGCCCACTGTTTTTGTGTTTCAAATAGCAAATTAAATGGGTGATTATGATTCTCCCAGGTTTGAAAAAGAAATTTATTTGTTAATTGTTTGCGGCGATGGGATAGAGCCATCTCTCTATTTTCCATATAAACACTTACGTTTGGACTAGAATTCATCAATCCAGAGCAAATTCGTAATGCTTTGCGTTGTAGTACATCAATTTTTTGTAACTGTTTTGAGGATGCACCACCGTAACTGAAAGCCGCATACTCAAATAAGGAGCGAAAGCAGTTTCTGTAAAATAGTAACATAATTGTGGGTTGACTATCCCACTTAGTAGTTGCCAATCCACGAAGAATGTTTAGGACAGATTTCCCTCTATTTATTAAATAATCTATATGCAGTTTCCAATTATTTTTACGATCGAAATGAATTCCTAAATATTTACATGTAGATACCACTGGGATGTCAGTAATATGATTAATATTATTAGGAAATACATTTTGGTTACGAGAATTAAAAATCATAATTTGAGATTTATTAAGGTTGAAAGATAAACCTACTTCATAAAACCATGCTTGAAGTTTATGTATTAAACGCGTCATGTCTATTAATCCCTGTGTTGTTTGTGGAGTAATTCTGTAAAAACAGAAATCATCTGCATACTGAATAAGTTCAAAATCCTCCAATTGTTCATTGTGTAGAGACTGCGTATATATATTAAATAGTATAGGACTGAGTGGAGCTCCTTGTGGAATTCCTGTAGTTGTGAATCTAGGCCCCTGGATAGAATTTTGAAACCAGACAAAAATTTTTCGATCAGCATATAAATTCCAAATTAATCTGGGAATCATAGGAGATATATCTATTCTTTCTAGTAATTGACAAAGTTGTGTCAGTGGTACAGCATCATAGGCTTTTTCCACATCGATAAATAAACTATAACAATAGGAATTCATAACAATGTTATTTTGAATTACAGCGTTGAGAATTGCAATGGCATATTGACTACTATGTTGTAATCTGAAACCAATTTGCGTAGGGGGAAAGAATCGTTGTTTTTCTAAAGTCCACATAAGACGTTTTTGTAGCGTGCGTTCGAATAATTTTTCCAATACTGAAATTAGAACTATTGGTCTGTAGGAACGGGCATTTGATGGTGGTTTATTCGACTTTAATATAGGAATTACTACATGTGTTTTCCATTCTGAAGGTATACTACCCCCGGTATATGTTTTATTGTAT
The DNA here is from genome assembly GCF_977018435.1 of Lepisma saccharinum. Classification (NCBI taxonomy): domain Eukaryota; kingdom Metazoa; phylum Arthropoda; class Insecta; order Zygentoma; family Lepismatidae; genus Lepisma; species Lepisma saccharinum. The sequence goes on from NC_139237.1 coordinate 68,305,031, forward strand.
ATAGCGACTAAAATATCAAATCCCCTTTTAGGTAAGCTCTTTATGGCTTGGTATGGAATTCCATCCATTCCTGGTGCTGAATTTTTAACTCTATGTAGTATATTATGTAATTCTATGACAGTCACAGCTGGAAACTCTCTTGTAAAAATTTGTTGTGGAACCAGAGGAGGTTGATATTCTATATTTACTGAAGGAGGCGCAATCATGGAGAGAAATTCATTTTGCCAGGTTACATCAATTGTCTGTTTCCTGCTTAGTTTCGGGTGTCTTAAAGAATTAAATTTTTTCCAGACGAGTTTTATAGGTTCAGCATTTCCTAGAGAGTTACAATAATTTATCCAGGCTATTTTTTTTGGCTTTTTTGAAAGCTTTTTTTAGCAAGAGCCTGACTTCTCTTCCAGGCAATCTTGTGGGTAATTGTGGGTCTGCTAGCAAATGTTTTCTCATCACGTTTACGATTCTGTTTAGCAGTATCGCATTCTGGTGTCCACCAATATAATTGTGGGAATCTATGTGTATTTTGCCCTTTTGAACGTATACCTACAATATCCAGAGTTTTTGTAATTAGTTGTATAAATTGAGAATACGAGATATCAGTATTAGATCGTAAATTTTCTGATAATATCAAGGAGTCAATTGTTGTGGAATACAGTGACCAATCAATAAGGTTAGTTTTCCAGCGTCTAAGGAGAGGTGCATTTCGCGGGATCTGTACATTATACATAAATCTTCCTTGAACATGTATGGGTAAGTGATCACTTCCACGCATATCCTCATCCACTAACCAGGTAAGTTGGGGGAAAATTTCATCAGACACTATGGTTAAATCTATCACAGAAGGATTATTTCCGGATCGAGAAATATGTGTTATCGAACCATCATTAAGTATGATAAAATTATTATGTTCTATCCAGTCCACTAAAATCTGGCCTAAATGATCTGATCGTGAACCGCCCCAAATTGGATGATGCCCGTTAAAATCTCCTACACAAATATAAGGGTTTGGAATATTGTCCAGAATACCTTGAAAATCTTGTAGTTGTATTTTTTGAGATAACGAATTCGAAGGTATGTAAACATTAATAATACTGAAATAAAATTTTTGTATTTTTATGCGCACTGCTATGATTTCTACATGATATCTGTTTACTATATTAATTTTTGGGTATAAAAAAAGAGTTTGGTGGGCCACACTCTCATGAATGTGTATGCTCACACCTCTTTCATTGTGTTGAAATGGCGAACCTATAGTATTATAATATTTTAGATTGTAATTCTCGTATTGCTTTCCTTTAGTCTCTTGTAAACAGAGAATTAAAGGATGGGATTCCTCAATTAGTTTATTTAATTCGATTTTACGTGCAGAAAAACTATTTATATTCCACTGAATTAAAAATTCCATTCCCTACAATATACTATTAATTTTTCCCCCTTTGATTCCTGGATTTATGAAATTAAGTTTTGTAAAACAGTCAAGAGATTCCCTGTTAGCTCATGAATATGTTTAAGTAGTGGTTGTTGTCTTCTAAGTTCTGATATATTTATTAGTGCCGACCACAGCTCTGGCAAAGTTTGCATTAAAGATTTATACAGTGCCTGAAGATTTTCCGCCGGAGGATCTGTCTATTTGATGATCTATGCTCATGTGGATGTTGCTCAATGTGATTGGATCCAGACTGGGGTTGCGCATTTCGTCCAATTGGGGGTGATGGCGTATTCTCCTCGTCTTCGGATAAACTGTCAAGTGATGAAGATTCATAAAATAGCTCTTTAGGTGGTTTTGGAGTTTCTCGTGTCCGCGTATTACTTCTACGTGAGTGCAGCCCATCTTTGCTCACACTCGTGTGATTTTTCTGTTTTCGCATTGAGGGTTGCGAGGATGTAACTATTTTAGGAGTTATTGACTCTCTAGTTGTCACAGATATTAATGGACGTGCCATTGTTCTTTGGATGACCTCAGCGTGAGAGGGGAGCGGTGGAAATTGTTTAGCAGTTAATGGAGGTGCAAAAATGTCTCTTCTGGTTAGAGGTGGTTTATATGTCCCCAATATTTTTGCCTTAGCTTCAAAATAAGATAAGTTTTCCTCCGCCATCCGCGTCTGTATTTGCTGTTCTATTTGTCGTTGAGGGCAATCTGGGGATGTAGCTCTATGATTACCTCGACATATGACACAAATAGGAACTTCTGTGCAGGAATCTCCATGTTTTTCTTTTCCACAGTTGATGCAGATTGCTTTTGAACGGCAGTTCTTACTTTGGTGTGCATAACGGAAACAGTTTTGACATTGTAAGACAGACCTCGTTCTAGGCCGGACCTCGAAAATTTCGCTGTTTACTAGTATTCTTTCTGGTAAGACATTACCCTGAAAGGTTAGGCAAATTAATTTTGTGTCTCTCAGATCGAAAGAACCCGTATTATTCCATATTTTCTTCTGCATACGCCTCGCACTGATGACTGGGATCGCCGATTGCACTCCATCCATAATGTCTTGTACACTGATATCTATGCCAACTCCGAAAATACGACCGTCTCGCTGTACAAGAGCTTGAGGAATTCTAGCTCGAACCTGTAAATCCTTATGATACATTTCGTTTTGTGTGAAAGCATTTGCAGCTTTTGCATTTGGAAAAGTCACACGGACTCTATTTTTACCACACTGTTCGATCAATTCTATGTCTAGTCCTGCCTTTCGAAATTTATTCCCTAAACTGCCACCGGACAGTTTTCCTATATTTTTCCTGTTCCCTCTAACAGTACTATATATGGACCTGATTGTGCATTGTCATATGTGTACTGTCGTGATGGAGAATTTTCATTCTCGTTCGATCGGATGATTTTATCTGGTTGGGCAGATGATTCTGAATCCGCCGATCTCTTTTGTGCACGATGTTTTTCTTCCACCCCTTTCATGATAGCATCCTCGTCATTCACTCTTGATATGTTAGTCTGTAGAAAGACGGGATTTTCACCACCGCTTAATGCTAATAGGGTATCAGCAGCACATAGGGTTGCTTCTTCCCCCCATTACATTAATTAATAGATTTCAGGTGAGTCAGTTTATCGTTACCACTACTATACTCTTATTTACACAAATACACACACTAAGTTAATAACTCCAAATTAATTTTCACTTCGAATACCTCACAAGAGGTATTTTATAGTCAAACACGTAATAACTACGAAATAAAAACCGGATAACACAATCACGATCCGAAAAACCTCGTAGCCGAACACAAGCTCAACGCCATTTTTCAGAGGCCCCACATTTTCATGTTACCTCGTGTGCGACATATAACAGCTTTAAAAGGGCAGTAACAAAAGTACTTCTACATGAGCAAGGACAAATCATCAGTACACATGACTAAATTCAGCATGCTTACGTTGAAATCAAATCAAAACAAAAAATGAGCAGATTCGAACCCAAGATGAACATTTTGATGTGTGTGAATGATAAAAATTGTTTCTGAAATATTTAGAAGTGAAAATGTAATGGAATTCGCAGGGGCGGCGCGTGCCTTTTCAGTCAGGCAGGGCACATTTTTCTTTTGGGTGGGGAGGGGGGGGCAGTTTACCTCTATATTCCTCTTTAAGGTTTTTGAGGGGAGTTTCTTGATATGGAGTAAGTAAATTGTTCGAACAATTTGGAATAAAATTAACATTCTGATCAAGATATCTCTCCAAAGAGCATTAAATACTCACTACGTAGGAATACGAAAAATCAGCAACGTATGGAACAAATTACATAAATAAAAAAAACTCGAATACTGAAGTCGGAACCCTATACGCTTGCTGTAACTAAACTTTGGGTAGATACTGGAATGATTAGAAAAATGTTACACTGCAGTTTCTCTTCCATTGTCAATGAATTGAAAGGCGTAGATATTAAAGTTTCTACATGATTCAATGTCATATTCACCAAGTATCCACTAATATCAATGACTAACTAGGAAGATGATGCAGCGTTAAGTTCAGTTACAACACTTTACATTGGCCATGTACCCCCAAAAAGTTCGTTTATACTTACGAAGATATTCTGCATGTCAAGTTGCTGGAACACAGACACAATTACACAAATAAATAAACACGTACAGTAACTATAAAATCGCGAAAAACTAATTATTTCATAAGCAACCAATACTCACAGACGGAACGCAACGCAAACTCACACACTAACTCAAATCCAAATCCGTATTACAATGGGAAGAAAAGGAGGATCTTTTTAAAAATACGAGGGACTAGTTTGTGCAATAAAAAGTGTTGTCAACTTTTCAGGTCGCCGGAACAAGCGCGAAGAAAAGCATTCGAGGGATTTTTTTCTATCTTATTGCTGCAGGCTGGAAGAACGAATGAACTGCCTGCCAAGCGTTGGAAACACTGAACAGGCAAACATGAATGGGCAGGGCACCTCGTTCACTGCCCAGAGACGGCTACGAATTTTGCGCTTTTCCATTGTGAGGGGACTGTCCCTTGCGTATGCTGTAAATGTTTGGATCAGTCAGTGACGTCACGTCTCCTGGGCAGAGCCGAGATTTTACTCTCTCCAACAGGACGTAGAAATATATTAACCTCGCACAGGGTGCATACCCTGTAAGTCTGGTTGCAGCAACGTAGGGGTTGAGGGAAAAAACAAAAAAAATATTTACGCGTATATACCGATGGTCTCTTCAGATGAACTTTTTATGTTAAAATTGTTGTGGGGCAGTGCCCTAGTTGCCCTTTATGTAGCATCGCCACTGGGAATTCGTATGTTATAGTAGTAATTGTATTTTGTCTGTTTTATTGTAGTAGATTTTGCGGGTTAAGTGTTAGAGCAGCCACAAGCTGAACTTCGCCCATGAATAAAGAAATTCTAGAAATTCTAAAAGACAGCATAAGATTTATTTTTAAGAGATGCAGAACTGTCTGGCTGATAGTAGCGGGGAGCGAATGACTAGTTATTTACTTACGAGTTGTGTTTACTGTTGATAATTTATACAACACAGTTTTTCATTTTCTGTAAAACTAGAAAATATTGCTCTCTTCGGATCTGGGTTTGGAACTATGTGTTGAAAGTTTATATTAGTTTCCACAACGGCTACAAATCGTTTGCAACGCATTCAGGTATATTAAAGCTGTGGAATTCAGTTTATCGCCGACAACATTGAATTGATGAATCAATTTTAATTTCATAAATAATAATTTCTTTTTAATGCTAGTACGTAAACACATCATTAACTTTAGGTGTTGCATAACTATTGTCATACATGATGGCCGTTCCGTTTGCAGGATTATTTTGGACAGTTACATGATCTTTTAAAGTTTTTGAAAACGAACTTCCGAGAAAATTGGTCCAGTAGAACTTTGTAAATTACAGCTTTTTGAAGTTTTTTCATATTATGACGTGTATATTCATGCAAGAAATGAATTGCAACTAACTTAACCGTAACCCATTATAAAGTATCATTAAAATTTCAGTAACCACCAAACGTCTCTAATTCCCTTATTTTCATATTTTTCACATTAATACTTACGTATTCTGCATTCCTAAGGATTTTTCAAGGTGGCGTTTCGTTTTTTCGACGCAAATAATGTCAATTTTAGAAATATCGAGTATTTTTATATTGTTCGCTTTCGCTTGCGTTACATGCGATATGACGGAGAAATCTTGACTAGCGTTGTCCATGATCAGTGGTTATGCAGTGTTGCAACTTTCTTCATAGAAAAATACCTACTTCGGTGTTACTGATTTTGTATTTCTTTCCAGATTCGAAAAACACACGAACCATGCACGGATAGCCCCACGAACCATTCATAAATAGCCCCACGAAACATGCACGGGAAGGTTAGGTTAGGTTCTGTTAGGTTAGGTAAACATAGTTAAATTTGTTTTTAAAATTACAAAAATATTTTTTTTCGGGTTCGAAAACCCCACGAACCATTCATAAATAGCCCCACGAACCATTCATGGATAGCCCCACGAACCATTCACAGATAGCCCCACGAACCATTCATAAATAGCCCCACGAACCATTCACGGATAGCCCCACGAACCATTTACGGATAGCCCCACGAACCATTCATAAATAGCCCCACGAACCATTCACGGATAGCCCCACAAACCATTCATGAATAGCCCCACGAACCATGCACGGCAAGGTTAGGTTAGGTAGGGTCACGTAGGTTACAATAGTTAAATTTGTTTTTAAAATTAGAAAAATATTTTTTCGGGTTCGAAAACCCCACGAACCATTCACGGATAACCCCACGAACCATTCATAAATAGCCCCACGAACCATTCACAGATAGCCCCATGAACCATTCATAAATAGCCCCACGAACCATTCCAATTCCTTCAAAATTCCATGGTGAATTACAAATTGTACAGGATCTTCAAAGCCGTGCAATTTCACCGTGCATCCTGTGCACGTCATGTTGTCGCAAGTTCGTAATGACAAATGATGAACAGTAACACACATTTATTTACGTTCTACAACTGTTACACAGTTACATATTTGGAAACACTGACTGGTTGTGACATCATGAAACGCTCGCAAATATTTGGTTCACGTAGTAGACGGACAGCAAGGGAACAGCTTTCGTGCATCGGAGTGAAATTATTGTTGATATGTCTAAAATTGAGATTATTTGCATGGAAAAACCGAAATGCCAGCTTCAAGAATCCTTAGGAAAGCAGAATACATAAGTATCAATGTGAAAAATAAGGGAATTAGAGACGTTTGGTGGTTACTGAAATTTTACCAAAGTATCTGCTAACAACAAACGTAATTGACCTAACCTACTCGGGGAAAGCAATAGTAGCAGAAAATTTTTTTACAAGAAAAATAAATTTGTGCACAGTCTAACATACTTGAAGATGTCCTGTAAATTATAGCACTAGAGTATCTTCGGTATAATTTAACAATACAGGGAATTTATCCAATTTGTTTGAAATTTGGGATACTTACTAATTTGGGCCTCGTAATCACGAATCTGCACTTAAAATTTGGCGCTTATTTGCCGGCAGGTGAATCCGGCCAATTTTTAACATGCCTTTAACAGGGACTATAGAGAAAGCCTGGGAGCCGGAGCCACATTAGCGGTTGGGAGCGGTAGGTCAATTACCCCAGGTACGGAGCCCGGAATCGGTGGAAAATTTGGAAATCGAGGGTGTAGAAATAAGAACTTAATTTAGATTATTTTGCTATTTCCACGTGTGAGCGCCAAATTTTAACTGCAGATTCGTGATTAGGGGGCCAAAATTAGTGAGTATGCAGAATTTCAAACAAAATGGAGAAATTCCCGGTATTGTAAAATCGCTCCGTATCTTCTAGTAATAGTCACTTGCTGCAAAGTACATAGGCTGAAAGTACTATTTATTATATTGAAACAGTCACTACTATACTTTGGATCAGTAGATACATTTTTTTCTGAATTTTGCTTTCAGTTTGTATTTTACTTTGAAATTTTGCAAGGCCAATAATATGTACACAAAATGGATATCTAATAGTCATTGCAAAATTTATTACTTGGCCCATCTCCGCAAAACAGCTCTCACTCGTTTTTTCTTCATATTTAACATTCCTACTTACCTATTCTGCATTGCGAAACTTTGTTTAAGGTGGCATTTTGTTCTTTTCACGAAAATAATTTCAATTTTTCACGTTAACAGTAATTATTGTTCTTCCTTTTTTCGCTTCCGTAACACACAATATGGCTGGCACAGCTTGAGTCGCATCATGGATCATGTGGGTATGCAGTGTTTCCAACCTTCATAACCGAAAAATACCTGAATAGCCCCACAAACCATTGACGGATAGCCCCAAAAACCATTCACGGATAGCCCCAAAAACCATTTCCGACAAGGTTCGGTTAGGTTAGGCAAGCATAGTTAAAATTTTGTTTGTAAAAGAATGCGATGCAGCTTTAAAAAAAAATTGACCTTCACTTCTTGCAAAACAACGGTGTGGTTGGATACACTGACAGTGGGCTTACGTCATGAAATGTATGGAGCAATGGCAATTGTGCATCGGAGATATATTTCTCTTCAAAAATACATGAATTCCCAGTCGAATAGATTCAAGGAAAATACCTTCACAAACGTTGAAAATGCCACAGAAACTCATTTCTGTAAGTAGTTTTGCGGAGATGGAACTGTTACCAGTACAATGCAATGGGAAAATTGTTTTGCACCAAAGATTCTGTAAGTATTCATCATACCTCATATGCATATGCTTACAGGCATCTTGTGAATGTGTAGAACAGGCATACCACCAATGCATAAGTGATGCTATTGTGATACTGAACTGTTTTATCTTGTTTTCTTTAACACTATTTAGTGTAATCCACTTTAATATTGCTTCTGCTGTGTTGGAAATTTCCTTAAATAAATGAGTAATGAATAGACCATCCAACGGTTGAAACTGGTTCCTGATAACTTGTCACAACTGCTACATCTGCAACGATATTTATTTTTATCTGTTTAAAAGTGAATAGCCTTTTTGATTACTTATTGCATATTTTGTGCAGAACTATTTTCCCATTCAGCATGTTCACACACATTGTTAGGTATATGTATAATGATGTTTCACACACACAGTTAAGAATATAATAGGTATATAATGCAAGATTCTTCAGATTGGTGAGTATAGTCAAACCCAGATATTTCTGCCGCGATCGACACAGTAGGATGGGAGAACCAGTGTTGCTAATCTGCTCGATAGAAAAATCACTACAGTGCGTCGAGGGTCAGCTGTTCCTAGAAGAAGGAAATTAGAGAACTCAGCTCTAACGTTAAGTTTTAAACACCATGCATTATAACCAGGGCTGGGATTTATATGTGCTAACAAGTGGCTTTATATGTACATACATATGGACTAAAACCGCTAAATGTGGACTAATCCTTGTGTAAAATTACCCAAAATGATGTAAAGAGGACTTCTTCATAGTGATTTCAAATAAAATTAAACAATTTTTTATTTTTCCATTGCGTTACTGAACCTGGTGGCATTTTAACTGTTCACTCCCAATAAGCCCGTCCACACTGGTACTGGAACTGCAACGACATGTGATGCGCGACTGACACTACCACTGGTTTGAGAACTAGTAACACTGTTCTACACATGTTTTGTTACAGAAATGAGAGTACCCAATCTTTACTAATATGAGGGTGGTGATTACGGAAGTGTTTAAAGTGGAGGGAACAGAGTTATGCTTTCCCCCAGTTAAGAGAATTATCATAAGGCATCACTAGCATTAAGTTAATTTGCATCTGTCTTTCACGGCATCTCTCATCTATGTTTTCATGCTTTAATTCCAAAATTTGAATTGTATTAATTCTTCCCAAGTGCTCCCTGCCCTCCTTTTGCGGGCACTCTTAATATATTTATTAAGTTATGCCCACATTGATTATGATTAATTGTTATGTAACATGAATTATGCTATCTTGAAAATAAGAGCCAACGCATTGCTTATGGGTAACATGAATTATGCCGTAACTCAAATTAAGAGCCAATCTTAGAAAATGAAATTCGTGTTCAGGAGGTCAATTTCAGTAAGAAAGATCTACTTTCCTTTTTGTAACAGAAAAAAGTGAAAATTTGTAGAACAGTGTAACTTGCGAACGTGTTAAACAGCAACAATTGGACCACAAACACTCCTCCTTAAACAGTATTATTGCCTCTCTGTGATGGCCGACAGTCGGCTGCCTTTGTTGTACATTTACAAACGATGCCGGCTTCCGCAACAAGAATATGAAGTACATATATTGCCACCAGACGATAAGCCGCGCAGCTTTTTCTTTTGTTATGAACTTGTCACCCATCAAAACATGCCAATTTTAACACACACACAAAAAAGAAAAACCAACATGCATCGCATTAAGCAGCAAAAATAACAGCTTCCATCATACAATTCCTACAAGAACACGTGCCAGTGCCGGAGACGAAGGTTGAAATGCTCATGCATCCACATAATTTATTTCTTTTGAGCAATTCTAAAGTGATGAAATATGAACAATAATACAGAAGGCATTATGGAATTTAACGTTCACTTACGTACACGGAATACACACACACAATGTTAAACCAGTCAAATACTTAAAATAAAAGTATGGTGTTTACAATCCAACAAAACTCACCGTCATTTTGCCTTTCTCCTTCCGTAACAGAAATAGTGCTTCATATTTACATTTGGCAACACTAGTCACTAGCTAGCCAATGAACATGCACTGCATAAAAGAAGCAACCACTACGCCATGCTATATTGCCACATTACCATCCCTGCCGAATGGTGTGAACCGCAAGCTGGGCCGCTATTAAATTGTTTTCAATGATGTTTGCGCGAGTGTGTCGAGGAATGGAATGACAATATGGCAACAATGGCGAAGGTTAACGAGCACGGTAGAACACGTGATGCTAAGAGAGAGGGAGACGAAATGAAAATTGGTACCTGCGCAACGGCAAAGATATGTGTGTTGCACTCTACCAGTATGTAATGCACATGTGTGTGTGTGTGTGGACATGCATGCATGTCACTACAAAATACATGCATATATTACCCTACGAATCTGTCTAAATAAACATAATTTAGTTATTTTATGTCTATATTTCAGAATAGTCACCATGGCATTGTCAAAGCCAGCTAATTGGATTTTTGAACTATTAGGATCATATTTACAGCAACTTTATGTTAGTCCTTTAAGAACAAAATCTTTAACAAGGTAAGTCTTGTTGTTCTATTTATTTTGATATGTATCAATAATATAATATAATAATTTACTAGGCTGATACAAAAATAGCCAACTTTAAGTTTACAGCGTACAGGGTAAATTCAGGTATGTCGTTAGTGGGGTGACATTCACTATCTGTCAATCAGTTGCTTCCACATCTGAAAAATGCAACAAGAGCAGTAGATTGATTGTAGAAGTGAAGCAAGAAATATTAGGGTTGGAATATTGGTAGGTATTTACCACATTTTATTTAGCTGCCCAAAAGTGGGAGTGTATTATAAATTGTACGTTAGAAGCTGAATTTAATACTTCAGTTACTTGTGGTCAGTCTAGAAGAGGGATATTTTGGTGTTCCAATAAGAAAAACTTGAGCTGGTCTCTAGTACAGAGTTTCTATAAAAGAACTCCAGGATTTAAAAGAATCATAAATTAAATAAGCAAGATTGAAGCATACTGTTTTTCATGCATGTTTAGGAACTCATAAATGTATATTTATGTATGAATGTGCCATAAGTTAGCACTCCTTAAGTGGTCTTGCTCATGCAATGTTAGACTTGTGATTTCTTAATAGGTAGATTGAAAGAGGACTTCCAATTCCATGGCCACCTCAAAGCCCTGGCATTACATCCCTTGATTTTTACATGTGGAGATCTGTTAATTGACGTATGCTGAGATTTGTGATCTTTATCATTTGTAAGAAAGGATAATTAGCCTACAGTGATAGTGACTTTCAACTGACTTGTGGGTGCACATGTGGGTTGATTGAATTGGTGTTTTTAAGTTCACTTTTTATGCACAGTAAGGCTAATCAGGATTGGACCTACAGTTTAAAGTGGGCTCTGAACCACTTTGTGCCTCCACTGCATATCAAACCTGGGACCCCTTGATTACAAGACTACGACACTACCACTGCATCATCGGGGAGGCCACGCATGGGGATTGAGATAGAGTATTGTTTGAATGTATGCAGAGCTACGAAGGGCACATTGAAATTTATTGAATGCTTAAAAAAACATTCTCGATGTAAGCTCTTTCATGTTCTCTATAAATAGAAGTTGACTTTGATATTTCTCATGCATTAAATTTCATGTGAAAGTCCGGAGTTCTTTTGTAGACATCTCGTATGTCTGTGGGAAACTTAATTGATGGTGATGATTCTGATTGAATTGATCCATGTAAAGTGTTGAGTATTTTCAAAAATCTAATTTGTTGTGTGTTGTATTGGAAACTAACCAGATACTAGTTAGCTTTTCAAGTTCTTGCATAACTTTTAAACCATTAACCTTACATGTAATAATAAAATAAGAAACTTAAAAAATAAAATGAAGCAAGGAATTTGAAATAACTACTGTAATTGAAAATGTAGCTGAAATTTGTGCTCTATCAAGACTTGAATCCGTGCCCTAAAAATGTTTCCACATCACAAGTTTTTACAATGTAAATTCATTCTTTCCTATTCCAGTTGTGTCTTAGCTGCTCTAGGAAATTTGTCATCTCAGTGTTTAAGTGGGAAGAAATCAATTGATCAAGATGGCTTGATAGCATTTGCTGTGTTTGGGTAAGTTTCTTTAATTATATACGTACCGTAAATATATATCTGTGTGTGTGTTGAAGGGGGGGGGGGGTGGAAAAATGGATGGTGGGTGGCACAAGTTAAAAATTAATCACTAATGTTATTAAAACTGGTGTGGTGTATTTATGATCACATGTTTGTACATATTTATCTGTATTTCTGCCGGTTGTATTGATACAGGAGCAGACCACTTTCATTGTCTTCTTTGACTTTACTTTATCCCTGAATTATTTCCATTTATGCTACTGCAGACTACGTGTACTACTATGTATGTGACTGTAGTTACGAGGAAGCTTGTTCCGTGGATAACTCCTAATGTCAAGTTATTAATGCGTATTCAAGAACAACGAACAACGCTGCCGATTGGAACCACTACAAAGAACTCCGAAATTTTACAACTACTATTACCCGACAGGAAAAGAAGTCATATTTCTATTTTAAATTTGGCGCTATTCAATTAAATAAGAAGGAAACATGGCATGAACTAAAACAGTGGGGCGTGCTGGATAATAAAAATGTCAATGCAAACTTATCCTCACTTGTGAACGTAGCACACGACTTCGATGCTCTTAATAATCATTTTGGGCAAATTAGCAATCTATCTAGTATTCCCACTCAAATAAAAATACAACAAATTGAGTACTTTGAAAGCCGTAGCTTTACCGATGAAAATAAATTATTTTGTTTTAACACAGTAACCGAAATTGATGTACACAAAGCAGTGCATAACATTAAATCAAACAGTGTTGGAGCAGACGGCATAAACACTAAGATGTTAAAGATTGCACTACCTTATATACTGACTCCATTAAATCATATAATCAATTATTCTTTGTCTAAAGACGTGTTTCCAGAAACATGGAAAGAAGCACGAGTCTTGCCTCTTAAAAAGAAAAAAGAGATCAGTTCTTTCAATGACGTTAAGTCCCATAACCCTATTGCCAGTACTCTCTAAAGTACTAGAAAAAATTGTATTTTCGCAACTAATATGCTATGTTGATGCGAACAACTTGTTACCTACAGTTCAGTCTGGGTTCCGTGAACGGCATAGCACAGCAACAGCAACAGCTTTAACAATAGTTACAGATGATATTCTTTGCGAAATTGACAACCGTTGTTCTACACTTCTCGTATTACTGGATTTTAGTAAAGCTTTCAACACAGTCCACCACGATTTGTTAATATCTAAACTCAAATACTATAAATTTGACTTTGTAGCAGTAAGGTGGTTTGAATCCTATTTACTTAATACGAGGGTCACTATTTATATTTTGAGCCTAACAATGAAAAAACAGGAATTTGGCATTGAAAACTGCTTTATTGTTTTTCGAAGTACTTTCCTTTATGGTCAATACACTTTTGCATTCGTTCGAACCATTTGTCAAAGCAGTTTTTCGAATCTTCTTGAGACACCTCCATAATTTGGTTTTTGAACACATCAACGGCATCTTCCGCCGACGAAAATCATTGTCCACGCAATTTATTCTTGACATTCGGGAACAAGAAGAAGTCATTGGGTGCCAAATCAGGACTGTACGGCAGATGACCCATCAATTCGATTTTTTGAGTGTTCATAAAGTCGGTTGTTAGACGAGATGTGTGACAGCTGGCATTGTCTTGATGAAGAATGATCCGATGGCGTTTGTTTGTTTTCCGTATTTGACCGAAGACCTCTGGCAAACAAATTGTTGTGTACCATTCAGAGTTGACCGTTCTACGTTCCTCTAAAGGCACAGTTGCCACATGACCAGTTTTCCCAAAAAAAACAGGCGACCATTTGTTTCGATGTGCTTCGAGCGCGAACAACTTTTGTTGGATTGGGTTCATCTTGAAACACCCATACAGTCGACTGCTGTTTACGTTCCACCTCATATGCATATATCCATGATTCTTCACCTGTTACAATCTTATGTACGTCTTTTGAAGCACCACGATTGTATTTGTTTGCACCAATTGACGCGAGCGTCTTTTTGAGTTTTTGTCAAATTGTGTGGGATCCAACGAGAACATACCTTTCTCACAGCTAAATGATCATGTAATATTTTATATATGCTGGTGGAACTAATGCCTATGGTTGCCTCAATCTCACAGTATGTCACATGATGATCTTGCAGTATTAGGTTTTGCACAGCATCAATGTTTTCGTGAACAACAACTGATTTTGGATGACCTTCGTGAATCTCGTTTGTGAGCGAATGGCGGCCACGATTAAATTCGTTATACCAGCGTTTCACAGTGGCAAAGGATGGGGCTTCATCACCAAATGTGGAAGTAAGTTGATCGATGCACTCTTGTCTTGATAATCCACGTTGAAAATCGTAAAAAATCATCGCACGAAAATGTTCACGAGTTAATTCCATTTTATTGTTGTCGCACAATCTCCAAGGCAACATAAACAACACAAATGAAGCTATTGACAAAACATTTGAAGTACGTATTGGTCAATAATGCCAGACGATTCCGTGCAAACGTCAAAACGCGCCTAACTTCAATCAGTGTTGCCAAGGCTCAAAATATAAATAGTGACCCGTGTAGAAAACAGAGAACATTCCTTCAAAATTCAAACTCGCAGATCTCCGAAACTGTAGTTTTAAAAGCAGGGGTTCCGCAGGGATCCATTTTAGGACCTCTCCTTTTCACCCTCTACACCGCAGACTTAAATAAAGTTATAAAATTTTTCACACCACATTTCTATGCAGATGATACACAACTGTATTTTTCGACTAGACGTACAGCGCTAGAAAGTAGTATTTCCTCACTCAACACCGATTTAAATAATATTTACACATGGTGTACATCAAATGGACTTAAGATAAACCCTGAAAAGTAACTTTATATGCTAATTGGAACGAAACAATCGCAAAAAAATTCTATTGTTGAGCCAATTGAACTTAAAATTAATAATGAAACCATTTCATGTAAAAATTCAGCAAAAAATCTTGGCTTGATTGTTAACGATGCATTGGACTGGATGGATCACATCAATGCACAATGTAAAAAAGCATATTTTATTTTGAGAAACCTCTACCTTTTCCAAGATCAACTACCTGCAGAATGTAAACTTAGACTAGTTCATTCTTTAATTTTCCCACTATTTGATTACTGTGACACTGTGTATGGGTTCAAACGTGCGAGAAAACTCAGCAGAAAAATTCAAATCGCACAAAATGCATACATCAGATATACTTTTGGCCTGGATAAATGCGATCACATCCTTCCCATCTTAAACAGATATAATATTTTAACACTGGCCAACAGGAGGCTACTGCACTATCTTTCATTCATGAAACCTGCGTACTTATTTGAAAAATTATGTAATCGCAACACAATTCACAGACACAGGACACGTCGTCACAACGAACTTGACATTCCTCACCATTCGACTACGCTATATACCTCATCCTTTTCTATATCTGCCCCGAAAGCATGGAATGCACTACCAACAATTGTTAAATCCAGAAAACTCAGTAAGAGTTTCAAAATTGAATTGAAAGAAATGCTTTTACAGGAACAGCAGCAGAACAGTAGCACATACTAGAACTGGCACTCAACAAACGACAAAACACTCATATTCTACAACTGTAACTATTGCAATTTTATTAATATCTTCAAATTATTATTGTTATTATTTACTTAAATGCAACCTTATGTTAACATTCACATTTATATATTTTTTTAAAAATATTTTCTTGTTCTTTCACATTTATATTATCTTATGACTAATATTACTGAAATGAGAATATTCGTAATTGTAGGTAATATGATTTTTTTAAAATTCTCTTTAGTGTAATCAAGCTTTCCATCTGTACTCATATATTATCATATATTATATATAATTATATTTTCTTATGTAGCTCATGACAACGGTTAGGTGGCAGAGCAGCCTACGGCTGAACCTTGCCCGCTAAATAAAGGAATTATTATTATTATTATTATTATTATTATTATAACTACAGGAGCACCCTTATTATCGTGTTGTTGTTAGTTGCCCACTGAATTTTTGTTGAATCAATAATGTGCTTCCATCTTTATTATATTGTAGATAATAAATGTATGGTATGAATGCACAATATAGAGAATGTCTCCAATTCCTTTCCTACTTCTTATACTCACTAAACATGCAGTCCTGGTAACGTATCTGAGTTAAGATTTGGGGTCACATGTAAAAATTGTAAACTTATGTCTGTCTATATATGTTGCAAAATTACGTTCTTCATTACTGCAATCATTCTCCATACATGAACATAACAACCATGTTTGATGATATGAACAAGTGACATTCGTCATTCGTTGGGCTGTCTACAGCATTGCCACACCGTTCCTTCGTTACTTGCAGAGCATTAGTTGAGAACCACGAGGTAGAAGAGCATGTGGAATGTGGACTTTGATTAGAGGTAGGTTTGGCAACAGTGTTCGAGCGTTCTTCTAGAAAACTGGCATCTTGGGCAGTGAGGAAGCTAGTGCTACAAAACTTATATTTTGTTACAATATGTGCTCATTGGGAAAAGATTTAACTGATATCCCCACAAAACTTTTTCCGGTAAGGTTTGGATAAGAAAGTAGTATCTTGAATTTTGTTAATATTTGGTAGATTAATCAATTTTGCCCTTCTGATCAGTACATTATGAACGGGTAGCTGCACGAACCATGCACGGGTAGCCCCACAAAACATTGACGTATAGCCCCATGAACCATTCACAGATAGCCCCACGAACCATTTCTGGTAAGGTTAGGTTAGGCGAGCTTACACCCGCTTTAGACGAAATCATTTTCCTTAGCATTTTTCTTAACATGTATGCCATGACTAAAATGCTACCGTGTAAAGCGAGAAATCTTATGGCATGTTTCATGGCATTTCTCTATTTCCGTAACATTTTCAGTAACATAACCAATCAGAAGCAACCTCTAGATCAGGAGCGCAGTTGTATATGCGGCCGCGTGAGATGTAAACAATGTATCACTTCACATTTTTAGAACACAATAATTATTCAACCGAGAGGAATTACGCTTCGTATTAAATGGTCTTAGGTAGAGAAGCATGGCACTGATTAAGTACATACTTTACAGCGTTTACCGTGCAAGTATGGAATAATATTTTAGTTTTTTCCAATTGTAAACACCGCACACTTGCCATATATGGCGTAACTCGAAGTGCCTTTCATGCTGTAAATGTTATGCGTTGTAATCGCAAAAGCTAGCTGAGAAGTTACATGAAATGCTTGCATGTAAAGTACTACCTGTTATGAAATTTTTGGAAGGTTTTACATATCATTTATGCTAGCAAAAATGCTAAAGGAAATGCTTTCGTCTAAAGCCGGCCTAAGTTAAAATTTTGTTCGTAAAACAAAGCGATACAGCTTTTAAAAAAAAAAAAAAAAATTCTGAACTTACATCAGCTTTTTTCACGATTTCCAGATTCGTGATTAGAAGGCCAAATTTAGTTAGTATACCAAATATGTATTAACGAAATTGGAGATAATCTCTATATTCTGCATTCGCTCCGAATTTGTTATATTTTTATCATAAAATGTGCTTGGGAGCTAGGAAGTATTATGGTGTCTTTTACATTGAAAAACAAGTGAACTCTTCACCAGAATTCTTTCAGCTCTCTGAATGCTGTGGGAAAGAGAAAATAATTTCTTGGCTGCATCTTATTTGCCACTACTAAATTTTCCCATCCCTGTCTTCATTTCTTTACATCATTACAAATCCAGATTTTGGAGAGAGGGTTTCAGCCCCAGGCCTCCTTCTGCAAAGAGGAGTTCACTAGGGAAAGATTGTTTGGTAAAATTATAAATAATGTAACTAACTAGCTCAATCGGTAGGATGTCTGACTACCATGCAAGAGACCCAGGTTTGAACCCCAGCAGGGAAGAATTGGGATTTTTTCCACCTGTTCAAGCGGCTCCGGTGCCCACCCAGTGTTGCATAAAGTGGGTACCTGGGGGGTAAAGGCACCCAGGAGTATGGTGCTGATCACATCACCCCAACTTCGGCCGTGATCAAGAAAGTGTGGGGCCCCCTATACGCCTTCATGCCATGGTGCAAAGCACAGGGGAGCACTTTACTTTTACTTTTAAATGTAAATAACTGAAATTTTGTGTAGGAGGCTTCACAAGGCTGTCAGACTCTGTGAGTGTTCTGTAATACAGCTAATACATGAATTCGCAGCAGTGTGTGAAAAACCAACTAATGTCATCTCTTGGTGTTTAGTTTAATGAAGAAACAATTGAGTGTCTTCAGGAAATCGAGCTCAGACAGCCAGCTTCTGAGAAAAGTCGCCGTTCGCAACGTTGTTTCATTTCATGTGTAATTTACAGTTCACTTATATTTACCTGTAATAAATTGACATATGATTATGCGTGTGTTTACTTATCACAATATCATCGGTGAAGAATTCACAACCTCTGAAGCTGCAACAACAGCACAAGTCAATATTTCGTCCCTACATTTTAAATTTTAAATATGTCATTGATATATATATTTTTTAAACTTCAAATGTTAACGTTCACGTTCATGTACAATGTTCAGTAATGTTTTTTTCTGTCTGTGATGTACTGTATAATGTTTATGTGCTTGGCAACATTGACGTTACTATGGTAACTGTAATGGAAGATGTGATATAAAGTTTCAATCAAAACATGATTTGCTACGTTTTCTTTTCTTAAAATATCCAGGTAACTGTAAATTTAGTATGTAATCAGCCCACTGAAGTTTAGCTTCACATTCGCAAATCCTGAAAAATATTCTTCAGTGTAATAACAGTACATATATAATTAATTAATCAATAACGTTAACAGCACAACCTTGGGCCTGAATCCTTAGTTAATTTGCTTGGTTCTAGTTGGAAAACTTCTGTGGGAACTAAAGTTATTTTCACTCTTAGAAAAGCTACAAGGAAAAGAAAAACAAAGAGATGTCAATGATCAATTCAATTTCGGAAAATAGTATCATGAAATGCAGATGTGCCTACAGACCACACGTTCCAGTCATAATAGTCTCCTTCCTTTTATAAGAGCTGCCAACATCAAACATTTTTCTGTAGATATGGTTTTAAAAACGAAGAAAGTTTTTAAAGGGTAGTTAGGTGAATACCAGATAATAAAGGATTAATGATTCTAGATTCAAAGTTTGATTAATAGCATTGACAAAAATATACTTTAATTCCTAATCTCAATAAAAAATACCTACTTCACGTGAATAAAGCATGCATTCCTTAGATAATGGAGTGAACTCGTTACTTATACTCCATCTCCTTACACCAATTGAGTTGTACTGAAACTGTATCTTAAGGAACAGTTAGTTTACTACTTTGCAATTCCACCTATAGTTTGTATTGATTTTGCATCAGTATTATGTGAGAAACTGTATTTTGTTGATTATGTAAGAGGTATTTCAATACTCTGATGTGATTTTTTAATATTTTATAGCAAAACTCTGCTAAATTGATGCTTATAATTGGAATGGAAAACTCCGCCACAAATATTAATCAATATTTTGAACAACTTTTAATTGTTAAAATTTTCAAGCATCGGTATCGGTGAAATTGGTAAGAATATTGTTATTGGTTGAAAGCTGGGTTGTTAAAGGTTCAGGAATCTAAAAAAGATTCTATTGGATTCCTCTGCAGGACCTTAACCTTTTCTCTCTCGCACAATTTAAATTCGGTCCAAGTTGTGTATTGTTTCATTGAAAAAAGGTTCCTGGACTGTATTTTAATTGTTACTGGACCAAATTTAAATTCATCCGGATGAAAGGTTCCTGGATCGTATTTAAATTGATCCTGAAAAAAGTTTCCTGGACCGAATTTAAATTCATCCGGAAAAATGGTTCCTGGATCGTATTTAAATTGATCCTGAAAAAAGTTTCCTGGACCGAATTTAAATTCATCCGGAAAAATGGTTCCTGGATCGTATTTAAATTGATCCTGAAAAAAGTTTCCTGGACCGAATTTAAATTCATCCGGAAAAATGGTTCCTGGATCGTATTTAAATTGATCCTGAAAAAGTTTCCTGGACCGAATTTAAATTCATCCGGAAAAATGGTTCCTGGATCGTATTTAAATTGATCCTGAAAAAAGTTTCCTGGACCGAATTTAAATTCATCCGGAAAAATGGTTCCTGGATCGTATTTAAATTGATCCTGAAAAAAGGTTCCTGGACCGAATTTAAATTCATCCGGAAAAATGGTTCCTGGATCGTATTTAAATTGATCCTGAAAAAAGTTTCCTGGACTGAATTTAAATTCATCCGGAAAAATGGTTCCTGGATCATATTTAAATTGATCCTGAAAAAAGTTTCCTGGACTGAATTTAAATTCATCCGGAAAAATGGTTCCTGGATCGTATTTAAATTGATCCTGAAAAATGTTTCCTGGACCGAATTTAAATTCATCCGGAAAAATGGTTCCTGGATCGTATTTAAATTGATCCTGAAAAAAGTTTCCTGGACTGAATTTAAATTCATCCGGAAAAATGGTTCCTGGATCATATTTAAATTGATCCTGAAAAAAGTTTCCTGGACTGAATTTAAATTCATCTGGAAAAATGGTTCCTGGATTGTATTTAAATTGATCCTGAAAAAAATTCCTGGACCGTATTTAAATTCATCTGGAAAAATGGTTCCTGGACCAATTAAAATACCTTACAGATGAAAACGTCCTTTATGGTCCAGAACCCATGTACACTTGCTGATTTTCTCACCTGGACCGGAATTGAATTTATTTAAAATTCCTGAACCTTTAACAACCCTGGTTGAAATTGGTATTTGCTCGCCCCTACTGTATATATGCCATCATCATATTTGAAAGGCCCATGCTTTAAAATTAAACTCTATTTATTTTATAAAGAAACAGTTCTCAACAATTTACAATGCCGGTATTGCATTCAATTTCAAATATGTCATACCTCCATATGTATACAAACGAAAGAATGAAAACCAAAACAATATGTCAAGAGTTGTTTTGAAGAAATTATGATACCTCATGTTGTGATGGTTCCTTTTGGGTTTAAAGGTTATGTTTGTATCGCTATCATCTATGCACTACTGGAACTAACTTATGAAATGTATCCTTGTGTGTCAGACTACTACGTATGCTGTGTAACCATATGGTCAGATACCCCAGCTTCGATGCACTCAGTCCTAGGTTCTCTAAATTTTTCATGTAGCATCAGGTGAATAATTAGGCAGCTACTTGGAAAGAACTATAAAGCCGGTACAGAACTCTGGTCATTGTAAGGGATTTTCAAATCACTCTCACATTTATTTACTCTATTTTACACAAATTTCAGTACCTACCACTCAAGCTACTATTTGAAGTGATGTTTGAGTTGGTGAACGTTATTTTTATAGCAATTGTTAAATTGTTTTTATTTTTATTTTTCAGGCTTCTGTTTGGGGGATCAATTCCACACTATTTTTATAATGCCTTAGATACCTTTGTACCAGCAGATGCACCTCGTGCGTTTCTTAAGCGATTACTAATCGAGAGGATCCTCTTCACACCCTTGTACCAGGCATTTGCTCTCTACATGCTTGCCAGGTTGGAGGTAAGAATTGTTGTATTAATGTTTATTGATAATGGTTTATTAATACAGCAAATCATAACGTATCTTTTACATAGAACAAATTGACAATTTTTGGGGTGTAAGGGGTGACAATTCCATGTAGTACACCCAAATGTCAAACCCACTTCCACATAGTACATCCTGAATTGCATTTTGCAGACTAACGAGGCTCTGACGTTTGGACCTACAGCCCGTATAATCCTCCATAGGGCTGTGTGTGTGTGTGTTGTCCGGTGTTTTGTTCTTGTGTGTGCTGAGTGCCCCTTTACAGCCTCAACTTTTAACCCAGATAAGAATATTTTAGTCTTCCTACATTACCGTTATTATTTAGTTATGGGTCCTGTAAAGGTCCAATATTTTAAATACAATACTTTTTTTCCTGTTCTAAATATCATAACTTTTACAACTACTTTGTATGAAATTTGTAGAACAGGAACTAATTATTGTAGATAGTTGGGAGCAATTGGATTTGGTCGAACCATACTGACTTGCCAATTGAATTGCTTTTGTTTTTTACGACCTTCATACATACAAACAAACAAAAAATTTAGTCTCATTTTAAGCTGTGCTAATCCACTGTTTTAACTTTCCAGGGTAAAACACACAAACAGGCAGTAGTGAATTTAAGGAAAGTGTTTATGCCAATCTTGCAGATGAATTGGAAGATACTCACGGTAATTCAGTACATCAATGTGAATTATGTCCCATCTTTGGTAAGTAAAAATTGCAGTAATTACAGTTACCTTTACCCCTCCCTGTAGCTTACTTTGAAATATAAAAACTTGTAATGTTGAAATATGATTTTCTATATCTATTCTCTTTGAAACTTTAATACAGGGTGTGGCATAGAAATGGGTCTTTTTGTTTTTGTTGGGGGAGTTTCTGTAATTGGTGTTGGTAATACTTATTGATTGCCATTTGCATCAGTAATGTACGCCATTTACAGACATGAATTGCTGGAGCGCAGCTCAACATCCTGTAGCTGTGAGGGCATTTTATAAAAATGGTGACTCTATTGCCTTTCCGAGATAAGAAAATCGACGTTATTTTAATCTTGGGAGACCTAATCTTATTCCATCAGCCAATGAAATCAGGAGTGGGTGAAGAACTTTGAAGCTACGGGGAGTTTCATATGTTCTGACGTGTCATGGCCAATTTTCATCACAGGTTGTCCGAGTGTCAACGACGAGATTGTGGCCACCTGTAGGACAAAATTTTCAAAATATAAACGTGACTGTGCATATTTCGCAAATGGCAATGTTTAAGGATGTTGTTGATGTGTTTGTATTTTTTTAAAAAATAAAACAGTATTAGCTCCATTGCATTTAAAAAGCCCATTTTTTATGCCACAGCATTTACATAATTTGAAATAGAAGTTCATACAGGTCATGAAGTGTAAAACTTCTGTGTGGCGACTATTTCCTGTTTCCTTGATATTTATTGTTTACTAACTTTTCATGTCATCACATACTTGCACATACCTGTCTTTTTGTGTGTTTATTTACTCATGTTTGTTTAATCTTATTTTTCAGCTCAGAGTTCTTGTTGATAATCTAATCAAGTTCTTGTGGTCCATATATGTTGCAACAAAGAGGCAAACACCAAGCACCAGAAGAACACCTCGACAGTAGTTCGTTTTTTATACAATGCTCATTGGGAAGACTGTACCTACGTAAATGCATAAAAATATGTATTGACAAAGTAAATCTGCATGTGGGTTTGTACGAGTTTAAATGGAAATTACTTTTATACACACCTTGCGTTTATGGGTTGTTTACAAACAATACAGTGCTTTTTTAGTAGCAACCTTAAAAGGAATAGTAATTTGTTATTTTTAGCCATAACGGGACCAAAATGATTCTTGTTTTTTTATAATATTTTTCTCCTTCTGAAATTATAGATATAATTGGTTTTGAATGTCTTATGAGGGTAATATGTGGATTAATATTTTGTACTTTTTAAACTTATATTGAATTAAATGAAAGATTTATGTTTCTTATTACATCATGCATCAAGGGTCTTTTTGTTGATTTAATGTAACAGATAGGTTTATTTTTTTGTGTGTTGTTGTTGTATGGAATAAAAGGATTATATTGTTTTTAAAAATTTTCTTATATCTAAAACTTATTTCAATGTTACTAAATATATATCACAGGGGTGTTGCACTAAAATAGTGCTATTTATAGAAATATATGATCAATAAAATTATCAGCAATAGTGATAGTGTAAGTCCACTTTTTATGCACTGACAGGCTAATTGGGACTGAACCTACAGTTTAAAGTGGCATCCGAAACATAATATGTCTCCACCCAGCATCACTTGATTACGAGGCAACAGTGTTACCACAGGAGAGGCCCGATGTTGAAGAGTACCAGTACCCATTAATTTGTGCCTTCTCTAATACAGTGGAACCTCGATTTTATGTTTTCAAGGCGACTAAGCTGAAGAAATTTAAAATGTTGGAAAATGTAAAATTTATGAACATTTTATAACATTTTGCTACGTTGCGACCATCAAGATTGAATGTATAATGAGGGAAAATGTAAAATCGGGGTTCCACTGTATATGTAACATCCACACTGCAGTTGGAAATTAAAATACCTTTCTCTCACACATGACATCTTACTTTTAGTAACTTGCTGCAGGGTTAATGGAAATTGCAAGGCAACCAGGGATCGAATGGTGCTAATGCCCTGACTGAACTACCAAGCCAACCTCAGTGTAGGTTGAATGTTCAATTGCATAATTTTGTAAAATAGAAAATAACCTTACTGTACAAGAAATTACACCTCAATCCCCAGTGTGCCACAGTAAAAGATATTCATGTGTAAAATGGTGAGTCACAGTGCATCCGTTGGTGGGACATTTGACTGCCATGTTGGATCCCCATGGTAGCAATCACAGGTGGAAAGTTTTCAAACGATATCTATAATCAGCTCTGGCACTCACCCAACCTCCCAGAAAGAAGCAACATTGTTGAAAAATATTGACATTGCTAAAGCAGAACATGTCTGAGGTGTACATTAAAATGTTTGGCTAAATACCTTCACAGTTGAAGTGTATTAATTAGTACTATTTCTTAAGCTCCAGTGTTGGAATTTCATTCTAAATGTCACCAATACTGTACTTTCTAGACATATTTTTCTCATTTTGTAAATATAATCTTTCTCATATTTTATTGTTCATACTGCAGTCTGTTATTATTGCTCTTCATGTTGGTAATTTCTAGAGCTGAGCTGATACCACTATTTGCCGATACTGATACCCTGACTGATTCCTACCGATGCCGATACCGATACTTGTATAATCCAGTATAAAATAACAAAGGCTAGTTACCGAGTCATACTAACTCGTCACATCACTAGGCACGTATCTAAAAATATAATTTGGGGAGCCGGTCCGAACCAAGTGTCTCGGAAATATAATAAAAATAATATGTAAATTAATTAATTTGTACTTCATTTCTGGGATGAGTATGGAGTAATGTTGTATGTAACCACAGACTAAGAAACGGAGGAAAATCAACGTTAATACCTATTTAGTTCTTTGTTTTTGACTAAAAAATGTTGTTATTGTTATTATTACATAAATAGTAAAAAGACACTATACAATCAGAGATATAACTGCAAATATTCATAATCTAGCTTACGTGTAATTAAGGCCGCTAAGATTTGTGTAAAAACAACTGTCCTGGCAAGGAAATTCATGTCAACAAGTAAAAAAAATTGAATGTTTATTGAATAACAAGAAAAGATGTTACGTCCAGTTGATGAAAACTAAAGTTCCTGATTAATATTTTATGTGCACATACATCTTTAGAGGGTTCTCCCCGATGGTGTATTTGTAACACTGTCACCTTGTAATCAATAGATCCTGGGTTCCATACTCGGTGGAGGCACATAGTGGTTCAGATCCCAATTTTAAATGTAGATTCAGTCCCGATTAGCCTATCTGTGCATAAAGTGGACTTGAAATAAAAACTCAAACTCAATCTTCTTTAGTACGGTCATTCAAAGCCGTGTGTTCCCAATCTAATCTCGGCAGAAATAAATAACCCTCATTGGCCGATACCAGCAGTCGCACATAAGAATGACATAGAAGGGAAAAGGATAGGGCTGGAAAAGAGTGGATGGCTGTTGCTCACGATATGGACAGATGGAAGACCTGTGTTGCTGCAGCCATAAACCTTCGGGTTTAAGAAGGCTAGAGAGTTAGAAGGGAACAGTACAAGGAGCAATTGCTGAATCCACTTCTCGCTTGAATGTAGATAAAGCTAATTTCACAGTGACCTCTATCCCTTTTTTTCCAAGAACTCTGCAACCACCTGACCAGGCATTAGCATGGCTTGTCTTACACCTACAAGCTTTCAAGCAAGAATTGGCAATGAATAGGTTACGTATTTATTTCCACAACGTCAAGTAAGCAGTTACATGCCTTCATGGTCACTTTTGAGTTCAGTTTTCACCCATGCCTTTGATCTTGTCATCTGCTTTCCAAGAGTGTGGGGGCTTATGATCCAGTGTTTCTAGGAAAATGTATGGAACTTCTTGTGCTGGTCCTCCAAGCTGTCTGAAGGAAGGGTGAACGAACTTTTAAAAGGGATAAGTATTGAGACGAGCTGTTGCTCTTGCCTGCTCTTCTAGCCACTGAAAATCTGTGTTATCAAAACGTAAAAGAAAGGTAAAGTGCTCCCCTGTGCTTAGCACCACGCCATGAAGGCGTATAGGGGGTATGGGGGTAACGCCTCACGTAGAAAAAATTCAACCAATGCCAATACGAGGGTCACTATTTATATTTTGAGCCTAACAATGAAAAAACAGGAATTTGGCATTGAAAACTGCTTTATTGTTTTTCGAAGTATTCTCCTTTATGGTCAATACACTTTTGCATTCGTTCAAACCATTTGTCAAAGCAGTTTTTCCAATCTTCTTGAGACACCTCCATAATATGGTTTTTGAACGCATCAACGGCATCTTCCGCCGACGAAAATCATTGTCCACGCAATTTATTCTTGACATTCGGGAACAAGAAGAAGTCATTGGGTGCCAAATCAGGACTGTACGGCAGATGACCCATCAATTCGATTTTTTGAGTGTTCATAAAGTCGGTTGTTAGACGAGATGTGTGACAGCTGGAATTGTCTTGATGAAGAATGATCCGACGGCGTTTGTTTGTTTTCCGTATTTGACCGAAGACCCCTGGCAAACAAATTGTTGTGTACCATTCAGAGTTGACCGTTCTACGTTCCTCTAAAGGCACAGTTGCCACATGACCAGTTTTCCCGAAAAAACAGGCGACCATTTGTTTCGATGTGCTTCGAGGGCGAACAACTTTTGTTGGATTGGGTTCATCTTGAAACACCTATACAGTCGACTGCTGTTTACGTTCCGGCTTATATGCATATATCCATGATTCGCCACCTTTTACAATCTTATATAAGTCTTTTGAAGCACCACGATTGTATTTATTGAGCATTTGTTTGCACCAATTGACGCGAGCATCTTTTTGAGTTTTTGTCAAATTGTGTGGGATCCAACGAGAACATACCTTTCTCACAGCTAAATGATCATGTAATATTTTATATATGCTGGTGGAACTAATGCCTATGGTTGCCTCAATCTCACAATATGTCACATGACGATCTTGCAGTATTAGGTTTTGCACAGCATCAATGTTTTCTTGTGAAATATGAAAACAAAGAAAAACTTGAACACCAACTGATTTTGGACGACCTTCGCGAATCTCGTTGGTGAGCGAATGGCGGCCACGATTAAATTCGTTATACCAGCGTTTCACAGTGGCAAAGGATGGGGCTTCATCGCCAAATGTGGAAGTAAGTTGATCGATGCACTCTTGTCTTGATAATCCACGTCGAAAATCGTAAAAAATCATCGCACGAAAATGTTCACGAGTTAATTCCATTTTATTGTTGTCGCGCAATCTCCAAGGCAACGTAAACAACACAAATGAAGCTATTGACAAAACATTTGAAGTACGTTATGGTCAATAATGCCAGACGATTCCGTGCAAACGTCAAATCGCGCCTAACTTCAATCAGTGTTGCCAAGGCTCAAAATATAAATAGTGACCCTCGTACCTTGGTTTGGTATTGGCTCAGCCCTTGTATTTTGCACAAAAATGAGCACCTGCACAAAAAGCCAGGCCTCAAGCCTGGAACCTTAGGTGTGTTTCTTGTTTTCACTATCAGAGACATAATGTTCCCCATTTTATGACATTGTCTGCTTTAAAATATATCATTTGTGTACGGAATAGTATGGTGTTACACTGACTGAGGACAAGGAAACTGATTGCACACATATACTATTGATATTTTAAATAGTACGGCATCTTCACTTTCTTGCAAAATAGAAAATATGTGTGTTCATCAAAGCATGCAATAGGCAGGAAAGGAGCAAATTACAGCACTGCTAAGTGAGGCGAGTGTACACCCAACAGCAAAAGTAATATTGGGTGAATTGTCAATCACCATTTTCATTCACGTTATTCTCTGCAATCTGATTCATGGTCATGGATTGAAATAAATAGCTTAATAAGCCGAGGACAACACCTGCTACACTATTAAAATAGAACAAAATAGTGATAGACAATTATTTTTGCAGTTGAATTTACATAATTCTTTCTCCTGTCAATGACAACATGGAAAACCCCTACAAACAAAATACCCCTAGCACTTCCTGGCATTCTCATCATTTTTGCAATATTTAAAAATATCACGTTCAACGTTCTTCTATAACAGCCATGACCACGTGCTACAGAAACAAACTGCCGGAGTACTAATTGAGGTGAGTGTACAGGCTATTAATTATCCAATCATTAAAATTTAGATATTTAATTGCTACGGAATGTACGGAATACTTTCAATGTCAAATAAAGTGTTTTAAATTGTGGAGCATGATATGATATTTTCTGAACGCTTTGGTTTCTTTGCTGAATTAGGTCTGTATTTGTGTGCAGACCAACAGCTGTTTCTTATTCTTAGATATATTTCTATCATTTTAAAAAGGTTTTTGTAGTGTGTGAAGGAAGTTGATTATTGGGATTTTTCAAGTTGCGGAATTTTGGTGCTCATTTGCAATACCATAACAATCAAAAATGTCATACCGAAGTTTTTTCACTTTTTCCCCAGGTACCCATTCATTTGTGAACCCCAGGACCACTTTACATAGGGACAATGTAGAAAAAATTCCGAATTTTGATCACCTGCTGAGGGAATCAAAACCGTGTTTTCTGCTTGGCAGTATGATATCCTACCTACTAAAGCATAGGGGCTCGAAGATCTAAATAACTGTCTACTATATTGTGGTTAAGCCAGGAAGGTAGTGATTGCTGCCACAACTGTTTCAAGCATTGAAATTGGCTGGTAGCTTTTTGGGGTAGTAAATAATCTGTGATGGTTAGGTTAGGCTAGTTGGGTGTGGTTCTCTTAGAAGAAGGCGATGAAAAATGGTTGTAGCAGCAATACCGACCAACCGGGAAAACAGTAATGAGACTAAATGGGGGTCAAGGTGGGCTTCCCCCATAGGCCCCCAGTTTTTAGAAAGAAAAAATTGGTTAATATATAATGGCATCATTATAATCAGGGTGCGATTGAAGGTGGAATTTCTCATTCTGATTTCTATGTGCTGGGGGATGGAATTGAGATCAAGTGTCCTTAGAAAGAGAGAAATTGTTTCTGCTAAATTTTCGTGGGAGGAAATACTCCTAAAATACAATTCATACCAATACTGGTACTTGAAAATCGTAACAATTACAAGTTGTTCAATATATTGATTAAAAATTAATATTACGACTGAACCTCGCCAGCTAAATAAAGGAATTATTATTATATTAGTGGGGTGAATGTTCTATACCAATTATAAGTATCAATTTATCAGAATTTTCCTTCAAAATATTCAGAATATGAAAATACCTCTTATGTAATCACAAAATACAGTTTTCTGCACAATATTGTTGCTGAATAAATGCAAACTTTGAATTTTGCATGATAGGGGAGACCGGGGTAATTAGAACAGGAAACAGCCTGTAGAAGTTCCACTGTAAATTACTCAGAAAGTTACTGATGGATTTTTTAAAAATTTCTACCATTTAAAAGGACATCTTTTGCATATTTTTGAAAAAAATAATGACCATACCTGCATTGCAAATACTTGTCCAAAAAAAAATTGTCATGACACCATAAAATTGTTCCAATTACCCCATTTGGGGTTAATGGAACATAAGTTAGAAATTTCAACTGAATAGGTTTAGATTGCTGTTGGGGTAATACGAACATCATATATAAATGTCCCATTTACCCTGCAAATTTGAACACAATAGCTCTACTTCTTCTGGAGTTATCAATGCTTGTTTAAATAAAATCCCAAGTTAACGTCTTTTTTTCATAAAGTTCAATTTCCCAGCTGTGAAGCAAATATGTGTGAATGAAAATCAGTGTTCTATGATTTATTTGAAAGGTTACAGGCCATTCTACAATGTAGTAAAGAAAAAAACTTCTAATAGCTACATGTACAATCTAGTATACCCAAGCGAAATCAAGCAAATTACGCAATGTTCTAATAACCCATTTGCAGAAATTTTTGGGGTAATAAGAACTTTGCTTATAAAAACCAGGCAAATTGCCCATAGACAACCAAACTCACATGAAATGATGTGTGCCCTTATGTTTTATTATAGGGGTGAAGAAAATTTTGAAAGGGTTCTTTCATTCACATCCAGTATATGCAGAAGCAGAGAAACACCAAGCATGCGTCACATCATTTTTGCAGGTGTATAATGAAAGTCAAATAAAACTTACTTTTGTGTAGTTATTCCAATAACAAATTTTCTGCATGTAGGTTTAGTGTAGGTAGATAGGTATGAAATGTTATTACACCAGTCTTTTCGTTTTAAATTATTCTACATTAACATGTTCCAATAACCCCATGTTCTAATTACCCCGGTCTTCCCTAATTATTTATTATACTCGGTGAAAGTGTGACTTGGAATTTTTGTGGATATTGTGAAAGATCAAAATTCCTTCAAAAGAACCATCCTGTACCAGTAAACAAAATCCAACCGATACTTTCCGATACAGATACATGGGCATCAGCTCAGCCCATATATATATATATATATATATATATATATATATATATATATATATATATATATATATATATATATATATATATATATTTGCATGCATATAATTTTCATTTTTTGCTGCAATCACCAGCATTCCGAACATTAAATATTAATAGTTTTCATTAAAGAAAATCATGTTTTCAGAGGCGAAGATATAGTACAAGCAATGCAAGCACTGCTTGCATTATTCAAATATCATTTAATGTACTTAATGTTTTAGCCTCATTTAGTTTCCATCGTACTCGATTTCGCGAAAAATTAGGCCACAAACTCCCTCAGCAGGTCTGCAAAGATCCACCAACCCATCTGAAACCCTCGGATGGGAGCAGTGTCGCTAGTTAAGTTAGGGAGAAGCCTGTAGTTCGCATATTTTCCGAGGTTTCAGAAAGCTTATATCAAGCACCAGCCTCAATGCTTGCGGCTGCTCTGTGGGAAAATAACGCACCTGAAGGAGTCGCATGGCGAAGCGTGAAATTCGAGTGGAACCTGTCCACAACGCTTCTATCAAAAAGCTCTGCTTGCTGAGCTTGCGTTATTCCCGAAAATAGCAGAGCTCAACCGAAAGCAGAAGTATATATTGCCACCAAAAACTAGTAACGAATATTTGTCTTCATGAACACATAAACAAGATCGCGAATATAACAATAATTATTAGTCATAAAATAACTAAAATAAGTTATTATCATTGTTCTAAATTCCATATAGGGGAAGGTGGGTTAAGATCAGGTAGTGGGGTGAAACTGGGTACCTTGGTTCTGGTGTCATTAGTTAGCCTCTCTAGTGGAAAGATTGTGAACTACACTCCACTAGTCAAGAAGAAGCAGCGGCCATATTGGCGTGTTGTTGCTGTGAATTCACGGCGTCTGTGTAGGTAAGTTTGTTTTTGTTTTATGATGTAATCTCTCTAATGTTCTTTTGTTTTTAAACCATCCTTATTTAATAGTCATTACAGTTATAAAACGCTCTTTAGTCCAGCTTATTATATGTTTACTAAGGATTTATACGCTAACAAACAATACGGATTTAGTCCTGTTTAGTTTTTATAACCTCTGCACTTAGGGTAAGACCGAGTATGCTGAGCGGGGCAAGACCGGGCACTCATCATTGCCCCATCATTTAAGACTAAATTATATTTTTTGTAATGATGCATTTTCTAACTCAGTACAAGGAGAAGGCTGAATCCAATGTGGAAAATGTCTTGGCTGAGCCCACGAAAGCTGCAGTGGAGCGGAGGAAGAAGACAACTACTTTACTTGCGATTTCTGTAACTAATATTCTTGAATTGTTCAGCTAAGGCATGAACCAACTTGTCATAGGTATAAAATAAAAATTTCTGCTACTTTTCCACTGAAAATCTCGTTTTTCTATTTTCCCATAAAGTTAACATATGCACCCGGTCTTACCCCACTACGACCGGCTGATTTGACTCTGTTCAGAAAACAATCATTGATAAAAAAGTAGTGCAACTATGACTTTTCAGGAATGATATATAGTGTACTCAGTTAAACATTGCATATTTTACTTAAACCTGACAAACTCTAGGTTGAATAGTTTATCTCCAGCAAGCCTTCTAGTGTTAGCTACCTGGTCTTACCCCACTTTCCCCTATATATCATTTTATATTACAATTTATTTTAGATTTCGCGAATTGTAAAACGCGTAAAAATAATGGACATTGGATAGTTCGGGCTACATGGTAAAGGTCGAGCGTATGTTTTTCCAGGAAGTGGAATGTCTGCATCCCCATTAAGAGTTTCCTCAGGGAGGGAGGGAGGGAAGATTCGAGGGACCTTGGTCTGCACCCTTAAATTATATCAAAAGTGTTGACCGGTACCAGTGTTTGCAACTGCCAAATTATTTACACAGTAATTCAAGTGAGCTGTTCCACAAATTTTACAACCACATTCAATAAATTGATGGCTTTTGAATAAAACTTGGGGTGAAAATAAGGCTATCTAAAAAAGAACTCTCTACTGATATTTACACAGCACAATTAAATCGTATACATTGTACACATTATGAACACAAGAACATGTTTTAAGTTTTATTATTATGACACAAGTGGTGCTCCAGGTTTTTTTTTTTTTTTTTTAGTAATTCCTCATTTTGTCATCTTTCCCTGCCTTTGACTTTCCTTTTCTTAGGAATACTGGGCCAAAAAGGGGGTTATGTCTCCCACCTACCCTCCCCCGGCCCCGGGCACACATCTGTATGACACTTTATTACTTAAATATTATGTATATACTCTTTCTGCTGTAATGATTCTGATTCCACCGCTTAATTTCTATCTCCAAACTGATATATCTTTCCTTCCCATGAGGGATAAAATTAAGGAAATAGGTTGGTATCATTTTCGGTCGTTTCAGGGATTTTCAAAGTGATCTTGCGTGGATGCTGGAAAGTTGTGGAAAGAGCGTGGGAGTGTCTTCACGTTTTGAGAACCTTGAGGCAATAAGATTTGTTGAATTGTTCGATAGCGGGAAGTTTCGCAGATATGCAAAGGAGTACATCGTCTATGCACGTGTTTCTTTGGTTTGAAATTATTTTTTTAAAGTTTGTGCTTAACTTTCTATTTTAATGTTTGGCTCCGAATGCGATTTTTAAGGTGCCCACAAATCCTAAATTACAAACACGCAGCGTAAATTAAATAATTGAGTCCCCCCCCCTTTATTTTACCTAAATCCGTTTGGTCACCGTTTGCCCACATTAAAAAATAATGAACAAATAAAGGTACTAATAAATAAATAAGAAATTACATACTCCTTTAGTCGTATGCGGAAAGTTCGCATATGTAAGACGTTTACTACCATACGAATAACGATCTGGAATTTCGAAAGTGAATGTGACGTTTGCCGATCATATGGTTTATTTTTAGAACAGTCACTTTATGATGATATTTTGACAAATCCAGCGACCGGGCCAATGAGGCTATAAACCTTTAATCCCTCTATTGGCATTGTACGTACTACATGTTTTGTTGTTCTGAAACATTGCTTGCCTCCTTCGTAAGACTACGCTTCGCTACTGCATGTTTTCATCTTCCGTCTTGTGTTCCAATGAATGCCCCAACATCCTAACATTGTGGAGTTTAGCACCCAACACATGGAAAATCGGTTTTTCGTTCCTAATACAATAGCTTTCCAGCCTGCTTTCTTCCGTTAACCGTTATAGAATCCCAAGATCAGAGAAGTGAGACGAGACCCCAGATAAGGCATAAAATCAACTTTTCAGACATGACTTGCACAACTGTCAAGCCTTACTGTATTTTGGAAGTAACTTTTGAAACCTAATTTGCTGACTGTCCAGCGATAAATGTAAGAAAATATTCGGTTTCGTCCAATAAACGACTGTTTATCGCTACAAAAACAGTGTAAATGTTACAAAATTTGTCATCGCAACGTATATTTACCTCTAGTAGTTTATCGATGGTATTTACGCTGTTATTAAAGCATTTGATTAAGAACCAATTCCGTGAATATTAAACACTTCTATCAACGCCAAAGAGAAATTGAGTATACTGGAGAAAGGAAAGAAACAGTTATGGTGAAAATATATACTGCATTAGGCTATGATGCTTTCCTCAATTTGCTTAGGGACTTGGAAAAGGCAGAAGAGCCGATTTTTCTTCTGTTTACAGCATCAAGAGGCCCTAAAGGCAAATCTTGGAATTCTGAATGTGAGAAAGGTAAGTCCGTGTGCATTATTATCTCTTTTTCTATGTGACCAGCTAATGTTGTAGAATACGTTTTCATATTTAATTTATTCCTGATAATTTTATGTAACAAATAAATGAGGACTAAAAGTGGTAAACGTTTCCCAAAAGCAAAAGTGTTGGGAAACCGCAAAAAACTGTTTTTCTACATGTGTGGCACTTACAACGTTTACGATTTTCACTCACCCTCAACGTGAAATCTCTTTTGGTACCTTAAATAACATTTTTTTCAATTTATTGTTAGAGAATTTCAGTAACCTCGCTTGGCACTTCCATCGTTCACCAAATCAGCCTGCAGGGAGGGACGTTGACACTCGCGACCTCTTTACACGCCCTTTTGAACTACTTAGAGGGCTACCAGCCACTTTTCACGTTTACCACATTATAAAGCATGGCACATTTCACAGTTTAACGTGAAAAACGGTGTTTCAATTTTTTTGGCACTTACATCGTTTACCACTTTTAGTCTTCAAATATTCATGGCGTAACTAAAAACATATCTCCACACCTCTAGGTAGGATTGTGGGAGAGAGACTGGCAGTCGGGAGATAGGCCAAGGCCCTTACAGGGCTGTAGAGCCACGGGTTATTATTATAACTGAAAACATTGTTCTCGCCCGATACCATACCGAAGAAGAAAAATCCCAAATGAAATTGCCACTTAGCCTTGCTTATTTCAGTGGTGGTATATGTATAAATTTTGCCGCTTGAACCCGGGGCCGTTGACTGGGCGAGTTCTAGCTGTGAAATTGTCTCAGCCAGAG
Source organism: Lepisma saccharinum (assembly GCF_977018435.1). Lineage (NCBI taxonomy): Eukaryota > Metazoa > Arthropoda > Insecta > Zygentoma > Lepismatidae > Lepisma > Lepisma saccharinum. The sequence goes on from NC_139237.1 coordinate 68,340,495, forward strand.
CCTCCGAGATTCGTGTACTTCGTGTCAGTAGCGAAGCGTAGTCTTACGAAGGAGGCAAGCAATGTTTCAGTACAACAAAACATGTAGTACAACGACATGCCGAGGGGAAATATTCAAGGTTTATAGCCTCATTTACCCAGTCGCTGGATTTGTCAAAATATCGTAATAAAGTGACTGTACTAAAAATAAACCATATGATCCGCAAACGTCACATTTACTTTTTAAAAAAAATCCAGGTAACGTTATTCATATGATATTAAACGTTTTGCATATGCGAACTTTCCGCATACGACTAAAGGGAGACGGAATTTCTTACTTACTTATTAGTACCTTTATTTGTTCATTATTATTTAATATGGTCAAACGGTGACCAAACCGATTTAGATAAAAAAAAAATGGGAATCATTTGTTTATTTTACGCTGCATGATGTAATTTAGTATTTTTGGGCACCCTTAAAACCGCATTGGAGTAACTTAAACACTAAATAAAAAGTTAAACACAAACAATAAAAAATTCATTTCAAAGCAAAGAAACACATGCATAGACGATGTACTCACCACAATAAATTTCAAACTTTTGGTGTTGGTCGACCCCCTTCCACGATTTTCATTTTAACACTTATCTCTCTCGAGCTAAACGAAGCAATTTTCAATTACTCAATAATACACCCGCACTTCACATCAACCGTTCCTAAATACGCGTTCATTCCGATAAATTCACAGCACAAAACACGAAGCAACAAACACTCACACTATCCCACGCGCTTTCCACAACTGCAAATGCAAGCATCCACACAAAACACTTTGAAATTCTCTGAAACAACAGAAAGTGATACCAACCTATTTCCTTAATTTTATCCGTCACAAAGGAAAGATATATCAGTTTGGAGATAAAAATTACACGGAGGAATCAGAATCATTTCAGCAGAACGAGTATGTACATTAATATTTAAGTAATAAAGTGTCATTCAATGGCGTGCCCGGCGCGAAGGGGGGGATGGATGGTAGACATAACCCCCTTTTGGCCCAGTATATCTAAGAAAAAATGTCAAAGGAAGGAAAAGATGACAAAATGGGGACCGTAAAAAGACCCTGGGAACACCACTTGCGTCATAATAATAGAACTTAAAACATATTCGGGCCTCCCCGATGGCGCAGTGGTAGTGTCGTCGCCTTGTAATCAAGGGGTTCCGGGTTCAATACCCGGTGGAGGCACAAGTGTTTCAGATCCCATTTTAAACTGTAGGTCCAGTCCCGATTAGCCTTACTGTGCATAAAGTGGACTTAAAACAACAAATCAATCAATCAATCATTAAAACATATTCTTGTGCTCATAATATGCAGAATGTATACGATTTACTTCTATGCCATGTACAAATATCAGTATATAGTTCTTTCTCAGATAGCTTTATTTTCACCCAAAGTTTTATTCAAAAGCAGTCAATTTATTGATTGTAAAATTTGTAAAAGAGATCACTTGAATTACTGCGTAAATAATTTGGCAGTTGCAAACACTGGTAGCGGTGAACACTTCTGGCGTAATTTGAGCTGGACCGACCAGGAAGCAGGGTGCAGGACCAAGGTCCGTCCAATCTTCCCTCCCTCCCTGAGAAAACTCTTCACGGTGGTGCAGAAATTCCACTGCCCCAACTCCCAATGTCAACTTTTTTTACGCGTTTTACATTTCGCGAAATCTAAAATAATTTGTAATATAATATGATATATATGGAATTTAGAACAGTGATAATAACTTCTTTTAGTTATTTTATGACTAACAATTATTATTATATTTGCGATCTTGTTTACGTGTTCATGAAGACAAATATTCGTTACTAGTGTTTGCTGGCAACGTACCCATAGATGAATCCTTCTGCTTTCGGTTGAACTCGGCTATTTTCGGGAATCACGCAAGCTCGGAAAGCACAGCTTTTTGTAGAAGCTTTGTGGACGGGTTCCACCACAATTTCACGCTTCGCCATGTGACTCCTTCGGAGGCCTTATTTTCCCGCAGAACGGCTGCAAGCATTGAGGCTGGTGCTTGCTACAGAGCTGCTGGGGGAGTTTGCGGCCGCATTTTTTCGGGAAATCGAGTGCGATGGAAACTAAATACGGTTAGAACATTAAGTACACTAAATGATATTCGAATTATGCAAGCAGTGCTTGCATTGCTTGTACTATATCTTCGCCTCTGCTTCGTGTATACTCCGTATACGGGCCGCAACCTGTGATGTTAGAAGGACTGATGACTTCAAAGGATTAGTCGTGTGTTTTGGGGAAATACATGTATTTTAATGAGCGAGTTGTTCGAAAAAGAGTTCCTGTAAATGTATATATTTCAGAGTAATAATAATAATTATTATCGCAAATTAAACATAGTTATGTCCAGAGGCCTGCACAAGACCTGGAGCAGACCCGTTCGCGAGACATCGCTCCTGAAATGCCATGCAACCTGCGCAACATCCTCGCTTGAGCAGCTTGTATGCCCACCTGCCCAGATCGTTCCTGGCAGGCATTGTAGACCCGCCGGGTACCCGCAGTCTTACGATACCTAGTAGGTCTCAGTTCGTTCTTTCCATCAACTGCAGACCCCTCCATCTGCATGACGTAGTTGCTTCGAGTAGAAACTGAACCGGGCCCACACCGTTCTGCAGTGTTGCCAACTGCAATAGATTTTCACTACTTAAAAAAGGGAACTCAAAGCTTCGTAAGCCACATCACCAATGAAATGAGATTTACGAATGTTGCTACCCCCCCCCCCACACACACACATTGAAATAGGTTTTCCGTGGCACAGGATCCATAAGTATATGTCGTAAATAACCAATATACGTATATATAGTGATATAGGGCAGGACTGAAACATGTCACGTTCGACGCTGAGGTCGCGAGTCAAACAACACACTGTTCTACTGCGAACACCAGGGCCGTAGCCAGCCAGGGGCATTGCTGTTACCCTCGTTTGGGGGGGGGGGCAAGTACCAACAACAACAACCAACGTAACAACAACAACAATCACAATAATAGTAATAAAGTAGCATGAAAGGCATTATTATCCTCATAAATCACGCAAAAAGGGGGTAGAAGTCGGTTCTCACGCATTTGTGTTGAAACAGAGGATTAGAAATATTTTTTTTCAACACGTCAATTTCACATTAGCTAATAATGGAAAACAAGCACACAAACTGTTTTTGAAAGAAAGAAAGTGCATGATAAATGCATTCCGAATGTACATACATATGGCATGTAAAATTTCCATCTACAATATTTTCTTTTCACATGGAGCGACGTATTACATAATTAATTCATCCAACTTGTAACAAACCAACATTAATAGCAAATAATATCACGGGCCGCCATAGCATTCTCTGTTTTAAAACTTTTCTCACTTAGATCGTTCGGCGCTCAGGGCCGACTCCCGCTACCCCTTTGCTACGGCATTGAACTTGATGAGACTTGTACTTTAATGTTTGACCCCCACCCTGACCCCTCCGCTAGACAATTTCCGTCCAAGGTTGTGAGCAATGCACCCTGCCCCCTCTGGTTGCGCCACTGCGTGCCTGGTTAAGGCACCATGCAATGAAAAACAATTAGTTTTCAGTGAGGAGATTTTTGTTTGCTCGATCATTCATATAGATAAATGAAACTGTAATATTGCGTGCATTTCCTGGCAATAAGATAAAAACTGCTTACGCTGAACTGAAATCGCTAAGTATATAAATTCTCCTTGGAGAAGAAGCTCCTCCTAGGACTTCGTAGGATTTAGTAGCTACGTAAGTAGGCAACACTGGCTGCAGCCGTCCACGTGGTGATGAAACACCTGGAGCGACACCCTGCCGGAGGGCTGTTTCCTTCCAGCAGGTTTTGCAGGCGCCCGGGTCTTGTTGAATGCCCAGGTACCTTGTAAGCGCAGAGCGCCTTGAAGACCAAGAACCCGGGTAAAGACGCAAGTCGACTCGTTGCCGTGGGCAGGCGAGCAGGTAAACCTGTTATCGCGTGCAAGTGGGCAGTGGGTAGGTAAAAGGCAGACTATGCTGGCCTCTAGTTATGTCCTGATCAGTTACAAATAAATTTATGCGTTTATATGTAATACAACGTTTAATTACGTGTTATTAAAAAAAAGTGTGTTCAACCAGTGCGAAGTACGACATTTAAGAACTTCTGTATAGTAATGTTAATTACACGGATGCTGAAACATTATATTCCTTTATTTAAGAATTGACAATCTAGAGAAAGTCTCCAATTTTGTTAATTTTCGGTATACTAACTAATTTTGGCCTCCTAATCACGAATCTGTTGTAAAAAACCGGGGGTCACGTCTGGAAATTGTACATTTTGATGAAACATTGTTCGTTAGCCCCAAAAACCATCCACGGGTAGCCCCACAAACCATTGACATTAGCCCCAAAAACCATCCACGGGTAGCCCCACGAACCATTCACATGAGGTTAGGTTAGTCCTGTTAGGTTAGGTTCCATTAGCACTCATAACAGTGATGAACAATATATCGTTGAGGGTAACCTAAGTAATTGAGGGTAAGAATTGACGAGGGGAAGAATTGACGAGGGGAAGAATTGACAATATAGATAAAGTCTCCAATTTTGTTACTTTTCGGTATACTAACTAATTTTGGCCTCCTAATCACGAATCTGTTGTAAAAAACCGGGGGTTACGTCTGAAAATTGTACATTTTGATGAAACATTGTTCGTTAGCTCCAAAAACCATCCACGGGTAGCCCCACAAACCATTGACGTTAGCCCCAAAAAACCATCCACGGGTAGCCCCACGAACCATTCACACGAGGTTAGGTTAGGCCTGTTAGTTAAGGTTCCATTAGCACTCATTTCACCCCTAAATTCATCGAAAAAATAGGGTTCGTACTACAATTTAACATAAATCATTTTCTTGTAAATCAACTGCGTGGTTGGAAACAATGACAGGAGATTACATTTTCGTTCGAAAAACTACGCATATACACCTATATATATATATAAAAAAATTCAATCGGCTTTTTTTCAAATTTTCAGACGTGACCCGGTTTTTTCCAACAGATTCATGGTTAGGAGGCCAAAATTAGTTAGTATACCGAAAATTAACAAAATTGGAGACTTTCTCTATATTGTCAATTCGCTCCTTCCTTTATTTAACACGAAAATATGTTGATAGATATTCACATGTCCGTATTATTGCTCATACGTTGTCTGAAATGGTCAGTGGTCAGAAGTAGCGAGCTACTTGTAGCGTCACTACTGTAGCTAGCTACAAAATTTGTAGCTGTAGCTGTAGCGACGCTACATTTTGAAAATTGTAGTTGTAGCGGTAGCGAAGCTACAAAATTCCTGTAGTTGTAGCGAAAATTTCGCTACAGCTACATTTTTTCTCAGCATTTTGAGGTGAATTTTGAATGTGGCAACAGTGTCAGAAAAATCGACAATAACCCTTAATTTTGCAGGAGGTTCATAAAGACAGTCTATTAGAGATACAGATTATCTAGATTGTAGATTATAGATGTCTACTTAATTTATTTAATTAGTATCTGAATAATTCATATATCCAGATAACTAACTGACATACGTGTATATGAATATATTCTGGCTAACAGCTACGTTTCTTTAGCTGCATCGCTATTTTGGGGAGAAACATGCCTCGATTGCTGCACCACTGGAAAAAAGTGCCTCGTTTGCTTCACCCGCGGAACAAATCCTGTGGATATTCATGGTGTAAGACACACCAAAATGTCATTAATTGCTGTGCAAGACACAACTTGCAGTGCAAAAACGAGCGATGGATTTTCCACTGCACTGACAAGGGCTCAGTACGTTAACAGCATTGATCATCGTCAGTATATAGGATCTCACCAGCAAGAAATTATTGTTACATGAATGATAGAGTTTCTGGAATTACAATTATTTTGGGATAGTAATTGTTCACAAATTTTAAAATTACAATACGTTTAGAACACTCAGGTTTACACGACAGTTTCCTCAATATTTTTTTCATATTGCAAAAAGTATGTACGAGTTATTGACTTTCCTGCAGAAATGACAATTTTCTTTAGTTAATATACATAGTTTTCAAATTTATGTATTTCTCCTAGTTTTAAGTCACTTTTCTGTAACTTTTGATAATCATGACATCATCATCATCATCATCCTTCGCTGTTTCCTGCCTCTGGCTGGGTCGGCATAGAAGTCAAGCCTCTCCATGTTTTCCTGGTGTTTCACCACTCCTCTCTTTTCAAGGTGATCCAATCTTGTCCTCTTCTCCTAACACTCTCCACTATCTGCTCTTTTCACCGACATCTTGGTCTCCCCCTTGGCCTTATTCCCACTCCATGTGCATTGTAAGCTCTGGTAGTCTTTCTGCATCCATCCTCTTCATGTGTCCGAACCATCTCATCTATGCCTGATCTATTCTGTCCTGAAGCTTCACTACACCCACTGTCTGTCGGATCTCCTCATTTCTTATTCTATCTCTTCTAGTCTTCCTCAAAAGACTCCTTAAAAATTTAATCTCCACTGCCTGCATATTTTCTTTGTCTATCTATGTCATTGTCCAAGTCTCTGCTCCATACATAATTATTGGCATATAGTATGTGTTATATATTACCTTCTTGCATTTCATAGGTACATCCCTGTTCCATATTAATCTTCAAACGCTTTGATGTAGTCCACCGCCCATTTGTCCTCTTCTGTTTACCTCCTCATCTATTCTTCCACTTCTCTCAATCAAGACAATGAGGATGAATGGTTTATTTAATTATTCTCTTATCTATAGTCGCTTTCTGCCACTTTCGGCTAATTGTGAGAACGAGGAAGAATGATGAATGATGAGCAGTGCGAGAAATGGAGGAGCAGGAGGATCTCATCCTCCCAACTTGGCGTCTTTCCTAGTTTTTGTTTTGAGTCCATTTTATGCATAGATAAGCTGATCGAGACTGGATCCTAACCACTATGTGCCTCCGCTGGGTATCGAACCTGGGGCCCTTTGGTAGTCAAAGGGCTCCAGGTACTTTTCATTCAAAATGATGACTTCATATCAGTCTAGAAAAAATGAAATATTTATTCTCAAGAAAAATATGTTTATGTGAACATAAATACGTAATCCTACCAAATTTTGTGTGTGTATAGTTGTAATAATTAATTTGGATAAGTCCTAATTGCAATATTCATATATCAAATTTGAATTGATATGCCACTTGCATAGGTTTGGTATTCTCACATACTATAGTAAAAATAAGTAACTGAAGTAACACTGCTATCAAAATTATGGAATGACTGGAATCATGATAATAAATAACAGAATCTACCTACCAGTAGTAGGGGATTTTTTAATACCCATACGGTTTTCATTTTTTTATGCAGAAGTAGCGCAAAAAGTAGCGAAGTAGCGAGTAGCGAACAGGAGTAGCGTAGCGAGCTACTTTTTGGTAAATGTAGCTGTAGCTGTAGCGAAGCTACATTTTGGAAGAGTAGCTGTAGCTGTACCGAAGCTACTTTTAAAATGTAGCGTTCTGATCACTGGAAATGGTGTTGTTCAAAGTTCAAAGTCACGTCTTAAACATCTTATTAATATTCACTTACTTCTTCAAGCTATGTTCCGGTTTACAAGAATTATGATCATGATGGTATACATCACGTGAAAGGACTTTGTTTAATTTAAATAACATATTTCGCAAATACAGTGGATAATTTTGTACCTTTGTACTCAGTAATGGATGTTATATTTTCCCTTTGTCGATTATTTCTGTCAAAGGCAGGAAGAAATTTTTATTATTATTGCGATGTAGTTAGCGAACTATATAAAAATGTGTACTTGTGTCACCAGCATTTAAGGGAATTGGAAATGTAGAACGAAAATCTGTAGACAAGTTGCTAAAGTGAACATCTACTAGTATATAAGGCATAACGATTCGTTTCGTATACTTGCACAGTCATGTTACATGTTATTTCATGTAACCTATTTGCTTTATTTGTCCTCCTCCGTGGCCGGACGGTCTAAGGCATCATGCTTTGGGAGGCGGCTGCGGGACGGCATGAGTTCGATCCCGGGTTCAGTCTCCGGAATTTTCGGCCTGTGTATAGGGCCGGTGGCAACCCACCATCGTGAGGAAATTGGGGAGCTCCGAGTGAGTGAGCGTAATCCGGTCGCGAAGTCCTACAACGGCTGGGGGTCGGTCGGGCCGACCACCCGGCCCCCTAGTCTGGCTGCAGATCTCCACGCCCCCTTGGTGGCCCGCGTGGGAGGGAGGCCAGCAGTCGGTAGGTAAGCCTTGGCCCAATATTGGGCTGTAGCGCTATAGGGTTTTTATTTGCTTTATTTAAATTTATGCTCTAAATGTCTCAAGTACAAGGGGAAAATATAATTATCAGCTTATATGTCAGCGAATTTTGCATAGTACGATTTCAATACATTGTTAGGGATGAATGAAACACACGAGAACTTATGCCGTATCCTGAAAAACAACCTGTCTCTTGATTTTTACCATATCTAGCTTGTCGACCGAAAAAGGATATAATTATGTATAAGGATTTTAGAATACAAAATTCTTCTAACAATAATCTCCTGATAGAACATGAGGTTTTTATTGTGTTCTGCTTTTTGCTTGGTCTTCTTAATTGAAGTAAGTTGCTTCCATTAATATTATCATTTTTCGTGTGATCGTAAATCCATTTTCATAGGCTTGAATTACTGTTAGATCATTTAAGGTTAGTGTCTGTTCTTAGCATCCATGTATTTCGAATAGGTTAGGCTAGTTACGTTTGTTGCATTAGTATGTGTACATTTTTTCTCTTTGCTTGATGTATAGCTTTTAATACGAAAAATGATTTAAAATATTATATGTAACCTACAACCAAACCATTCAAACTTGTGCGGCCAAAATTCATTCAAATTACACATGGCGATTGAGTTTTCAAAGTTGGAAAGTTTATTTAATACGAAATTCCAATCTTACAAGCTCTTTTCTCAATCTTCGGTATGTAAACTTTTACAAAATTATCTTGCATGCATAACTTGAATCGTAAGTGTTTATTCCACACCAATTCAATAGCAATTATACACTAACGATGATAATTCTTTACGAATTTATAGCAAGTTCCAAATTTAGGATAAAATTTTATCTATATCGCCTTTTTTCCCTTGGTAATTTTTTTTAAAAAAAGTACATTACGCAGAACAGATTTTGCTTTTATCAATATTATTTACATATTTTCTAATCCGTATAACATTTGAAATGTTCTTCAGGTGAAAGCAACGTTCTGAACGAATAAGAAAGGACGATTCAGTCAGAAAAATAAATATTATACTCTTTTAATGCACTTTGTTAAATGTTATATATGGACTATACTTGACTAATCCTGTGACGTCACGGAAGCTGGTGTGAGGCCTGTATATTAGTATCTCGGAGGCCCCGTCTCAGCCCACCATCCGCCAATGGAAATAGTCTTAAGAAATTTTCAGGATAATTTATAGTTAGGGACCTCGACTTTTCGGTGTTATTTATTCCAAAACGTATTATTATTACTATCATTTTTACTTTCTGGTGTTATTTTTCTCAATTTTTTTTAATTTTAGCACAACTTTGTGCCAAATGTACCTAAAATCTTCAAACACCCCCACAAACTTATGTGTAAATTATACTATATCCATATTTGTAATGTTATTAAAAGTAAAAAGAAATTACTCAATTAAAAATATATTATTATTATTATTATTATTATTGATTACATAAAGGAAATTAATTTGTTACTTTATCTCTAAGAGAGAGAAAGCATTCAATACTTACAACTACAGTAATGTGTGTGTGTTTTCGATATTAATCTTAGTAAAGTATATTTAAAATTAAAAGTAATTGGTTATCTTGGGTGTGTTATAACAAAAACTCTCCCCTCCCGGAAATGTTGGTGGGGGATTTTTGATGCCAAGATTGTTGGTGAGGGGGATATCCCCTCCGTCCGTCCCCCCAGGATTTCGCACCCTGACATGACCTACAACACCTGTTCGTGACAGTGTGATTACGTTGAAATTAACACTTCTACACACTGGCGTACCCAGGATTTTCGAAGGGAAAACCCAATTTTGCATTTTCCTGCTTTATACTAATTTTTGATGGTCCCAACATAGCAAAATATAAAATTTTCCTCGATTTTGCATTTTCCTGCATTTTAAGATTTTTCAGCTTGGTCCCTGAAAAACATAAAATTGAGGTTTCACTACTATTTTCAGTAGTCAGTCCTCAGTTTGCTATGTTTTCCTACCTTTGACGTTCTTTCTCTAAGAATATTCGGCCAAAAGGGGGTTACCCCCATCAACCCTTCCTTGGACACGCCACTACAAACCATGGTTTATCTAGGAAACTAGCTTGCAGTTAATTATAGTGTGGTATTTGAAAAAAAAAACAGTGGGGGAAATTCCGGTAACCATTTTTGAAGAGTCAAGAAATTATAACCAACCTGGTTGTTTTTTAAACTAACCAAAACTAATAATTACATTTTAAAAAGGCTCACTGTGACTCAGTATTTCTATTATTTTACTTCTTGAGTTAATGATGGAGATGAAGATAAATGATGAACAGATTAAACGGATAATAGGACGAACACAATCATACTACATCTATGTGCATTGAGCAGGGTTGTTTGAAGCTGGGACCTCTGGCTTCTCAGCGCGTGAAGATGATCCCTGCGCCACAGTAACTGTCTAAGCCTTTTGTATAGAATACAGATATCCTGATGCGCTTTTGTTTTCATTATAGCTGAAACAGCGATTGAAGAGGCTGCACACTTGGCTCCAAAGGACTCCCGTCTTGTGTATGTGCAAGTTGGAAATAAAGCCACGTAAGTTGCGTGACAAAAACAAGTTTTGGTTACAACCAGCTGCAGATGGTGCCGAGGCCGTGTCCCAAAGGTGGAAGACCGTACTTGAAGCGAGCATCCTCCAAGTATGGTCTTGGAGTGCGGTCTTGAAGTCGTGGACTGGAAGTGAAAGTCTTTCGAATTGCACTTCGACTGCAGCGTCAAATACGATCAGTAGATAAAACTGAGTACTCGTTGTTTTCCCCACGTTTTAAACACTTGTTTTTCACCATAGAAATCACGTTGCATTTTCAAATGTTCATACACATACATTCCACACATTAGAAGCACTTTAACCAACAACTTGCAGACCCATAACGTATATTTAACCTGTGTTGCTGGCTTTCTATCTCCGCGATTTTAAACAAACGAACAACGACTGTGGAAATCACGTGACCGAGTCAGCTTCCATCTGTACTGCGAGCTGTGCACTTGCGTACTCCTGTTCTTGGCGCTTTCGAACTGTACTAGGTGACGTCACTTCCGCCAAAGCAATGCTTCAAGTACGTACTTCGTACCTTTCGGACAGAGCCCGAGACGGCCTTGTAAAAAGCGAGACGAGAGCGAGACAAAACCTTTCGAGACTTGTCGAGATTAGAACGAGATCGATACAGACCGAGACGAGACCGAGTCCGAGACTCTCGGTCACGTTCGAAACTTTGGATATCGTAAGCGACTCGCTGCCTGTTGTTTACAGGTAATTTTGCTTAGTGTGCGTGGTTACATATATTCAGGATAAAATTCAGTTGTTGAGGGTTCGTAGCATCGAAACAAGGAGTCAAACAGAAGAGACGTAAATACGATTATTTTTCTTTTCTTAACGACTTCATATGCCGTGAAAGTTTGTGCTGTCACATGCTACATGATAGTTTCAGAACGAAGCGGGACAAAATATAATTTGGTTATGCTTGTAATCAATGCAGCATTTCGAACCGAAACGACACAAGCTATTTTACCAGTCGAACGCAGGCTTGTTCGGCCTGTAATGCCGGTACGGTGTAATAAGTTGTCGCTTCGCTGATTGGCTCCTTCTCAAGCGCCATGTTTCGTGTGTCGCTTGGGTCTGTAATCTGGGAGATTTCAGATAGGCGACGCACAACAGGGAACAGCAGGTCGGTAGGTGCCGGGACTTGCCCCGAGTTGATACCTTCCTGGAGATGAGGCCTGCTCGAGAAAATGTTTATAAAGTACGACGCCGCGCCACTGTGTGTGTGTGTATATATATTATATGTGTGGGGGGAGGAGATATAGTTTTGAAAATGCAACAAAGTGAGTATTTGTTAAATTTTCCAGCCAAAGAATGAGATATTTAAAGGGAGTTATACAGGGTGTCATTTTAATGGCGCCCACGGACCACGGAAACGTATAGAGGACATCAAAACAAACAACTTTTCTCAGTAACATTTTTCTCGTTGGTGCGTCATTTCGGCGCTACAGTCGTTCAAAAAGCCCGTTTTGCCGCCTGAATGCTGGCAACCACACACAACATTTGATTGCATTTGTGGCGTCATATCCCGTCGTGAAGCGATGCGTTCCAGGGTTGCCAGGAACACACATACTCTGTGAAAAATGACATAGCTACAATCAGCCACATTATGTACCGTAACACAAAACGAGAAAACACGTTCTGTAACCTAACAGGAAGTAAACAAACGATACGAAAAATGGTAGAAAGAAAATAAAATTCAAGTGGAAGTGGTCATATCGAATTTTGTCTCAGCTTACATGTCAAATATTTGCAAATCTAGTTACCAAGTTGGCATCTACAATTTAGTCTATCCACTTCGTCCTTCTGATACTAATTGTCTGTGACACACTGAACAGATGACAAAATAGAAATGAAAGAACTCAAAATTCCAAACGTAAGCAACAGATAATATAATGTATATTCAGAGCATTATGAGCCAAGTGGTAAAAATGATTGAAAATACAGGGATATAAGTAGTAGTAAAACTACAAGCTCTAAGACGACTATGTGTTTATCTATGCACCGGATACACATGTAATAGTTTGCATCTGTGAACAGGGCAGTATATTCGGTACTGATTCATCATTAGATTGTTACTGTGGTTGTACGTGTTTTAGTTGTAATGTAACGACGTGAACCTCGGATACTTCCGTTATCAGCACAAAAGTACCGCATGGCATCTGGACACAAACCTGTAGATATCAACCTTGCAACGAGATTTGCAAATATTTAACATGTAGTTGGGCGTAAACAGCCACGTGTAAGCTGTAAGTCCAATAAAATTTATAGTTCTTGATATTTTAGATGTAGGCTGAGACAAAATCCGACATTGACATTTCATTTTGAATAAGATTTTTACCATTTCTCGTATCGTTGGTTCACTTCCCTCTTCCCCTGAGATGACTGCTGATCTTCTGGCTGGTAGGCTATGATGTTCGGTCTGCTGGACCCGTTTCTCGCTTCGTTTTACAGCTAATAATGTGGTTGGTAGTTCGTCATTTTTCACAACATTTGTGTGTTCCTTGCAACCCTGCCGTGCGCTGTTTCGCCGGAGGATATGACGTCACAGGTACGATCAAATGTTGTGTTGGGTTGCCAGCATCCAGGCGGCAAAACGGTCTTTTTTGAACGGCTGTAGCGTCGAATCGACGCACCAACGAGAAAAATGTTACTGGGAAAAGTTGTTTGTTTTGATGGCCTCTATACGAATCTGTGGTCCGTGGGCGCCATTAAAATGACACCCTGTATAAAGAACTAACCATCTGGTATAACTTGATCTATAACTTATAACTGAAATTCTATAAAAAGGGGACGGGGCCAGTGGCGTACCGTCCTACATTTTTGAAGGGGGTACAGTACCCCCTAAATCCCTGATCCAACCTGTGCCCATTGTAACCCCCTCATGTAATCTGACAGTAGCAAGGTACTGTTGTTCAAAGAAACTATTTTTTAGTGGCTCTTCAAAGAAATTACATTTTAGTAGCTAGACACAAAAAGTTATTTTGTTTACAAACATTATCTTCCTTTCGAAAAGAATTAAAACCACTGTAAACCTATTGTACTATACATTGTGGTACCAGTTTGTTCATTTGATCTGTACTCTGAGAAAACTTTTCTAAGGGCATGAAAATGAGTGTAAAAGGTTGATTATGATAAAGTTTGGTTTTAGAAAATTAAAATCTTCAGCTTCTCTGTCAAGGGGGGGTACACAATTCTAAAGAAGTAATGGATTGTAAGATAAGATATAAATATGCTTCAGAAGAGTAGCGTTGAACTTCACTTTCGAATTTTTCAAATGGAATTTTCAGAAACTACGAGTATATAATTCCACTACAAAATATTACTTACATGTTATCGAAACTATACGGTAAAGTTTGAATATTTTTTTTTCAATAATAAGTTTCAGAAAATAAATTTTACATCGGAATGAGTAAATGAGAAAGCTTGTTCTGAGCTAATTTTTAACAGAAAAAGAGTACGAAATGGGCAAAATTTATCAAGTCTAAAAATTCAACATTCGAAACTGAACAACTAAATATACCTCTGCCTAATTCTGACAATTTATGGATATGGTCATTCGACGTTCTTCTACACAATTATGTCGGAGAAATAGGTGACTATTATTGCATTTTAATGCAATTCCCTGATGCTAAGAAATCGTTAGGTTTTGTCGATTTTCTACACCTACCAATAATGGGACAAATCAAATGAGACTGACGCATCACAGACATCAAGGATGGTAGAAAGACCATGAAATTTTGTTTACTAACTTCAATAAAACCATAAGAAATAATAAATATTTCATAACTATTTAATAACAAAAGTTCATTTTTCAAGTCACTCTTGGTCAAAATTTTCTTTGTGCGATTGTCACAAAAGATGTTATTGTGGATTTTTACTACTTCCGAAACATAAATTAAAGCTTTTCATATTCCGTATGAAATTCCGTTCATATTTTCATCACTTTGCTCACAAATAAAGCACAGAAAATACCATGGAATTTTAACAAATAAATAATTCGTAGATATTTCTATGATCCTGCGCAGCCAAGTTGGAATAATGAAAAGCAATAGAATGAAACGACAGACTGAAATACTCCCATCGGTTTATGTCTTATTTAGTATTTAGCAGCTAATGTCTTCAGTTTTTCTGGATCTCCCTAATTTGTTTCTTAACTTTGTCAGAGGATGTTTGGAAAAGTATAGTTAAACCTATCTGTAGAGATTATGTTGAAAATAAATACGGTCCTGACATACGGTCTCAGTTTCACCTCGAATTTACATAACTATGCTAGTTATTCAGACATAAAAAGCGGATATCTACCTGATTATTGACAGATAAGTCACATATTTTGTTTATCCTAATTGCAATTATCAGTCAGTTCAGTTACTGGACCTAAAATAAACTTTGACAAAATTTTGAGTCGAGACCGAGACGAAAATGAGAGCAAACATTTACAACAGGTTTTAAAAACATATAACATATCTTTAAAATAACCATAAAATTCTCAATAAATATATAGCCTAAATAGAAAAAAAAACTCTTTATGCGAATTTTGCATTATAAAACAGGAAACCCATGTTTGCTGTTCTAAAATCGTATATCCGATGCTCCCCTACACATACTTACACCCCCCCTCCACCACACACACACACACACACACACACACACACCCCACACACACACACACACACACACACACATATATATATATAATGCGCGCATGTGTGTGTGTGGTACTCGAATTTTGTACCCCCTCAAATGGAAAACATTCCTGCGCCACTGGACGGGGCTACGATGAGATTAGATCCGAGCTTGCACATAATTCCGGGACCGCTGACGTCATAACACACCTAATTTGATATATGCAAGCAGTAATGTAAGCGTAACAAAAAAAAAAAATTTCCATTCTGTGGATACTATCTGCCTAAATCGAATACAATAAAAGCAAGGGGAGTGTAAGACACCGAAATTTCAAACTCCCTTCCACGTCGGACTACATTTTGCAGACTAGCGAGGTTCTGGCATCTGGGCTCTTGCTCTCTGCTTGTGGATTTGTGATTGTCTTTTCATCCATTTCATCTTATCACCATTCATCCTCATTTTCGCGATTAGTCAAAATTGGTAGAAAAAGCGAAGAAAAATCAATCAATCATCAGTATGGGAGATATTACTCCGAAGCGGCAAGCGACATATATCGCTCGAGAACGAGCCAATTAGTAGCAAGGTTCCACATTCGCAGTGGCGTCACAAGGCGCATAAAACTGCATTTGATTGGTTAGTCTTATACGAAAAGCGACACGTGCAGCTCGTCGCTTGAATGTGAACGCTCCTTACGTGAATGGCTTTTCACAAGTTTGCGATTATTTATTTCAGATGGGAGGACCCGAAATGTTTCTTCCGCAAGGATCCTGTCGTTCAGTTGCAGGCTCTGCCAACACTGTTTCTTTGGGGAAGCCGGCTGAAGTTACAGGAAAGGCAGTGCAGTGAACTAGAATCACTGAGAAAATTTTTCGAGGCAGCATCTAGGACAGCAGAAGACACTCCTCGGCAAGAATATGTGGAATATGTTCAGACGCAAGATAAATCTTAGGCGATAGAAAAATGGGGGACACTTCTTTCCAATAATTTCAAACTATACTTGGAACAATGGAGTGCTAACTATAATAGGGCTGGATCAAGAACTTGCGAACAATTTGAAAACAAACCAAACCACGAAGCACTTCAATTCTGAAATTGATCTACAAGTAGAATTTTCTCTCCTATCTAAGTATTGTACAGATGTTCTGATGGTTGTGTTAAGCTTAATATTAAATGAGAATACGTAACTTGTAGAGTAGAGGACACTTTCAAAAAATTACTCTATAATTGTATTGAAATCGAAAATTAAAATGCCTAAATATTAATGGTACTACCATAGAAATCGTTAAGAATTATTCATTTTATTCTTTGATACATAATTGATTATATACTCGGCTCACTACGTATAATAATGTTTATATAGCGGATAACAAACGATTCATCAGTGAATACACTGCCCGACCTAAAGTGCAGGTACTAATTAAACATCAAATAGTTAATGCACAAACCGATCCTTTCCCTAAACAGCCGCCCCCTGAACGGAGTGGTTAGCACATCGCATTACGACGACAGGAGTCCCGGGTTCGAATCCCGGCCTGGGCATGAAGTTTGTAAGTGTCCAGTCATCACTATTATCAGTCATTCCCATTCTCGCAAATTAGCCAAAGGTGGCACAAAAAGCGAAGTAAAATAAAGCAAATCAATCAATCAATTGAACCTTTCCCTGAACACAAGTGAAAACAACAAAGCAGCGAAATACGATTAGAAGTAAAATCCCCTGTGATGGCACACTTGCCATTCTCTTGAGACTTTCAAAAACGATTTCAACCAAAGCGACTCGTGTTGGTTTCACTTATATGGAAGAAGTGTATAAGACCGGTGGCAACCCACCATCGTGAGGAAATTGGGGAGCTACGAGTGAGTAGCGTAACCCGGTCTCAGAAATCTCCTGTAGCGGCTGAGGGTTCGACGTGCTGACTCCATGTCACCCAATTACCGGTTGAACATCTCAACACCTCTAGGTAAGATTGTGGGAGAGAGACTGACTGTAACATGGGGCTTTATATGATGAAACAGAATTATATTCTGGCGACATTAGTGACATCATCGTAAGTTTATTACGCAGTGTACAATAAATAGCATAAGTACAGGATAATGTATGTTTATTACTAATTTATAAACACGTTAAAATACGAAACACTCCAATTTCCTCGATATCTATCATCATTTCTCCCTCTTTCTTCCAAAGACCCTCTTTCATATATTCCATTGTTCCTTCCTACGTCTCTTCTTTCTGCACCTGGTCTCTGATTTCTAACGTCCATTCTTCTTACATCAAATTCCTGTCTCCTGAAATTTGTTTTTGAACGCCTTTCTTCTTCTGAATGTTGCCTCTTTCCATAGAATCTTTCTTCCTTATCGTTCCAGGAATTCTGAGTTTTTCTTAGTACATCTTTGTTTCTTAGATATTCAATCAAATAATTCCACTGTTTTTATCTTAACCGATGCTATAGCTCTCTGTATTCTTATCGGCAATGTTGTGACTACTTGTTTAACCAGATCCTCTTCACTGCATCTTTCCTTTAGGTTTTTGAAGCTTCTAAGAGTCTCCAATGTATGTTCTTCCAGGCTGTGGACTTTTGACCAATCTACATATCTTCTTTTTAATGCTTCTTGTTGCCTTTCCTTTATGTCTTCATTGCAGTAGTAATTCACGAATTTTCGGCTGAACTCCTTAAAATTTCTGAATTTGTGCTGATTTAGTTCATACCATCGTGCTCCCGACTGTTCAAAACATGTCTGTATGACGTTCAAAATCATTCCTTCGGAGATCCTCATCAGTCTGAATTTGTTGTTAGTTCCCTTATAAACTTTCTGGGACATTTAACAGATATATTCCCGTTGAATTTTGGAAGATGCTGCAATTCTTGTGGCCTAGGTATCCTGGTCCTATAGTTCTCCTCTCTCGGGAATTCATTTTCCATTATGTCTAAGAGCCTTTCACTATTACTTCCCTCTTTGCTACTTTTCCAATTCCTTTTCTTCTGACGTCCTGGTATTCTATATCTCTTATGCTTCTCTTCTTCCTCCGCCGTCGATTCATCGCTTGAACTCTCTTCTCTCAGACCTTTCTTAACATTCGTCTCTTCACTTTCTCGAAACCTAGGTTTTATGTTTCCTTCTTTGACGAATAGCTTTCCTAACTTCCTTTCTACTTCTTCTACTTTCTTTTCTGTCTTCTCTATCCTTGACACTGCCCCATTTAATTTTCTGTCCAATTCCTTTCCCTTCTTATCTGTGGCATTCATTTCATTTCGATTTTCCGCAATGTCCTTCTCCATGCTTATTTATTAGCGAAAAGCATGCAGCCACGTTATAATTGAGATCGCTTCCTAGTTTGCCAGTGCTAATATGGCTCTTGCACTGTGTAAAAACAATGTTCCTTTAGGAATCTTTTTAGATGTAACTTGTAAGCGTATACCATTATATGTTACCCCTTTTTGGTAGGATGTGATATTGTGTAATTCCATATGTAAGTCATTCCTTCGCCTGGTGTTGTAGGCGTGGTAGTACTTATTTGCTGTGTGTGTATTTTGACAAATTTTCATGCTTGTTAGGATTTCATATAGGTATATGCATGGAACTGGCAATATCTGTAATTCCTGAAATAATGATTTGCATGGTGCATCTGTTGGAGCATTTGCTAGAATTCTAACAGCTCTCTTTTGTAGTCTGAATAATGTAATGCTTTTGTTCATGTTCCCCCAGAAAATTATGCCGTACCGTAATACAGAGTGAATGATGCCATAGTATAGTGTTTTTGCTGCTTCTAGATTTACTACATTTCTTACTGTTCTTATCGCATAACAAAACCCACTAACCTTGTTTGCTGTAGCTTCAATGTGTAGATACCACTTTAAATTTTCAGACAGTTGTACGCCAAGAAATTTTATGTTAGATACATATTCTATGTCCTGATCTTGAAAGTTAATTTCTGGAGTTTCACTGCTACAGCTGTTGATTTGAAATCTAATTGCATTTGTTTCTTTAGTGTTTACCACAAGACCATTTTTTTCTATCCACTCCGAGATGTGCGTGATTGTATTCTTTACGTTGTGTTTTAACCGTTCTGTGTTTGTTCCTGCTATAAGAACAGTTGTATCATCAGCAAAGAGAGTTGTGTTTGCATCTTTACAGATTTGTGGAAGGTCATTGATGTAAATTAAAAATGTATCGATTCTTAACACAAGTGTGTGACTTTCTAATCAGGATTGTGTGTGACTCCATTTTACTGTTATTTCCATCGTCACATTCTTTCCCTCTAAAAACATTTATCATCAATTTCTGAAGATAGGTAAATTTTTAAGAATTTAAAATTCGGTGTGTTGAATGGATTTAGTGAATTTTAGAGTCTATTAATGTTGATCCATCAAGGTGCTAGGAGAATGTGCATGTGTTTATGAGAAACAATTAGATGGCGTGGAAAAAATTAGTCATGTTACAGAAAAGTGAAATTTCTATTGCTGGTGCTTACTATTCAAGAAACCCTCTTTCAAGACAAACGATTCTACGATGGATGATACCATTTGGAGACAATTTCGCATTACAGAGTATTCTTTGGAGTGACTTCATGGCCAAGAACTGTCTCAATTCACATCGCTTATTTGTTCTCTAATTTCTCTTCGTGTAATGGCCGGTTAGCTCAGCTGGTTAGAGCGTCGTGCTAATAACGCGAATGTCATGGGTTCCATCCCCACACTGGCCAGGTTCATAAATCTTATATTTTTCGATATGTTCGATGTTCAATGTAAAAATAATGGTACGAAGTTCTGTATCATATCCAAGTTACACAATGGAGATATTACTGGTATTTTTAAGAAGAGAAAGTTAATCGTTAGAGCGTTTCTTATGCGTTATCCTGAATATGTCTTCTTGATACAACTCTCTGAAATTACAGGATATTTTGACTTCCGTCAAGAAAACGTAAAATTATTTCTGTAATGTTTTTGTCTTTCTGATCCGGAATTTTGCATGACATGGTGATAAAGGGATGTCAATAAATAAAAGATCGTTGGTACACTCCACATGACAATGATATTCTCTGGAGCACTGTGGAATCATATCGACAAACTACGGGGGAAGTTGATTGATTGAAGTTATTTGCACAAGACGGGTATGTCAAGGCACTCACTTGGCCGGTTAGCTCAGCAGGTTAGAGCGTCGTGCTAATATCGCGAATGTCGTTGGTTCTATCCCCACACTGGCCAGGTTCCTAAATCTTATGTTTTCCGATATGTTGATTCACTCCATATGACAGTGATATTCTCGGGAGCACTGTGGAATCATATCGACAAACTACGGGGGAAGTTGATTGATTGAAGTTATTTGCAAAAGACGGGTATGTCAAGGCATTCACTTGGCCGGTTAGCTCAGCTGGTTAGAGCGTCGTGCTAATAACGCGAATGTCGTGGGTTCGATTCCCACACTGGCCATAAGTTTTTGTGAATATATAGAGAACTGATTCTTTCTCTGAAAGCATGATGTAAAGGAGAAACCCAGATCCGATCGAAACTTGAATAGGGGATTGATCCCCTTTGAAGGTATACTCACGCCACCGTCAAGAGGTTCAACAACAATTTCAACTCGTGTTTCCAATAGGTTACATTTATTTAAAATGTATCGATTCTTAACTCAACAAGTGTATGACTTTTTATTCAGGATTGTGTGTAACTCCATTTTACTGATAATTACATCCTCACATTCTTTTCCCATTGACTTGGAAAAAACTAGTCAAGTTTCAGAAAAGTGGCATTGCTATTGCTGGTGCTTACTATTCAAGAAACCCTCTTGCAACACAAACGATTTTACGATGGATGATATCATTTGGAGACAATTTCGTATTACAGAGTATTTTTTGGAGTGACTTCATTATCAAAAACTGCTTGAATTCACATCGTTAATTTTCTTGCTAATTTCTGTTCGTGTAATGGCAAATTAGTTCAGCTGGTTAGAGCGTCGTGCTAATAACGCGAATGTCGTGGGTTCGATCCCCACACTGGCCAGATTCATAAATCTTATATTTTTAGATATGTTGGATGTGCAATGTAAAAATAATGGTACGAAGTTCTGTATCATATCCAAGTTACACAATGGAGATATTACTGGTATTTTTAAGAAGAGAAAGTTAATCGTTAGAGCGTTTCTTATGCGTTATCCTGGATATGTCTTCTTGATACAACTCGCTGAAATTACAGGAAATTTTGACTTCCGTCAAGAAAACGTAAAATTATTTCTGTAATGTTTTTTTTTCTGATCCGGACTTTTGCATGACATGGTGATAAAGGGATGTCAATAAATAAAAGATCGTTGGTACACTCCACATGACAGTGATATTCTCGGGAGCACTGTGGAATCATATCGACAAACTACGGGGGAAGTTGATTGATTGAAGTTATTTGCACAAGACGGGTATGTCAAGGCACTCACTTGGCCGGTTAGCTCAGCTGGTTAGAGCGTCGTGCTAATAACGCGAATGTCGTGGGTTCGATCCCCACACTGGCCATAAGTTTTTGTGAATATATAGAGAACTGATTCTTTCTCTGAACGCCTGATGTAAAGGAGATACCCAGAACCCATCGAAACTTGAATAGGGGATTGATCTCCTTTGAAGGAATACTAATGTCACCGTCAAGAGGTTCAACAACAATTTCAACTCGTGTTGCCAATAGGTTACATTTATTTAAAATGTATCGATTCTTAACTCAACAAGTGTGTGGCTTTTTATTCAGGATTGTGTGTAACTCCATTTTACTGATATTTCCATCGTCACATTCTTTTCCCATTGACGTAGAAGAAACTAGTCAAGTTTCATAAAAGTGGCATTGCTATTGCTGGTGCTTACTATTCAAGAAACCCTTTTTCAACACAAACGATTTTACGATGGATGATATCATTTGGAGAAAATTTCGTATTACAGAGTATTTTTTGGAGTGACTTCATTATCAAAAACTGCTTCAATTCACATCGTTAATTTTATTTCTAATTTCTCTTCGTGTAATGGCCGGTTAGCTCAGCTGGTTAGAGCGTCGTGCTAATAACGCGAATGTCGTGGGTTCGATCCCCACACTGGCCAGGTTCATCAATCTTATATTTTTCGATATGTTGGATGTTCAATGTAAAAATAATGGTACGAAGTTCTGTATCATATCCAAGTTACACAATGGAGATATTACTGGTATTTTTAAGAAGAGAAAGTTAATCGTTAGAGCGTTTCTTATGCGTTATCCTGGATATGTCTTCTTGATACAACTCTCTGAAATTACAGGATTTTTTTAACTTCCGTCAAGAAAACGTAAAATTATTTCTGTAATGTTTTTTTTTCTGATCCGGACTTTTGCATGACATGGTGATAAAGGGATGTCAATAAATAAAAGATCGTTGGTACACTCCACATGACAGTGATATTCTCGGGAGCACTGTGGAATCATATCGACAAACTACGGGGGAAGTTGATTGATTGAAGTTATTTGCACAAGACGGGTATGTCAACGCACTCACTTGGCCGGTTAGCTCAGCTGGTTGTCGACCTCCGTGGCGGAGTGGTTAGCAGAGCGCGCTACAACGCCAGGGGTTCTGGGTTCGAGTCCCGGGTAAGGCATGGGTATTTGAGTTCGTCCAGTTGATAAGAAACAACGAAAAATGTAAGAATTGAAAAGTGTGAAAGTGAGATAAAGAGTGAATGGTGGGGGATACCTCCGTGTAGGGGTTATTTCCTTTATTTAAAAAGAAAGAAAAAAAAAAAAAGCTGGTTAGAACGTCGTGCTAATAACGCGAATGTCGTGGGTTCTATCCCCACACTGGCCAGGTTCCTAAATCTTATGTTTTCCGTTATGTTGATTCACTCCATATGACAGTGATATTCTCGGGAGCACTGTGGAATCATATCAACAAGCTACGGGAGAAGTTGATTGATTGAAGTTATTTGCACTAGACGGGTATGTCAAGGCACTCACTTGGCCTGTTAGCTCAGCTGGTTAGATCGTCGTGCTAATAACGCGAATGTCGTGGGTTCGATCCCCACACAGGCCAGGTTCATAAATCTTATATTTTTCGATATGTTGGATGTTCAATGTAAAAATAATGGTACGTAGTTCTGTATCATATCCAAGTTACACAATGGAGACGGGTATGTCAAGGTACTCACTTGGCCGGTTAGCTCAGCTGGTTAGAGCGTCGTGCTAATAACGCGAATGTCGTGGGTTCGATCCCCACATTGGCCATAAGTTTTTGTGAATATATAGAGAACTGATTCTTTCTCTGAACGCCTGATGTAAAGGAGATACCCAGAACCCATCGAAACTTGAATAGGGGATTGATCTCCTTTGAAGGAATACTCATGTCACCGTCAAAGAGGTTCAACAACAATTTCAACTCGTGTTGCCAATAGGTTACATTTATTTAAAATGTATTGATTCTTAACTCAACAAGTGTGTGGCTTTTCATTCAGGATTGTGTGTAACTCCATTTTACTGATATTTCCATCGTCACATTCCTTTCCCATTGACGTAGAAGAAACTAGTCAAGTTTCAGAAAAGTGGCATTGCTATTGCTGGTGCTTACTATTCAAGAAACCCTTTTTCAACACAAACGATTTTACGATGGATGATATCATTTGGAGAAAATTTCGCATTACAGAGTATTTTTTGGAGTGACTTCATTATCAAAAACTGCTTCAATTCACATCGTTAATTTTGTTTCTAATTTCTCTTCGTGTAATGGCCGGTTAGCTCAGCTGGTTAGAGCGTCGTGCTAATAACGCGAATGTCGTGGGTTCGATCCCCACACTGGCCAGGTTCATCAATCTTATATTTTTCGATATGTTGGATGTTCAATGTAAAAATAATGGTACGAAGTTCTGTATCATATCCAAGTTACACAATGGAGATATTACTGGTATTTTTAAGAAGAGAAAGTTAATCGTTAGAGCGTTTCTTATGCGTTATCCTGGATATGTCTTTTTGATACAACTCTCTGAAATTACAGGATTTTTTTAATTTCCGTCAAGAAAACGTAAAATTATTTCTGTAATGTTTTTTTTTTCTGATCCGGACTTTTGCATGACATGGTGATAAAGGGATGTCAATAAATAAAAGATCGTTGGCAAACTCCACATGACAGTGATATTCTCGGGAGCACTGTGGAATCATATCGACAAACTACGGGGGAAGTTGATTGATTGAAGTTATTTGCACAAGACGGGTATGTCAAGGCACTCACTTGGCCGGTTAGCTCAGCTGGTTAGAACGTCGTGCTAATAACGCGAATGTCGTGGGTTCTATCCCCACACTCGCCAGGTTCCTAAATCTTATGTTTTCCGATATGTTGATTCACTCCATATGACAGTGATATTCTCGGGACCACTGTGGAATCATATCAACAAAATACGGTGGAAGTTGATTAATTGAAGTTATTTGCACAAGACGGGTATGTCAAGGCACTCGCTTGGCCGGTTAGCTCAGCTTGTTAGAGCGTCGTGCTAATAACGCGAATGTCGTGGGTTCGATCCCCACACTGGCCATAAGTTTTTGTGAATATATTGAGAACTGATTCTTTCTCTGAAAGCCTAATGTAAAGGAGAAACCCAGATCCGATCGAAATTTGCTTGAACAACAATTTCAACTCGTGTTGCCAATAGGTTACATTTATTTAAAATGTATCGATTCTTAACTCAACAAGTGTGTGTCTTTTTATCCAGGATTGTGTGAAACTCCATTTTACTGATATTTCCATCGTCACATTCTTTTCCCATTGACGTGGAGAAAATTAGTCAAGTTTCATAAAAGTGGCATTGCTATTGCTGGTGGTTACTATTCAAGAAACCCTCTTTCAACACAAACGATTTTACGATGGATGATATCATTTGGAGAAAATTTCGCATTACAGAGTATTTTTTGGAGTGACTTCATTATCAAAAACTGCTTCCATTCACATCGTTAATTTTGTTTCTAATTTCTCTTCGTGTAATGGCCGGTTAGCTCAGCTGGTTAGAGCGTCGTGCTAATAACGCGAATGTCGTGGGTTCGATCCCCACACTAGCCAGGTTCATCAATCTTATATTTTTCGATATGTTGGATGTTCAATGTAAAAATAATGGTACGAAGTTCTGTATCATATCCAAGTTACACAATGGAGATATTACTGGTATTTTTAAGAAGAGAAAGTTAATCGTTAGAGCGTTTCTTATGCGTTATCCTGGATATGTCTTTTTGATACAACTCTCTGAAATTACAGGATTTTTTTAATTTCCGTCAAGAAAACGTAAAATTATTTCTGTAATGTTTTTTTTTTCTGATCCGGACTTTTGCATGACATGGTGATAAAGGGATGTCAATAAATAAAAGATCGTTGGCACACTCCACATGACAGTGATATTCTCGGGAGCACTGTGGAATCATATCGACAAACTACGGGGGAAGTTGATTGATTGAAGTTATTTGCACAAGACGGGTATGTCAAGGCACTCACTTGGCCGGTTAGCTCAGCTGGTTAGAACGTCGTGCTAATAACGCGAATGTCGTGGGTTCTATCCCCACACTGGCCAGGTTCCTAAATCTTAAGTTTTCCGATATGTTGATTCACTCCATATGACAGTGATATTCTCGGGAGCACTGTGGAATCATATCAACAAACTACGGTGGAAGTTGATTAATTGAAGTTATTTGCACAAGACGGGTATGTCAAGGCACTCGCTTGGCCGGTTAGCTCAGCTTGTTAGAGCGTCGTGCTAATAACGCAAATGTCGTGGGTTCGATCCCCACACTGGCCATAAGTTTTTGTGAATATATAGAGAACTGATTCTTTCTCTGAAAGCCTAATGTAAAGGAGAAACCCAGATCCGTTCGAAATTTGCTTGAACAACAATTTCAACTCGTGTTGCCAATAGGTTACATTTATTTAAAATGTATCGATTCTTAACTCAACAAGTGTGTGGCTTTTTATCCAGGATTGTGTGAAACTCCATTTTACTGATATTTCCATCGTCACATTCTTTTCCCATTGACGTGGAGAAAATTAGTCAAGTTTCATAAAAGTGGCATTGCTATTGCTGGTGGTTACTATTCAAGAAACCCTCTTTCAACACAAACGATTTCACGATGCATGATACGATTTGGAGACAATTTCGTATTACAGAGTATTTTTTGGAGTGACTTCATTATCAAAAACTGCTTCAATTCACATCGTTAATTTTGTTTCTAATTTCTGTTCGTGTAATTGCCGGTTAGTTCAGCTGGTTAGAGCGTCGTGCTAATAACGCGAATGTCGTGGGTTCGATCCCCACACTGGACAGATTCATTAATCTTATATTTTTCGATATGTTGGATGTGCAATGTAAAAATAATGGTACGAAGTTCTGTATCATATCCAAGTTACACAATGGAGATATTACTGGTATTTTTAAGAAGAGAAAGTTAATCGTTAGAGCGTTTCTTATGCGTTATCCTGGATATGTCTTCTTGATACAACTCGCTGAAATTGCAGGAAATTTTGACTTCCGTCAAGAAAACGTAAAATTATTTCTGTAATGTTTTTTTTTTCTGATCCGGACTTTTGCATGACATGGTGATAAAGGGATGTCAATAAATAAAAGATCGTTGGCAAACTCCACATGACAGTGATATTCTCGGGAGCACTGTGGAATCATATCGAGAAACTACGGGGGAAGTTGATTGATTGAAGTTATTTGCACAAGACGGGTATGTCAAGGCACTCACTTGGCCGGTTAGCTCAGCTGGTTAGAACGTCGTGCTAATAACGCGAATGTCGTGGGTTCTATCCCCACACTCGCCAGGTTCCTAAATCTTATGTTTTCCGATATGTTGATTCACTCCATATGACAGTGATATTCTCGGGAGCACTGTGGAATCATATCAACAAACTACGGTGGAAGTTGATTAATTGAAGTTATTTGCACAAGACGGGTATGTCAAGGCACTCGCTTGGCCGGTTAGCTCAGCTTGTTAGAGCGTCGTGCTAATAACGCGAATGTCGTGGGTTCGATCCCCACACTGGCCATAAGTTTTTGTGAATATATAGAGAACTGATTCTTTCTCTGAAAGCCTAATGTAAAGGAGAAACCCAGATCCGATCGAAATTTGCTTGAACAACAATTTCAACTCGTGTTGCCAATAGGTTACATTTATTTAAAATGTATCGATTCTTAACTCAACAAGTGTGTGGCTTTTTATCCAGGATTGTGTGAAACTCCATTTTACTGATATTTCCATCGTCACATTCTTTTCCCATTGACGTGGAGAAAATTAGTCAAGTTTCATAAAAGTGGCATTGCTATTGCTGGTGGTTACTATTCAAGAAACCCTCTTTCAACACAAACGATTTTACGATGGATGATATCATTTGGAGAAAATTTCGCATTACAGAGTATTTTTTGGAGTGACTTCATTATCAAAAACTGCTTCCATTCACATCGTTAATTTTGTTTCTAATTTCTCTTCGTGTAATGGCCGGTTAGCTCAGCTGGTTAGAGCGTCGTGCTAATAACGCGAATGTCGTGGGTTCGATCCCCACACTGGCCAGGTTCATCAATCTTATATTTTTCGATATGTTGGATGTTCAATGTAAAAATAATGGTACGAAGTTCTGTATCATATCCAAGTTATACAATGGAGATATTACTGGTATTTTTAAGAAGAGAAAGTTAATCGTTAGAGCGTTTCTTATGCGTTATCCTGGATATGTCTTTTTGATACAACTCTCTGAAATTACAGGATTTTTTTAATTTCCGTCAAGAAAACGTAAAATTATTTCTGTAATGTTTTTTTTTTCTGATCCGGACTTTTGCATGACATGGTGATAAAGGGATGTCAATAAATAAAAGATCGTTGGCACACTCCACATGACAGTGATATTCTCGGGAGCACTGTGGAATCATATCGACAAACTACGGGGGAAGTTGATTGATTGAAGTTATTTGCACAAGACGGGTATGTCAAGGCACTCACTTGGCCGGTTAGCTCAGCTGGTTAGAACGTCGTGCTAATAACGCGAATGTCGTGGGTTTTATCCCCACACTCGCCAGGTTCCTAAATCTTATGTTTTCCGATATGTTGATTCACTCCATATGACAGTGATATTCTCGGGAGCACTGTGGAATCATATCAACAAACTACGGTGGAAGTTGATTAATTGAAGTTATTTGCACAAGACGGGTATGTCAAGGCACTCGCTTGGCCGGTTAGCTCAGCTTGTTAGAGCGTCGTGCTAATAACGCAAATGTCGTGGGTTCGATCCCCACACTGGCCATAAGTTTTTGTGAATATATAGAGAACTGATTCTTTCTCTGAAAGCCTAATGTAAAGGAGAAACCCAGATCCGTTCGAAATTTGCTTGAACAACAATTTCAACTCGTGTTGCCAATAGGTTACATTTATTTAAAATGTATCGATTCTTAACTCAACAAGTGTGTGGCTTTTTATCCAGGATTGTGTGAAACTCCATTTTACTGATATTTCCATCGTCACATTCTTTTCCCATTGACGTAGAAGAAACTAGTCAAGTTTCAGAAAAGTGGCATTGCTATTGCTGGTGCTTACTATTCAAGAAACCCTTTTTCAACACAAACGATTTTACGATGGATGATATCATTTGGAGAAAATTTCGTATTACAGAGTATTTTTTGGAGTGACTTCATTATCAAAAACTCCTTCAATTCACATCGTTAATTTTGTTTCTAATTTCTCTTCGTGTAATGGCCGGTTAGATCAACTGGTTAGAGCGTCGTGCTAATAACGCGAATGTCGTGGGTTCGATCCCCACACTGGCCAGGTTCATAAATTTTATATTTTTCGATATGTTGGATGTTCAATGTAAAAATAATGGTACGAAGTTCTGTATCATATCCAAGTTACACAATGGAGATATTACTGGTATTTTTAAGAAGAGAAAGTTAATCGTTAGAGCGTTTCTTATGCGTTATCCTGGATATGTCTTCTTGATACAACTCTCTGAAATTACAGGATTTTTTTAACTTCCGTCAAGAAAACGTAAAATTATTTCTGTAATGTTTTTTTTTTCTGATCCGGACTTTTGCATGACATGGTGATAAAGGGATGTCAATAAATAAAAGATCGTTGGTACACTCCACATGACAGTGATATTCTCGGGAGCACTGTGGAATCATATCGACAAACTACGGGTTAAGTTGATTGATTGAATTTATTTGCACAAGACGGGTATGTCAAGGCACTCACTTGGCCGGTTAGCTCAGCTGGTTAGAGAGTCGTGCTAATAACGCGAATGTCGTGGGTTTGATCCCCACACTGGCCATAAGTTTTTGTGTATATATAGAGAACTGATTCTTTCTCTGAACGCCTGATGTAAAGGAGATACCCAGAACCCATCGAAACTTGAATAGGGGATTGATCTCCTTTGAAGGAATACTCATGTCACCGTCAAGAGGTTCAACAACAATTTCAACTCGTGTTGCCAATAGGTTACATTTATTTAAAATGTATCGATTCTTAACTCAACAAGTGTGTGGCTTTTTATTCAGGATTGTGTGTAACTCCATTTTACTGATATTTCCATCGTCACATTCTTTTCCCATTGACGTAGAAGAAACTAGTCAAGTTTCAGAAAAGTGGCATTGCTATTGCTGGTGCTTACTATTCAAGAAACCCTTTTTCAACACAAACGATTTTACGATGGATGATATCATTTGGAGAAAATTTCGTATTACAGAGTATTTTTTGGAGTGACTTCATTATCAAAAACTGCTTCAATTCACATCGTTAATTTTGTTTCTAATTTCTCTTCGTGTAATGGCCGGTTAGATCAACTGGTTAGAGCGTCGTGCTAATAACGCGAATGTCGTGGGTTCGATCCCCACACTGGCCAGGTTCATAAATTTTATATTTTTCGATATGTTGGATGTTCAATGTAAAAATAATGGTACGAAGTTCTGTATCATATCCAAGTTACACAATGGAGATATTACTGGTATTTTTAAGAAGAGAAAGTTAATCGTTAGAGCGTTTCTTATGCGTTATCCTGGATATGTCTTCTTGATACAACTCTCTGAAATTACAGGATTTTTTTAACTTCCGTCAAGAAAACGTAAAATTATTTCTGTAATGTTTTTTTTTTCTGATCCGGACTTTTGCATGACATGGTGATAAAGGGATGTCAATAAATAAAAGATCGTTGGTACACTCCACATGACAGTGATATTCTCGGGAGCACTGTGGAATCATATCGACAAACTACGGGTTAAGTTGATTGATTGAATTTATTTGCACAAGACGGGTATGTCAAGGCACTCACTTGGCCGGTTAGCTCAGCTGGTTAGAGAGTCGTGCTAATAACGCGAATGTCGTGGGTTCGATCCCCACACTGGCCATAAGTTTTTGTGTATATATAGAGAACTGATTCTTTCTCTGAACGCCTGATGTAAAGGAGATACCCAGAACCCATCGAAACTTGAATAGGGGATTGATCTCCTTTGAAGGAATACTCATGTCACCGTCAAGAGGTTCAACAACAATTTCAACTCGTGTTGCCAATAGGTTACATTTATTTAAAATGTATCGATTCTTAACTCAACAAGTGTGTGGCTTTTTATTCAGGATTGTGTGTAACTCCATTTTACTGATATTTCCATCGTCACATTCTTTTCCCATTGACGTAGAAGAAACTAGTCAAGTTTCAGAAAAGTGGCATTGCTATTGCTGGTGCTTACTATTCAAGAAACCCTTTTTCAACACAAACGATTTTACGATGGATGATATCATTTGGAGAAAATTTCGTATTACAGAGTATTTTTTGGAGTGACTTCATTATCAAAAACTGCTTCAATTCACATCGTTAATTTTGTTTCTAATTTCTCTTCGTGTAATGGCCGGTTAGATCAACTGGTTAGAGCGTCGTGCTAATAACGCGAATGTCGTGGGTTCGATCCCCACACTGGCCAGGTTCATAAATTTTATATTTTTCGATATGTTGGATGTTCAATGTAAAAATAATGGTACGAAGTTCTGTATCATATCCAAGTTACACAATGGAGATATTACTGGTATTTTTAAGAAGAGAAAGTTAATCGTTAGAGCGTTTCTTATGCGTTATCCTGGATATGTCTTCTTGATACAACTCTCTGAAATTACAGGATTTTTTAACTTCCGTCAAGAAAACGTAAAATTATTTCTGTAATGTTTTTTTTTTCTGATCCGGACTTTTGCATGACATGGTGATAAAGGGATGTCAATAAATAAAAGATCGTTGGTACACTCCACATGACAGGGATATTCTCGGGAGCACTGTGGAATCATATCGACAAACTACGGGGGAAGTTGATTGATTGAAGTTATTTGCACAAGACGGGTATGTCAAGGCACTCACTTGGCCGGTTAGCTCAGCTGGTTAGAACGTCGTGCTAATAACGCGAATGTCGTGGGTTCTATCCCCACACTGGCCAGGTTCCTAAATCTTATGTTTTCCGATATGTTGATTCACTCCATATGACAGTGATATTCTCGGGAGCACTGTGGAATCATATCAACAAAGTACGGTGGAAGTTGATTAATTGAAATTATTTGCACAAGACGGGTATGTCAAGGCACTCGCTTGGCCGGTTAGCTCAGCTGGTTAGAGCGTCGTGCTAATAACGCGAATGTTGTGGGTTCGATCCCCACACTGGCCATAAGTTTTTGTGAATATATAGAGAACTGATTCTTTCTCTGAACGCCTGATGTAAAGGAGATACCCAGAACCCATCGAAACTTGAATAGGGGATTGATCTCCTTTGAAGGAATACTCATGTCACCGTCAAGAGGTTCAACAACAATTTCAACTCGTGTTGCCAATAGGTTACATTTATTTAAAATGTATCGATTCTTAACTCAACAAGTGTGTGGCTTTTTATTCAGGATTGTGTGTAACTCCATTTTATTGATATTTCCATCGTCACATTCCTTTCCCATTGACGTAGAAGAAACTAGTCAAGTTTCAGAAAAGTGGCATTGCTATTGCTGGTGCTTACTATTCAAGAAACCCTTTTTCAACACAAACGATTTTACGATGGATGATATCATTTGGAGAAAATTTCGCATTACAGAGTATTTTTTGGAGTGACTTCATTATCAAAAACTGCTTCAATTCACATCGTTAATTTTGTTTCTAATTTCTCTTCGTGTAATGGCCGGTTAGCTCAGCTGGTTAGAGCGTCGTGCTAATAACGCGAATGTCGTGGGTTCGATCCCCACACTGGCCAGGTTCATCAATCTTATATTTTTCGATATTTTGGAATGTGCAATGTAAAAATAATGGTACGAAGTTCTGTATCATATCCAAGTTACACAATGGAGATATTACTGGTATTTTTAAGAAGAGAAAGTTAATCGTTAGAGCGTTTCTTTTGCGTTATCCTGGATATGTGTTTTTGATACAACTCTCTGAAATTACAGGATTTTTTTAATTTCCGTCAAGAAAACGTAAAATTATTTCTGTAATGTTTTTTTTTCTGATCCGGACTTTTGCATGACATGGTGATAAAGGGATGTCAATAAATAAAAGATCGTTGGCACACTCCACATGACAGTGATATTCTCGGGAGCACTGTGGAATCATATCGACAAACTACGGGGGAAGTTGATTGATTGAAGTTATTTGCACAAGACGGGTATGTCAAGGCACTCACTTGGCCGGTTAGCTCAGCTGGTTAGAACGTCGTGCTAATAACGCGAATGTCGTGGGTTCTATCCCCACACTGGCCAGGTTCCTAAATCTTATGTTTTCCGATATGTTGATTCACTCCATATGACAGTGATATTCTCGGGAGCACTGTGGAATCATATCAACAAACTACGGTGGAAGTTGATTAATTGAAGTTATTTGCACAAGACGGGTATGTCAAGGCACTCGCTTGGCCGGTTAGCTCAGCTTGTTAGAGCGTCGTGCTAATAACGCAAATGTCGTGGGTTCGATCCCCACACTGGCCATAAGTTTTTGTGAATATATAGAGAACTGATTCTTTCTCTGAAAGCCTAATGTAAAGGAGAAACCCAGATCCGTTCGAAATTTGCTTGAACAACAATTTCAACTCGTGTTGCCAATAGGTTACATTTATTTAAAATGTATCGATTCTTAACTCAACAAGTGTGTGGCTTTTTATCCAGGATTGTGTGAAACTCCATTTTACTGATATTTCCATCGTCACATTCTTTTCCCATTGACGTGGAGAAAATTAGTCAAGTTTCATAAAAGTGGCATTGCTATTGCTGGTGGTTACTATTCAAGAAACCCTCTTTCAACACAAACGATTTCACGATGGATGATACGATTTGGAGACAATTTCGTATTACAGAGTATTTTTTGGAGTGACTTCATTATCAAAAACTGCTTCAATTCACATCGTTAATTTTGTTTCTAATTTCTGTTCGTGTAATTGCCGGTTAGTTCAGCTGGTTAGAGCGTCGTGCTAATAACGCGAATGTCGTGGGTTCGATCCCCACACTGGACAGATTCATTAATCTTATATTTTTCGATATGTTGGATGTGCAATGTAAAAATAATGGTACGAAGTTCTGTATCATATCCAAGTTACACAATGGAGATATTACTGGTATTTTTAAGAAGAGAAAGTTAATCGTTAGAGCGTTTCTTATGCGTTATCCTGGATATGTCTTCTTGATACAACTCGCTGAAATTACAGGAAATTTTGACTTCCGTCAAGAAAACGTAAAATTATTTCTGTAATGTTTTTTTTTTCTGATCCGAACTTTTGCATGACATGGTGATAAAGGGATGTCAATAAATAAAAGATCGTTGGCAAACTCCACATGACAGTGATATTCTCGGGAGCACTGTGGAATCATATCGACAAACTACGGGGGAAGTTGATTGATTGAAGTTATTTGCACAAGACGGGTATGTCAAGGCACTCACTTGGCCGGTTAGCTCAGCTGGTTAGAACGTCGTGCTAATAACGCGAATGTCGTGGGTTCTATCCCCACACTCGCCAGGTTCCTAAATCTTATGTTTTCCGATATGTTGATTCACTCCATATGACAGTGATATTCTCGGGAGCACTGTGGAATCATATCAACAAACTACGGTGGAAGTTGATTAATTGAAGTTATTTGCACAAGACGGGTATGTCAAGGCACTCGCTTGGCCGGTTAGCTCAGCTTGTTAGAGCGTCGTGCTAATAACGCGAATGTCGTGGGTTCGATCCCCACACTGGCCATAAGTTTTTGTGAATATATAGAGAACTGATTCTTTCTCTGAACGCCTGATGTAAAGGAGATACCCAGAACCCATCGAAACTTGAATAGGGGATTGATCTCCTTTGAAGGAATACTCATGTCACCGTCAAGAGGTTCAACAACAATTTCAACTCGTGTTGCCAATAGGTTACATTTATTTAAAATGTATCGATTCTTAACTCAACAAGTGTGTGGCTTTTTATTCAGGATTGTGTGTAACTCCATTTTACTGATATTTCCATCGTCACATTCTTTTCCCATTGACGTAGAAGAAACTAGTCAAGTTTCAGAAAAGTGTCATTGCTATTGCTGGTGCTTACTATTCAAGAAACCCTTTTTCAACACAAACGATTTTACGATGGATGATATCATTTGGAGAAAATTTCGTATTACAGTGTATTTTTTGGAGTGACTTCATTATCAAAAACTGCTTCAATTCACATCGTTAATTTTGTTTCTAATTTCTCTTCGTGTAATGGCCGGTTAGATCAACTGGTTAGAGGGTCGTGCTAATAACGCGAATGTCGTGGGTTCCATCCCCACACTGGCCAGGTTCATAAATTTTATATTTTTCGATATGTTGGATGTTCAATGTAAAAATAATGGTACGAAGTTCTGTATCATATCCAAGTTACACAATGGAGATATTACTGGTATTTTTAAGAAGAGAAAGTTAATCGTTAGAGCGTTTCTTATGCGTTATCCTGGATATGTCTTCTTGATACAACTCTCTGAAATTACAGGATTTTTTTAACTTCCGTGAAGAAAACGTAAAATTATTTCTGTAATGTTTTTTTTTTCTGATCCGGACTTTTGCATGACATGGTGATAAAGGGATGTCAATAAATAAAAGATCGTTGGTACACTCCACATGACAGTGATATTCTCGGGAGCACTGTGGAATCATATCGACAAACTACGGGGGAAGTTGATTGATTGAAGTTATTTGCACAAGACGGGTATGTCAAGGCACTCACTTGGCCGGTTAGCTCAGCTGGTTAGAACGTCGTGCTAATAACGCGAATGTCGTGGGTTCTATCCCCACACTGGCCAGGTTCCT
Source organism: Lepisma saccharinum (assembly GCF_977018435.1). NCBI lineage: Eukaryota > Metazoa > Arthropoda > Insecta > Zygentoma > Lepismatidae > Lepisma > Lepisma saccharinum. The sequence continues at coordinate 68,376,229 of NC_139237.1, forward strand.
AAATCTTATGTTTTCCGATATGTTGATTCACTCCATATGACAGTGATATTCTCGGGAGCACTGTGGAATCATATCAACAAACTACGGTGGAAGTTGATTAATTGAAGTTATTTGCACAAGACGGGTATGTCAAGGCACTCGCTTGGCCGGTTAGCTCAGCTGGTTAGAGCGTCGTGCTAATAACGCGAATGTCGTGGGTTCGATCCCCACACTGGCCATAAGTTTTTGTGAATATATAGAGAACTGATTCTTTCTCTGAACGCCTGATGTAAAGGAGATACCCAGAACCCATCGAAACTTGAATAGGGGATTGATCTCCTTTGAAGGAATACTCATGTCACCGTCAAGAGGTTCAACAACAATTTCAACTCGTGTTGCCAATAGGTTACATTTATTTAAAATGTATCGATTCTTAACTCAACAAGTGTGTGGCTTTTTATTCAGGATTGTGTGTAACTCCATTTTATTGATATTTCCATCGTCACATTCCTTTCCCATTGACGTAGAAGAAACTAGTCAAGTTTCAGAAAAGTGGCATTGCTATTGCTGGTGAGTAGAGTAAATATGTACTTCTGACCGCAACTTTGATTTCTTGACCAAACGACCACAAAAAGTTAAAAAACTCACTTTCTCTCCCCGTTCCGCGCCTCATTTATTGCGCTGACGACGTTTCACGGGGGCAAAAAGGCAGTGATGAGTGAAAGATGAGCTCTCGTTCTCTCATCCTCCTCATCTTTCTCATCTTTCTCGTTGTTCTCTCATTCTCTTTTTATTCTCCTCTCATCCTCTTATATTTTTTTTTATTCTCTCATTTTTTTATTCTCTTATTTTCTTATTTTTTGAAAGATGAGTGCATCTTATCGTAATTTTCCAAGTCTGGGACCAAATGTTTATATATCGTGACCTACGTAAACCTCTCCTCTCATTCTCTCATTCTCTCATTCTCTTATTTTTTGAAAGATGAGTGCACTTTATCGTAATTTTCCAAGTTTGGGACCAAATGTTTATATATTGTGACCTACGTAAACCTCTTCTCTTATCCTCTTATTCTCTCATCCTCTTATTCTCTCAATCTCTCAATCTCTCATTCTCTCATTCTCTCTACCTTTAGAATATTGTCGTCAACATTTTAGAGAGATGAAGTTGGAGTGCTGGAATCAACGGGGCCAAATGTTTATATATATCGTGATCTTCGTAAACCTCTTCTCTCATCCTCTTATTCTCTCAATCTCTCAATCTCTCATTCTCTCATTCTCTCTACCTTTAGAATATTGTCGTCAACATTTTAGAGAGATGAAGTTGGAGTGCTGGAATCAACGGGGCCAAATGTTTATATATATCGTGATCTTCGTAAACCTCTTCTCTCGGGGAGGGAACGATGTACCACACACACACACACACACACACACACACACACACACACACACACACACACACACACACACACACACACACACACACACACACACACACACACACACACACACACACACACACACACACACACACACACACACACACACACACACACACACACACACACACACACACACACACACACGCGCGCGCGTATGCCTCTTATTATTTTCCGTATTGTAACGCAAACAAACAAACAAAATAATAATTGTTGTTTTTTAGAATACCTGGCCCCTAACCCGCCAGGGTGCGTGGTGCCCAACCAAAAATGTAAAAGTTTTCTAATGGCTGCGGTTATAGATTACCGCACCTCTGTAGAGTTTCACGTGTTTTTTTTTTCCCCCAAACTTCCATGAAACCCTACAGAGGACCTCCGTAATGCATGCAACGTGTACTAACGACTTTAGTGTTATTTGATGTTGTGATATTTTTGGATATAGAGTTTTATTGTGAGATATAGATAAAAATAATTATGTTTATTATAATATTTTCTTGATGAAGATGGAGAATGTATGTGTGCGTGTTACAAATAAAGTTGCATGCTTTTTCTAGTGTGTGTGTATGTGTTTTTGACGTTTCGACAGCATCTGAAATGATAAAAAAGAAATTTTATTGTTAATTTTCATGTGTAAAAAAAAAACAACAAATTTTTTTTGTGCAAATTTTCTGATTGTCTCGTGCTATAGTGCAAAAAGACATTGTAACTAATCTGAACTAGTGAAATTCGTATTGTGCCATTGTAACTGATTGTGCTAGTGCAGAAAATTTCTTATTGTGCAAGAAAATAGATGTTAAAAACTTGTTAAAACTGCTCTGTGACCCTCTCATTCTTCACGTCGTAGGCGAAGGACTTCTCTGCAATCAGGATGACACTGCATAGGGTATCCTCGGGCAAGGCATCGTGGAACTCGCAGACGACCTTGATGTTGGTTCGATCGTTGACCACAACCTGCTTTCTCTTAGATGTGTTGATGACGGTCATGGGTCTCCGGGCTTTGAACTCGCTGGGCGTGTAGTACATGTCCACACTTCCCTCGGTCACGCGCTTGTAAGCCGAAAACGCTTCGTAAAGTTTGAGGTAATCGTTTTTGGTCACGTCGAGGTTGTAATTCTCGCGCGGGAACACTTCGTTGCGTCCATTTTTGAGATAAACATTCTTGATCTTGCAGTCGTCGAATTTGCTGGAATCTTTCTCCTGATTTTTGTCCCTCCCGGTCTGAAAGAGCACTACGACGAAATCTGGCATGTCGAACTGTATGTTGTTGAACTGCGTCGTCACGTCGAATTCCATGTGACTTCCCGATGCTACCTTCTGCACGCACTGGTAACCGTGAAAGTGAATCGGCACCTGCGGACTTTTCAAGATCTCCGCTTTGTACTTGAGGGCGTAGTTTGTTTCGTATTCCACCACCGGCATTCTCAATTCCATGCTCCGAATGACGCACTTGGCTGCTTCGGGTAGAGTGTTGGCTATCGGCGTGGTGCCGTCCGGACCCAAAGTAGCGTATCGCATCAGTGCATCGTTGTCGTTGGCTGCTCTTCGAAACGTGACTCTCAGTCCTCCCTTCCACATGATCTCCTTGTAGTCCGAGAAGAAACCAGGCAGCAGACGCATGGGAAAGAGCACCGTGTGACTTTTCGTCGATATTTTGGTCCCCGCTTCGAATCCTCCCGCCTGGTAGTACGCTGCGTCCGTTTTGGATAATTTTAACGTTCCCACTGCCGTCGACGTGATGCCTGGATAATCTATTCTGTCGATGACGGTGTTATGTTTCCTCACCTCCACCTGCGAGAACAGGTGAGGCACGAAGTTGTCCACGAGTATCAAGTTTGCTGCTGCGGGAAACGCGTCTTCGCTTTCTTTCTTCACCACGTCGAATTGAAGGTAGAGGTCTGCTCTGTGAGGATGAATAAACCCATCGCCTACGTCAACGTCGTATTCGATCTCCCTGTTCGCTTCGTTCAGATTGGCGAACGTGCGACGGTTGGGAGGGAAAGATTGCAATTCGTAACTTTCGATTTGCTCCATTTCACTATGTGTGTTATTTATTATACGTTGATCTCCACGATGGCCGTCGTAGTGGCACCTGCGAAATCCACCACGTCTCCTTTCTCGTTCGTCACCACCAACTCTATGTCGTCTATGCGGTTGCGACATACTGGAAAATAGATCGGCGAAGAGGGCGTGTAGATGATCGGTTCCATGAACTCGGAACTTGGTTTGAAAGTGGCTATGATTCCCGTTTGTTTGTGACTTCCTAACAATCCGTCCGAAGATTTCGTGATCATGCCTTCGGCCACGTTGCAGTGTACGTTCAGAGTCTCTATGGCCAAGAATTTAGGAATATTGACTGCCGTGTGCTTAATGCCAGCTTCGAGTTTTGTGTTGTTCTCGAAACCTAAAAGTTCTCCTATGGTGCCCAGGTCCACAGTCTCCGTCGCGGATAGGATTTCCACTGTGTGCGTGACCGAATTTTGAGAAAGATACGTGCCTTTGGGTAACTGAGCTTGCAAAGTAGAAAGATTGTATTGGCCTGGTGTGACGACGATGTGTTCGCTTCCTACGCTAATTTTGTTGTTGTGCTGCGTAACATTAGGTATGAGGTACATGCTGTAGAATGCACGCAGAGCCACGGATTTAGGATAGACAATGTCGTCGTGCAGCGTGAGTTTCAAGATTGAAGATTCACTCGTGAGATGGAACACGCCCATCCTAGTGATGCTGTTTGAGGTTCCACAATGCTTTCTGGAAATCCTCGATCGTAGGGTTATTTATTTTAGAGAGAAACGCGAGCACGGAGAGGCAGAGATGACCGCAGTTCACGTCTCCGAAATTTTGAATGCGTTCGTCGTTGTAGTATATGGAGGTTTTGTTTGTTTTCAGATAATGAACTAAATTTGTAGGTGGAACACCTCCGAAAGAATCGAAAACGAATGCTTTATCATCATTTTTGTGGTAACATATCCAATGCGTGCCTGGATTTTCTTGACCGTCCAAGTTGACTACTCCGCATTCTCTTCTTTTAACGCTTGAAGGTAACGAGTCGGACATGAAAACTCCTCTGAAGTGTTTGATTTGTAACGGTTCGATCAGAGATTCAATATCTCGGTTGGTGAGTGCTTCTGTTTCTTTTTTTTAAACTTTCTCATCACGCCCTTCCCCTTCTTCTCCATGGCCAGGTTGTGACGTTTCTGTTCTTCCAATTCCGCCTTGTTCTTCTTTGAGTCGATGACGGTTTTCGCGATGGCGGCACTTCCGCCGGCCAAACTTCCAACGGCCCCCAATGCTGCCAGGATGGCCGGGATGCTGAATATGAAACCTCCGATCTTTTGCTGTTTCCGCGAACGTTGCAACCGTCTCAATTGAGGTGTGCTGAGCAGCAACTTCATTCCATGTCCTTTCGACAAGCAAGAACGTTTCTTCTCGCGTTGTTTCTTGGTGAGTAACCCATCGAGGGCACCTAGATTTTTAAGATTGGAGTATGGTATCTGGTACACAACACCCTTGGGCTTCATGTTGATGCTCTATGCGTTATTTTCGCAGTATGTTATTTATATATATTCTGAGATTTTTTCTTGTGTAGTTTTTTACGGTATGTTATTTATATATTTTCAAGGCCTCGCAGTCGCTACACAAATTCTATTACGTGCTTTGTTTTCTTGCCAAGAAGTTCCTTTGTCCCCTTGTACACGATTCGAGTTTTGTTCTCGATTAAAATAGATAGCTTCTCGTCGGATAACATGTTAGCGTATCGATCTGGTAAAAATAGACTGTATTGTGCGTTGAGCAACAGGCGTACCTTGGGACCATACTGGGTAGAAACGATTGAACCGGAAGTTATCGTGTAAGGTTTGTCGACTTCCAATTCCCGAATTTTTACATACTCGACTGACAAATTTAGCATTTGTTTTAATGCTTGGAGATCACTTATTTTTTCAGTTGTCATATTGAAGAAGAGAAATTTTCAGTGTGTGTGTTAGGGAAATTTAATTGTTTTTTTTTCACCATGTGTGTTATTTATATATACCGAAGATTATATTTTTCACGATGTGCGTTATTTATATATCAAGTTTTTTTGATGCGTATATATTATTATTTTTTAACAGAGGAAGAAAGTCCGTGCTTCGGAAAACGCGATGATGTGCGTAATGATATCTTCCTTCTCCTGCATAGACTTGTACCAATCATCAGTATACCGTCTTCTTCCCTGCATCGCCTCGTGCAGTTCCTCCGACCTCTCGTTTAATTTCTCCCCTGCAGCCGAAAGCAGAATGTTGAGATCACTGCACCTCAGGCCGCTGATCTCCCGAAGATGGTCCTTGAGAACCATTTCACAAGGGATGCGAAATTCCGGCGTTGTTCTTGCCATGATTAGAAGTTTATTAACATCTCCGTTAACTACCTTTTTGAATATTTTAGATAGTAGTTCGTGCGGCAAATCAGTTATACGAGACATGTTTATTTTTTTACTGTATGTTATTTATATACCCCACCCCAATTTTTGTTTCGTGTTCATGGCGATGGTGGTACCCAGTGCGGCGACCCGTTCACCCAACGATGCGTCTCTGCTGACGAATCTTTCGAAAGCTGCGTGCTCTAACTTTCTGTCTGCTTCGTGACGTGCATTCAGATCCGTCTGCGTGGTGTTGTAGGCGATGTCGTGATCTTTGCATGCTGCGTCCAACGGATTCACACCCTTGTCTCCTCTCTCCAATCTTTTCTCGAGTTTGGTACCCGGTCCGCAGTACTGGTAGCCAGGTAGATGCATCTCGAAAGGTAACTTGTTGATGATGTCGTTTACGAGTCCCTTTCCTTCGGCCACGTTCCAAAATTTCGGAGGCAGCGTGTTGATGATTTTGATGAGGTAACCTATGCCCTTGTCGTCGTTCACGATGAAGTTGGAAAGTTTCGTGCTGATCATGTCCACGATGCCAATCTTCTCGTTGTAGAAATTACGGTTGCCTGCATTTTCTTCGCCGGCTATCACCAACAATCGGTCCACGAGCTTCCTCACGTCGTCCACCCAAACGAATTCTTTGGGTAACGTGTTGTAGCGTTTGACCCCGCTGCCTGTTTTGACCTGGTTCCAAATCGGTTTGATGAGATTCCTGTACTTCTCGCCGCTGCTTGATTTCACCCTATTCTGCGAGGCGTCGTTGTTCTGGTACAAGGCATCCGTCATGATCAGAATTTCCTTGTAACTCTGGTAATCTTCGTCAGTGTAATCTTTCGGCTGCTTTTTGGCAACGAGTTCCCACAGTCCCACCGTACCCGGATACCTGTTCCAACTATCCTTGTCGCCTAAATTGACTTTAATGTCGTTGCCTTCGATGGTCACCTTCGATTTCCCAATCTTCCACACCACACCGCCGCCTTCGCTGGTTTCCATGCTGGGATACAATCCGAACACTTCATCCTTGTCGAATTTCCCCGTGCTCAGGTAGTCTCGTGCCAAAGGTCCCAACTCGATTTTATCCGAAGACGTGCTACCTATAGCTCGACGTCGTGCCGGTACATCCTTCAGTTCGAACGGCGTCGAAGGAATGCTTGAAATAGGCGTGGGTACAGCGTAACTTTTAGCTGCGAGCGGTACGAGTTCATTAATCAAATTTTTATTTTGTTCCGTGACACTTTTAATTTCTTTACCTAGACCGCTGATGGCATCGATCACAGGTTGATCCTGACGTTTTTTCTCTTCGTAGAATCCACGATTCTCGGATTTCCAACCTTTGAAGCGTTTCGCAAGGTAATTGCGAAGCTTGAGATTTTCGTCTTCGATTTTTCGTTTCGTCATGACGTTATTTATATACGTCGTTTCTCACAACGTTGCAACGTTTAGAAAGTCGTTGATTTTGTTTCTGTATTTTCCATCGTTGGGTTTTCTCGTCATGTCGATCGTCACAAATCCGAAATCGTCACCGTTCCAGCAAGTAGAGCAGCCTTCCGAAAATTGATTGTAGTTCATGTCTCCGCCTACGTAGTCATCGTACACATGCTTGAGGTTGGTGTGATCTTGACGAAACAAACATATGAAATTAGCGTTGTCGCGTACTAACTGTTTTGGAATTTTGGAAAACGTTTGAGCTAGGTAGAAGCAGTCCATTCCTTTGTGACGGCCTTGCGTGAAAAAGTTGCGAATTTCATTTTGATTTTCCAGGATGGCGTCGTCGAACACAACGACTGAATTTTCACGACAATCGTCGAGTGGTTTTATTTCCGAGGCGAACGTTGCAATGTCCAGACCATCGTACAGTTTCATCAGTTGCTGGTATTTGGATTGCTCTAAACTTTTCGAGAACACGTACAGGTGCCTGTTCTTCCAATCTAACCAATTCGGTGCAAGGAGAAAATTGTCCACGAGCAGTGTCGTTTTTCCACACCCCGAAGGTCCTACGATCAGACAGCGGATGCTGTCGGGGAGCAACTCGCCGTTTTTTTTCTTCGTTTGACTTTCCGAATTAGGTAAACGTTTCACAACATTCCACGTACTCATAGAATCACTTCGTTTGAATCGATCCAACTTGTTTCCGGAAGTCCCAGCCATTTCACCAAAAGTTTGTTGCCTCTCTTGCGCAAAACTTTTTCGATAAGGTACGTGTCAGGGTATTTAGTTTTAGAGAGTTCCTCCTCGTAGAAGCGCCCCAATAAAATTTCACCGCCACTGTCTTTTATTATATACGTGTGACGGTTCCCAGGTAGAACTCGAACCACGGTAAAAAGTTCAGTACTCCAGTTTCGTGTAAAACCCCTGTCGAACGTTCGCTTCAATTTACTGACCCTCACCTGTTCTCCAATTTTGTATTTAGCTTTTTTTGTCGTGGGCGTGTACTTTGGACAGTAAACGCTAGAAATTAAATGTTGCTCGTCAGACCTGGTAACGTCAGCTGGCTTCATGCCTATCGTTGCGTGCCGTGTGTGATTATAGTCGTTAACAAGTTCCGGAAGAATGATGACCCACTTGTAGCTTCCCTGAAGCGTGAAACGTGACCACATGCGCGATTTCAGAGTGCGATTGAATCTTTCCACAATGCTGGCCTTGACGTCACTGAAGGTCGAGTAATGATGAACGTTGTGTTTCCGAATAAACTTTTGGAATACGGCATTGTAAAATTCCTTCCCTTTGTCCGTGTGCAGAAACCGAGGTCGTCTGCCGCCGCTTTCGCGAAAAATTGTCTTGAATGCTTCCGTGACGCACGTTCCTGTTTTCGCCTTCAAAGGTAGAGCCCATGCGAATTTCGAAAATGTGTCTATGACGGTGAGGAGGTACTTGTTGCCATTGTTCAATTTATGCACGTTTTTTAACTTGCCGCTACTCATTTCGACGAGGTCGCTTTCCCAGAGGTCGTCGATTCCCTTGGTTACCACAGCCAAACGTTCGTAGTTGCGGCGTGCAGGTTTATGTAATTCTTGGACGATGGCTTGCCTAGACATTTTTTATTATTTTTAGAGATTACGTTTCAAAAGAAGCATAAGCGTGATGGGATTCAAAGAGGGTGGCACTTCGCTCGTGTTTTGAATGATCAGCTTATCGCCGGCACTCACGTCGAAAACAGTAAGATCTTCGTCTTCGTGTATTTCATATATGTTGCGCGTTTCGTTCCAACGCGCCAGAGGAATGTTTCCTGCTTTCTGGACACCACGATTCGATATCAAAGTCATGGTGGGAACGCTAGCTTTTCTGCCGTGAGACCAGTACGAAAATTCGTTTATCTGAATCGTGCCATCGAGGAGAAACTTGTAGTACGGATGATAAGGATGTAGCATGTACAGTTTGTTACCTTCGACGAAGGTGGAGATTCTCTGTTGATTGGGAACGCTGTTGATTTCGATGGCTTGCAGAGAATGCAGTTTAGCGAATTTAGTATCGATGCTAACGAGGTTGCTGTGAAGCTGACCCAGTGTGTTTTGTACGGGCACCAAATGCTCGACTATGGTATCCGTTACGGTAGAAAATGACGGTTTGATTTTCACTTCCACGTTCAACTGCTTGTAGCTTTCGTTGAGTTCTTGCAACTTGGCACCGAAAGAGGCCAGCGTCGATTCCTGCGTTGATTCCAGCACTCCAACTTGATCTCTGATGTTGACCACAATGTTCTGAAGGTTCTCGATTTGATTCAATTTCGAGCTCTTCTCGGTAAGATCGTTCACGATGATTCGCATCTCTGTAAACTGCGTGTGAAGGTCGGCGACGCTCTGCGAAGTGGGCAGCGTCGACACCAGCGAAGCAAGTTCGTCTCGAATCTGTTCCACGTTCGCTGTTTCCGTTTCCAGTCGTTTCAGCATACGTGATATGTTCCTTTTCAAAGCGTGTAATTCTTTGGAGGTGGGGAGATTGGCCACTTTACTCTCGAGATCGCTCAATGAACTTTTGATGTCACTCGAATCGGATAGTGCCGTCACCGCCGTTTTCAATTTTTCCAAATCTTCACTTGAAGGCACGCTCGTTCGTAACGATTCCAAGTCACCCTGTATGTTGTCCAGTACGTGATGAAAATGAGCGAGATTCGTTTCGACGTTCAAATTTTCTAAATATTCGATCTTCTGCTGAACAGTGCTCAACGTGTCTTGAATGCTCGTCAACACACTTGCTTCAGCGTGAATATTTTTAATTTCTTCGTTGATCAATTCCAAGGACGCCTGAAGCGTAGCGATGGTGGTTTGAATGTGTTCGAAATCTTGATAAGCCTCCAGTTGAATTTTTATGTTCGCGACGCTTTTACCGATGACCTGCAGTTCGTCCGACGATGGTAGGTTCGTCATTGTATCTTCCAAAGTCTGCAACTTGGATTTGATTTCTCCCAACGTGCCAGTGAATTCTTCTTGTAATTTAGAAACAACGACCTGCAAGCGTTCTATATCAATATCGTTCACGACGGTTTGAAGTTCAGAGAAATTCTTTTCTATTGCGGAAGTTCGCTCTTCGATTTCGAGTTTCAATTTTTCCAAATCTTCATTTTTCGATTGAAATTGCTGTAATTTGGCCAAATCATTTTGAAGCGAATCCATGCTCAACTGTATATTTTGAATGTTGTCGTAAGAAGGTACGTCAACATAATTTTTTATCAGTGTTTTCAGTTCGGAATCGATTTTCAGAATGGGATCGAGACATTGCGTTTGGAGCGTAGCGATCTCAGACTCTAAACTTTTGTTTAAGGTCTCCTGCAAAGCGATCAAATCGGTCCTCAACTTCTTAACTCGAACGTCCAGCATGAGAATCTCTTCTGCATGGTCTACACGCTTAGTGTTGCCGAAAATGTCGTTAGGCATTTTGGTTAACGGTTATTTATAATAGGATAGACGATTCGTAATTCTACGAAGAGAGGAATAAGTTTGTTGTAATCTCCTAGGAGTTCCACGTAAAGATAATCTCCTGCAGACACATCGTACGACATGTTAGAAAGTAGCTTGTCGTGCTTCATTCGAAAAATGTTCTTGCCGGTAGAAATTTTGATTTCGCCTGCGTTTTCCGGATTCACGGTGATTTGAAGTTTCCCGTCGATCGGAATTTCATAGAAATGTAAATTGTTATTAAAAACATAAAACATCTTGCCCACATCGTTATTTATTTCCGTCCAAATGCTGTTGAGGTGAATGATTAACAAACCGCTGAGTTTAGATAACACGGAAGGTAAGAGGTTATTGGAATTTGGTGCTGCAGTGTCCATGTTGCTTTGTTTGCGAAAACCAAAGAGATTCATTGTTCTTGTTAGTTATTTAACACATCGTGCTTTTTTGCTATTCTTCAAAACATACGCAGGAAGAGAATGAAAGAGGGAGCCCTCGGGCGATGAAAAGTTGCAACCTGTTATTATGTTGTTAAGCCCGCTCAAACCGAGGCTCATTAAATTCAACTCTTATTTTTCATCGCCCGAGGGCTCCCTCTTTTATTCTTTTCCTCCGTCTGCCATTCTTCTTCAAAAACACAGCGGACTTCATGACTATGGGGTTACGGTTAACACACGTCACATTTATCGCTTTTATTGTAGTGCCCCCACTCTCGCGTGTGGATTTGACAATCGAGAACGCGTAACTTGTTGTCTCTGCCATCCAATGCGACCTTGGTTACGCGCGTCGTGTACAAATCATGCAATTTACTTGCAATGCGATGATCGGTGCTAAGTTGCCTTTTACCATGAAAAAGGCATTCTTTGTAGTTTTGCATGCTAAATTTGCTGGTACTTATTTTTCCTACCCCCTTCGCCTTCTTGATCTCTTTTTCTTCTGTAATCTTTACACAGTACATTTTGGCACGAAGCCCCGCAAATTCCCTGCTGTAATTACCAGCCGCTTCATCTTTGAACTTTCCAATCGTCATTTTGTTTTCTGCCGAATGTAAGTGATGGCCTGATGGTAAGTTGCTAAAATCAAACAGATGCTTCATCTTAGTCAGATCATGTTCGAGGCTTGGTGTTTGGATTAGAAAAATGAAGCTATCCGTGTCAATGTAACATATTTGGATGTTATCTCCATAAAAAGGTTGAAACTGACCGTAGTACGATTGGTACATGTGCAATTTTGATAGTTCAAGGACGGTGGCACCTATGGCAATCGGCTTGTTGAGCATCACTTGCTTCTTGTTCCTCTCAACAAATACTAGATTCTCGTCGAAAATAGTGAAGTTTTTGAAGTAGGGTGACGCGACGATCTTCTCAAATTTCTTTTCGTCCGTGACCAACGTTGCGTCGATGTAATTACGCACGTTCTCCATCGTCTTGCCGTAGATGGCGTTATTGAACAGTTTGTACAGATCCTTGTCTGCAGGCGATGTCGATTGCGCTCTGCGGCGCGTGTTCTCGGCTATGTACGGTTCGAGCCACTTGCTCTGTCGGAACTTCAATCCTCTATGAACTTTCTTCAACTGCAAGCCGTGACTTATGTAAAATTGGAGGAGTCGGTAGTGCAGAACGTAATTCCGCTTGTTCTCCATGCTTAGTATGAGTTTTGGCTCCGATCCTCCAGGTGGCTTCTCCTTGGTGGGGGCCAGGGCCAATCCGTGATGTTTCTTGTGAAGCGTTTCGGGATAATCGAGATCCACTTCCAAGAAACAGCCCCATTCATTATCTTCCCTCCAGTTGAGAAAATCTTCGCAGGAGAGTTCCTCTTCGGTCATCCACCCGTAGTCGCTGATGGGAAGACACTGGGACATGGAGTGGCCGTACAGGTTGTTGACATCCCAGTAGACAATATAGGTGTTGGGCTTCGATGCATCGTAACCAGGCGTATGAGGATTGTTTGCTTGAGCATGGCGTCGGGGACATTGAACGATGCCACCCCGTATCGCACTCTCCATGAAAGCATACTGTTCCTTCTCTGCGATGAGGCCCAGT